>NW_022196904.1:143304570-143320428 GCF_008632895.1 Mastomys coucha
AGACACTGTTGTGCAAATGTATTGGGCAGTGAGAAGGTCACTGCAAGTTCTGTCAGTCACATGAGAACGAGGTCTGAGAAGAAGCTTCCATGGGTTCATGTTACTAAGCTTGAGGACTGTAGTCTTCATGCAGGTCTGAGCTCCCACATAGAAGTCAGGGCCTGGCAGTATACATCTGTAACCTCAAAGCTGAGTGGATGGGGGCCAGTGCAGACAGGGAGATATTGCAGCTGGCTGTCCAGTCTAGCCATTCAATATTTAGTGAGAGAACTTGTCTCAAAAACAAATTGCAAAACAAAAGGACAAACACCAAAGTGGATGTTTATCAAGAAAGATAACTAATATTTGGACTCTATATACATATTCAAATGCACATTACATATTCACAAAAACCTATGCATACATTACACACACACACACACACACACACACACACACACACACACACTCATTCTAACCTGTGTATTTTACATAAACTCTCAGGAAAGTGGCATAAAAGCAGGACTGCTGCTTGCTGTGCATGAAAGGGAGGGAGATGAAACTATAAGGTAGCACATTCTCTCTCAAAGTGGCTGTAGTAACTGATAACCTGGAACTCAGCTTTCCGTAGCAGCACATGCTAAATATTCACCCACTGGGCTCCAAGAGATTAATCAGTCTAGCACACCACACAGGGTTAAGCCAGACAAGATATCGCTCATCGCAGAGGTATCATTATATTTCTGTGTTGTTTTCTCCATTCACTAGGTATTGCTATTTCTAAACCTTGTTTCAAGTTGCCTTGTTAATGAAAAAGGCCTAATCTTTCTTCTTTTGTTTCAGATAAAGCTCGTCCTGAGATAGTTTATCTTGGCCTCTTTCCCCTAGATTTTCTCATCATTTTTTTTTTTTATATAATATATTTTCCTCACTCAACCTCCATTTGAGCTTAGCAAATAAAAAGAGGATATTGAAAGATAACATAAAAAATTCATGATATTCTCATTTCCTTTAAGATTTCTGACTGACAGCCCTTCATAGTATTTAGATGACATTGAAAAAAGCAAACATGGTTAAACCATCCATTTGCAGAAACAAAATATGAAGAACTTTGTCTATTAGGAACAATGAAGATGGGACCAATCTCAAAGGACCAAGCACTACACTGATTCCTCTTTTCATTTCTTCCTCTCTCTCCCCACTTTTCTTTTTCATTTTGCTAGTCCTAGTCACACATTTAGAATTCTTCATAGCTAAATCTGGTGATGCATCCCAGTAGCCCCACCGCTTAGGAGGATAAGGTAAAGAATTGCTTGACTTCACATATTCTAGATCAATCTATACAACATAATGAGATCTTGTCTAAACAGAAGTCCCTGAGTGTTGGCAGTGCAAATATGTATGTACATATACATCTGTGTGTATATGCATGTAGAAACCACAGATTAATGTTGGGCATCTAGCTTATTTACTCTCTATTTTAAATTTTTGAGAAAGTGTCTCTTCCTGAACCTGGACTTCTTCAATTTGGCTAGACTGGCTGACCAGAAAGCTGTAGGGATCAACCTATCGCTCGGCCTTTCCAATATGGGGATTGCAGGTGTATGTTACAATACTTGATCTATTACATGGATACTGATGATCTAAACTCAAATCCTTATGCTTTCAAGGCAATCACTCTATAATTTAGCTATCTTCCTAATTTGAGATGGAATTAAAAAATATTTGTAATTGAAACAAAATACAATGACATGACCATGTAATGTTTGTGTACATTTTGCATTTTACAATGCTAAAAGCAGGATAAACATATTTATATTTTCAAGTATTTATCATTTCTGTATTGTGAAAATATTAAATGATAATCTCTTTCAGCCTTTTGAAATTCTCACTAAATTACTGCTGACTATACCCATCCTACCATGTGAAAGCAATCTTAAACAAAAGGAGCAATGAGGAGATGCTTTCTGACTTCAGATTTAGTATGTTTATCAAAATATAGTAGATTTGCTCTGTAGAAAACAATAGTTTTTATAAATTTAACTCCTTTTTTAATGAAAGAAATCAAATAGGTTAAGTGCCTCAAAAAAAAAAAATTCATAGCTCTTATTCTGAGTCTGTCTTCTCAGACCTCAATATCAACTGAATGAGGAAAGGCTTTTACAGACTGCCCATCTGGTTTCCATTCCCCATATGCTAATGTATATTCACACAGTCTACATATTCAGATCAACCTTGTACAGATTTGATTGCTGTGTTAAACACTGCAGAAAAACAATTACATAGTGAACCCTAGCATTGAAGGATGATTAGACAAAGCTATTTGTAAATCTATAAAATTGTATCTGGATCTGAGCCACTTGACATATCTTGTTACAGAATCTCTAAGGGACTCACCTAGTGTTTTTGAAAAGCCATCCTTTCTTATGCTCCAACTCCCTCTTCTTTGTGGTGCAACCCAGATATTCTGAAGTGACCAATAAATGGTTCCACTTCTAGGTTCTTGAGCATCTATCTCATTTCCTTACTACTTTGAGTTGAGCAATTGCTTTATTTTTTGCAAGGTTGGACTCCATCTTCTTCAGCAATGAGCCAGCTATGGAGCAAGAAGCTTTTAAGTGTTTGTGGATTTTCTCTATTGCATGTAAGAAAAGAGTTGAATGCACAACTCACATCAAAGATAAGCAATTAAAACCATGTAAATTGTAAATAACAGGTCTCCTGGGTCGTAGAGGAGAGAGCAGCTTTAAGAAGGGGTTCCCTGCTCCGGCTCTACACCCTCTTGGGAAACCATTCATCTTTTGAGACATTTGGAAGTCAACAAACCTTTCTTTCATCCTTAAAGAATTCTAGAGTTCATACATAGGTCATGCCTAACGTTGTTATTCATTATGCCAGTTTTCCATAGAAACCATCACTACTTCTCTCTGCAACTTGAGTCAGACTCCATGTAATGAATTCTCAAGTTCTCTTTTTCATATTCTAGGCCAATTTTCATAACTTTTAAGTTATTTAGATCTTGGGGATGAATAAGAAATAAGGGTTGAGGTTTAATAGTGATGTGTTTGTGTGTCAAGTTGACAAGGAGTCAATTGTACTGGCTGGTTTTATGTGTCAACTTGACACAGGCTGTAGTTATTACAGAGCAAGGAGCTCCAGCTGTGGGGCATTTTCTCAATTAGTGATCAAGGTGAGGAAGGCCCCTTGTGGGTAGTACCATCTCTGGGCTGGTAGTGTTGGATTCTATAAGGAAGCAAGCTGAGCAAACCATGGGAAGAAAGCCAGTAAGGAAAATCCTTCCATGGCCTCTGCATCGGCTCCTTCTTCCTGATTTGCTTGAATTCCAGTTCTGACTTCCTTTGGTGATGAACAGCAACATGAAAGTGTAAGCTGAATAAACTCTTTCCTCCCCAACTTGCTTCTTGGTCATGATGTTTGTGCAGTAATAGAGACCCTGACTAAGACAGCTGGTATCTTCTCTCCCAAACCTACCAATCCTCTAGAAATCCTTGTCAATGAGAATTATCTAGGTAAACTTCAGGGCATAGAATTTAAAGGAACAATCATAGACTTCATCAAAGAATTCAAGGATTTTTAAGAAGACACAAAGAAATAGCTCAATGAAGTCAAAGAAGAAAGCTTAGAGAGAATAAATACTCAAGAAAACACAAGCATAAGGCGAATAGAATTGACAAAGACACTACAAGACTTGAGAACTGAATTTATTCTGGAGATAGCAACGCTGAAGAAGACTTACACTATAATGAATATATAATTGAAAAACCCAAATGATCCAATTAGAAACTCAAAGGAAAGCCTTATAAGTAGAATGAATCAAGGAAAAGGCAGAATATCTGGTCTTAAGGATAAAGTAAAGAACCTAGATCAGATAAATAAGGAATATGTAAAGAATTATCAAAACATAGAAAAGGTTAGATGTGGCATGGTAGAGACCTGTTGGTTGGGGTACAGGAAGGGGGGATCCTGAAAGAAGCCTAGAAATTGACTGCAGTGCAGACAAAGAAGGCCAAAGTAGGTTGGGACATAGCATCAGGACCTGGGCTAGATCTGGAGTGTGGGGGAAAAGGCATGGATGAGGAGAACAGGCAGAGTCACTGGACTAGACCTTGTAGCTCAATTTTGATATGGAACTGGACTTGTTTTTGAAAAGTAAAGTCAACCTTTTAAAGACAGAAGCTTGAAACATGGCATTCTTAGTCATGGACTGTGGTTGATTGGTCTTCTGCTGCTACTCCTATGGGGACTTATGGTTGATCTGTTGAACTATGCATGTCTTGGGAAGGCTTGGCTCTGCTTCGAGCCTCCCGTCTCCTAGGAGACACTAACTTAGCAAGCCTCGAGGGAGGTATTCCAAAGACAACTCTATTTTATAAACTCTTAGCATACAGAGCAATGTGTGTATATATATGTGTGTGTGTTCATATATGTATATATACTTTGCTTTTAAAAGCAAATTTTTAAAAAGACAAAATGGATGTATATTGTAATAAAATATGCTGAATATTAATGTTGAGTATAAATAACATGGTAGTTTTGACTGTATGAGTCAAATTACTAACATTTATATTAAAATACTATGGTTAATTGGTTTGTTCAGCACATATTAAATGATACTATGTTTAATGATATATTAAACCTATATTCTGTTTAATGACATATTAAATGCATACTCTGTTATGCTTGCAGACAGGATTCTAGTATAACCATCCTCTGAGAGGCTCCATCCAGTAGCCAATGGAAATTGATGCAAAGATCCATAGCCAAACATTAGATGGAGCTTGGGGAGTCTTGTGGAAGAGTTGAGAGAAGGATCGAGGGATCCAAAGAGGACAGGGACTCCACCTGAGACAACCAACCTGGACCCTTGGAGGCTCCCAGAGACTGAACTACCAACCAAAGAGGGAGCATGTGCTAGACCTGGACCCGCCCACATTTGTAGCAGATACAGCTTAGTCTTCATGTGAGTCTCCTAACAATAAGAGCAGGGACTCTCTCTGAATCTGTTGCCTGCCTGTGTATCCTGTTCTCCTAACTGGGCTGCTTTGTCTGTCCTCAGTGGGAGAGGGTGTATCTAGTCCTGTTGTGACTTGATGTGCCAAGGTGGTATGAAACTGATACTGGGGGGCACGGGGCTCCATCTTCTCAGAGGAAAAGGGTAGGGAGGAGTGAGGGAAGGATATGTGAGCCAGGTATTGGAAAGAGAAGGAGATGCAAAGTGAATAAATAAATAAATTAATGAAAAAACAAAAAGAGCTTTACGAGTCAGACCTGACACTAAAAGTTTTCAATTAGAGAAGAAAATCTTTAAGAGCAATTCCAATTCCTTGATGATGACTTCTTGGAAGTTCCAGAGAATTTCAGGTTCAAAATACAAAAATAAGAAAGACTACAGTAGGGCTTGAACCTAAAATGCCCCCACATGCTAATATTTGAGCACTTGCTCCTGAGCTGCTGGAGCTTTTTGTGAGGTTGTGAAATCTTTGGGACTGGAAGCCTCACCGGCGTATGTTGGCCACAGTTCTCTGCAGGTTATATCTGGCTCTTAGCTATTTCAGTCTAGCCTTGTGTTCCAAAGCTGTCATGTGACCTGTGTTCATGCACTATCTGTCATGCCTTTTCTACTACAACATGCTGAAACTATGATTTAAAGGGAACTTTTCCCTCCCTAAGTTGCTTGTGTGGGATACTTTGACACAGGACAAGAAAAGGAGGAACACACACTGTGGGTCTCAAAAGCTTTTGCACAGGAAAGGAAGCAATACAGTGGAAAGGTAAGTTAGACGCTGTGGGAGAGGCACTGTGCCCTCTGTACGGGGCAACTCCATTAAACTGTGTGTGTATATGTGCAGATTTTATTAGGCATTATGGTAGTAGTTTTCAATTTGACCTTTCCAAAGGTATTTAGTATTAGGTAGCCCCTCACACTCTGTCCTTTGCCCTGCCCCCTCATTTAACCCTTAATGTTCCACTGTTTCTTCCCCTTTCTTAACACCTACATCCTATCTTCCTCCCTTGAAACTGCTTCTATGACTCTTACTCATTTTCTGAATTTTATGAACAATCCAATTAAAACACTCATACATAAACATTTGAAATTAACACACACGTATGAGAGAGAACATGTGGAGCTTGTCATTTTAGATCTGGCTTACCAACATCAGAATGATTATTTATAGCTCCATCTGTTTACCTGAAAATATTGTAATTTTATTTTTCTTTACAGCTAAATAAAATATCACTGTGTACATGTGACACATTTTTATTGTTCATCAGTTGATGGACATCTTGGCTGTTGGCTATTGGTAATGACCATGGATGGGAAGGTATTCCTACAGTAGGATATAAAGTTCTTTATAGCCCTACAGTAGGATATAAAGTTCTTTATAGCCCTATAGTAGGATATAGAACTTTAGAGCAGCCTCAGCACCCATTTCTACAGAGACTGCACCAATTTTCACTTTTACCAGCAGCAAAAGAGTGTTTCCATGTTTCCACATCTATACCAGTTTTATTGTTGTGTTTTTGAACACTCTATGTTAAGATAAAAATCTCAAAGAAGTTTTAATTTGTGTTTTCTTGATGGCTAAGGATGATGAACATTCTAGAAAATATTTCTTACCCAAATGTGTTTCTCCTTTTGGGAATTCCCCAGTTAGTTTCATCCCCCAATTATAATTATTATTATCATTATTATTATTTCTTCTCTTATATAATACATCCAGACCAAAGCTTCCCCTCACTCCACTTCCTCCAGTTACTTCCCCACTTCCCCAAATCTCAAACCAACCCTTCTATTCCCCTCATCCCAGTCTCCCTCCAGAAAAGAGCAGGCCTTTCCGGGACATCAACTGAACATGGCACAACAACTGAACCAAAAAGAAACCCTTACATCAAGACTGGGTGTGGAAACCCAGTAGGAGGGAAAGTGTCCCAAAAGCAGGCAAAAGGGTCACCCCCACTGTTAGGAATTCCCCAAAACACAAAGCCAACAGTCATATCATATATACAGAGGACCAAGCACTCTCTGTAGTGAGAATCAGGAAGTCTTGTGGAAGAGTGGGGGTAAAAGTGAGTGAGTTGGAGGGGTCATAACACCACAAGAAGACCTACAGCATTTACTAACCTGGGCCCTTGGTGGCTTACAGAACCACCAAAAAAGAACATGCAGGGGCTGGACCTAGATCCCCTACATACTAGTAGCAGATGTACAGCTTGGTCTTCAGGTGGTTCTCCTAACAACTGGAGTGGGGGCTGTCTCTGACTCTGTTGCCTACCATTGGATCCCCTTTCCTTAACTGGATTGCCTCGTTGGGCCTCAGTGGGAGAGGGTATGCCTAGTCCTGCTTGGACTAGATGCCCCAGGGTGGGGTGGTACCCAAGAGGGATATCCCATTCTCTGAGGAGAAGAGGAGAGGGTAATGGGGAGAGGGATTTGTAAGGGTGAGACTGGGAAGGAAGAAAGGAGGGGGCTTTAAAGTAATATGATTGAATGTAAAGTGAATAAAAAAATAATTGAAAAAAGATAGAAATGTTATGGAAAAAAGTTTTTGTTTTACTCCCAGGTATGGGATATGGGACTACTTCAGAGCAGCTAAAAAAATTTGTCTCATGCTCTGACAAGGGTGTAATTTTGCCAGCTGAAGATAGCATATGTTTGGAGTTCTAATGCTGGAGCCCCGAGAGGCATGGTGGCAGCAGCTGCTGTTGTTGTTTGCTGGACTGATGGACTGCTGGACTGCTGGACTGCTGGACTGCTGGGTTGCTGGGTTGCTGGACTGCTGGGTTGCTGGACTGCTGGACTGCTGGATTGCTGGATTGCTGGATTGCTGGATTGCTGGATTGCTGGACTGCTGGACTGCTGGACTGCTGGATTGCTGGATTGCTGGATTGCTGGATTGCTAGATTCCTGTATGGTTGCTGGATTGCTGGATTGCTCGATTGCTTCTAGGAAACATCTTGACAAGGAAGATAAAACTTGCTCCAAAGAACTTGACAGCCTTAATCAGCAGGAAGTAATCTAACATGATCCATTCCCATTTAACCTCTAAACTTCTTCCTCTTCTACCTAGTGTTAGGGAATTGGAAGGGTGGAATAAGTTTGGAAGGGAGATAGATAAAAGAATCCAATAAAGTGCCAGGTAGTGGTGGCACACACCTTTAATCGCAGCACTTGGGAGGCAGAGGCAGGTGGATTTCTGAGTTCGAGGCCAGCCTGCTCTACAGAGTAAGTTTCAGGACAACCAGAACTACACAGAGAAACCTTCTCAAAAAAAATATTGCTGTGGAAGCTTCAGTGTGCTTTAGTATGTCACAGAATATACCCTTTTGCCTAAACAACATTACTTGGAAATGTTCATTGCAACGAGCCTTTCAAGGCCTCTGGCTTCTCCTACACTAGCAATACTGGATCCTCACAGGGACGCTTGTCAGAAATCATGTTGTTGCCCTGTGTCATAGAGATCCTGCAGGTTTAGATCTGCAGGATGGCCCTTCATGCATTTCTGAAGTTCATAGGTGGGTAGATGGCCAATTCAAAGCCCTGGATCCTGGCTTAGGTCATGGCTGTGTTGTTCAGCCCACAATCTCCTGTACCCACACCACCAGGGCCAGCATCTCAACTATGGGTAGGTCCACCTTCTCAAACAGTAACAAAACCTGTGGAGACTTAGCAGGTTCTTGATGCAAATTCCTCAGAAATCTACGGGAGATGCACAGGGCTTTATGAGGTCCTCGGGTGTCTGGGGCCTGTAAGTGTGGGTGATGCTACCTAAGGGAAGTGCATGACTCTCTGTGGTCTTTGTGTTTTTAAGTCTATGGTCTGAGAGTTTTAGAATACACACACACACACACACACACACACACACGTACGTATATATACATACACATATATATGCTTCAGAATACATAAATATATATATGTATATATATGTATATATATAATTTTGATGAGGAACACTTTTTATTCCTTCCTCTCCAATTCTACCCTTACCCTCTCCACCACCATCCCCCAACACTTCATATATTTCTTTTGAGAACTGCTGAGTCCAGTTTGTGTGTCAGTTTAGGCACGGGTGTGGAGCCTCCTATTGGAGCACAGGTAACCTCTCAGGGGCCTCATACTTGAAAACTCAGCTAACTCTCCCTTTCAAGGAAGAATTAATTGCTAATAGACCCTCATCTAGGGGTAGGAACTCATTACTACCTTCCAGTACTTGATGAGATTTTGTCTGGCTTGATCTGGGGAGGTTATGTGTTTATAGTCGTGGCAGCCTGTGTGTTTCTGGGTGCAATTGCTCTGCTGTGTCTGGAAGACCCTATCTGGTTGTAATCATTCATTGCTCCTGGCTCTTGTGATCTATTTAGTGAAAGGATTTTCATGAAGAATTTTTATGAAGGATTAGACTTAGCAAATGCTAGAAAGGTTTCTAAATCACATGTGTACATTCCATTAATAGACAGAAGGTCCAATGTATAATATGACTTTCAAGTTTTTATAATCTTTTTCTTATTTCTCTTCAGAGTAACTTTATGTCTTATGTATTACTCTTATTGGCATTTGATAGATGGAAATACTGTGGTTTGGGGAAATGTATACAAGGAAAAAAAAATCAGTAAGTAGTAAAGCCAGAAATCCACCACTAAAAACTTGTAAAATTTACATTTATTTGTGTGTGTGTGTGTGTGTGTGTGTGTCTATGTTGGAGTGAGGGATGACTTTGGGTTCAGTTCTCTCTGCACACCATGTGGGCCCAGAAGCTAATGCCATAAGCTTGATACAAATATCCTCACAGAACGAAGAATCTTGCCAGTCCTCAACACATATTTTATTTTGTGATACTCAAGCTTGTGATCAGGATATGTCATTCTTTTCCTGAAATTCAGTTTCTTATTATAACTTGATGGATGACTTTGTGCACTGATTTCTTCACTTATGGATACTAAACATGGCAGGTCTATTAGAGCTGCTGTATTATTGATTCACAATAGACATTTGAGAAACTGTGTATGCATATTTATATAAAACAGCAATTACTATGTTTTATACATATCCATTTATTGATATCAAGTTATATTATCAGCTCATCATTCTATCTTTGGGAAATCCCTTAACATCTCTGTTTGCAAGTTTATCACCTAGAAACTGAGTTTTGGGGACTAGCAGACACCTATGTCCTTTGCAGATTAGTGCCTCCAAGGTCAGGCATGTTATGATCTGGTGTCATAATAGGATCGCAGGGGAAGTTAGGAATTGATGCCCATGGCAAACTGGGCCTTTAATTATTAGAAAAATCTCCATGACAACCATGATGCCAGAGAACAAGTGTCTGTCGTATACTTTCTCTAATTGGCTTCCCTTTCCACTTTGGCTCTCAACAGCATATTTAGAGGATTCCCCAGTGTTGCTGTCTCACTTGGTGTGAGCAGACAGCCAGGTTAATGGCCAAAAGCCTCCCTTAGGAATATACTAGTGCCCTTCCTGGAAAGTTACTTGAAATATTGGCAGTTTCAATATTTAGCAAGAACTCTGTCGTCCTGCAGTGTCTGGATGAAGGTCAGAGGGTAAGACTTGCAGTTAGAATCAGCTATCTCAAGGTCCTTCATTTTACAGGATGACTCATAGTTTAGTAGGATTTATGGGGAGTAGCCTCCCCCATTTTTCTTCTACTCCCTCTCCTAACTTCCATATCCTGCATATTTCCCCCAGTTTCTCTTGGTACTTACCCAAATGATCAGTTGTTCAGAGAAAAAAATATATTCTGTGTTTAAAATTTCAGGTCAGTGTCTCTGGGTGAGAGATTCTTGTTGAATTTTTAAGTACATACCTTGGATTTTGTTACTTTCCATCTTCTATGTATTTGGGGATAACTTGTCAGCTGGGGCCAAATGAGATTATCTGTAAAGCCTAGGTGATGTTAAAAGCCAGAAGTTGAGATCTGGATCAACAATAAGAATTAGCAGTTTCAGATTTCCTAAGATCAAAGCCTCCTTGTCCACGTATCTCAACTATTCCCTTCCCTGGAATTCTTTATTGCATCCTTGCTCACCAGGGTAATGTCTGTGAAGTAACAGGAATTATATTCTATTCAGATGAACAGCTTTGGTTTGTGACTCTCAGTTGTAAGAGGCAAACCAAGTCTTTTGATATGACAGAGTACTCTTTCACAGTCCCACTAAACTGTTCACTACCTTCAAATACCAATCCATTGTCACCTTTGGTGGCCTCAGAGATACCAGCTTTAGCAGTACAGATATGAGAGATGCCTACTCTAGTCACAAGTAGTGCTAGTCAAGGTGCCCACTGTAGCCACAGGTAGTGTTGGTCTAAGTGTCCACTCAGGCACAGGTAATGCTGGTCTAGGTGCCCACTTCAGACACAAATAGTAACTGGTCTAAGTGTCCACTTCAGACACAGGTAGTGCTGGTGTAATTGTTCACTCAGGAATAGGTAGTGCTGGTCTAGGTGCCCACTCAGGTACAGGTAGTATTAGTCTAAATGTCCACTCCAGACACAGGTAGTGCTGGTCTAAGTGTCTACTTCAGATATAAGTAGTACTGGTCTAAGTGTCTACTTCAGGCACAGCTAGTGCTGGCCTAAGTGCCCTTTAAGTTTCTCTTACTCACATTTTCCTTACTCAGAAACCTTCATTTAACCTATTATTCCCAGCACACTGCATTAAATGGGCCATGTGTTTATTATATTAGAATTAGTAAGCTCTATCTACTCAGCTGAATCTTAAATTTTTTTTTCTACTTTTAACTGTCTTGGGAGATACTGAACACACACAGAATACAAACAACAAAGAGTGAGTATGTTTATGTATTTTCTCTGTCACAACACGTAAATAAATTAATGTGGAAAAAATACTAAGAGTAAGAATATCAGCTCACAGGTTCTCATTCTTTCCTGGGAATAGTGGGCTACATAGAATGTAGTGCCTGCCCATCTCTCTGGAATACTGTGAGATATTGACATAAATTTCAACCATCTTGGGTGTTTCACTCATTTTTATTGAACTTGTCAGTTAAATTGGTGTTTAAGAATGTTACCCATGTGAGTCCATAATTTCAAAATGTTCCCTTCATCCTAACTCAGCTTGTACGAACAGAAAATCAACATTGTTTACTTTAACAATAAACAGGAAAGTTCACAAGTTCATAAAACCATAAAGGAAATTCAGCAAAACTAAGATGTTGAGTTTTAAGTGCAAAGTTGAACAGGACCAGTTGATAATCCATTCAACATGTACTTGTGGATGGATGCACATGTGAGTGAACACAGCACTTAACACTGAGAAGAGAGCCTCCTCATGTCCCTCATCCTCAGCACTGTCTTCTAGAAGGCGCTTGGCGGATGAAAACAAATGCAGCCATGCCACTTTGCAGTATAAGTGAGAGGTCGAAAAATAATATGAGATAGAAATTGATATTCCAATAACTATTTCTTAATACTGTTATTGAAACCTAGTTAACACAATGTTTGTAGGACCTAGTTTGTCAAAGGGTTCTTGATATCTCATCTTTGTTCTACTATTAACTGCATTTTACAGAGGAAGGTGGTGACAGCAAGAATAATTGCTAACATTAATGGAGCTCTGCTGTGTTATCCCCTTTATATCATTCAGTCTCTTGAGCAGTTCTATAGGATGGGCAGTTTCATCATCTCAATTTATACGTGAGACTACTAAGGTGAGCCATGTTAGCATGATGAGGGGATGCACAACCAGCAAGTGACTGTCAGATTTCCACTCTCTCTACCTGTGTTATTACAGATATATAGAGTAAATAATTATTGAAATACAGCAGCTATACAATATTGTGGAAACTGAGGTAAGTATAAAAATGAAAATAAAAGTCACAGCACCCTTTCTTTTTAAAGTTTGTCTTTTATTTGTTTTTAATAATTCAATTTCTTTGAAAATGGTTCACACAGTGTGTATGCTTGTGTGAACATTTGTGTGTGTATGCACATGTGTGCCTCTGTATTGATCTATGAATGTGAGTGTGAAATAGAGAAAGATACACAAGATACAGAGCATATACAGGAGAGTAATTAATGAAGACAAACTTATACAAGATTGGGAGTATATTTCTTTTCTTTTTTTTGAGACAGGGTTTCTCTGTATAGACCTGGCTGTCCTGGAACTCACTCTGTAGACCAGGCTGGCCTCAAACTCAGAGATCTGCATGCCTCTGCCTCCCAAGTGCTGGGACTAATGGTGTGCACCATCACCGCCTGGCTGAGAGCATTTCTTATACTCATAAGAGCTATGGGTGTTTATTCCTTGTTGATATAGAAGATACAGTATCACAAGAAGGCATTGTACTGTGTGTATTTTGTGACTATTAACACTTCTTTCTTACCTTTCTGTCTTCCTTTCTTTTGCTCTCTCTCTCTTTCTCTCTTTCTTTCTTTCTTCCTTACTCTCTTTTCTTTTTTAGAATTTTTATATCTTGGCCACATTTTGGTAGCAGCAGTAAGGCCAAAGGTAAGCTACATAGCCATTAAAAACATTATTTTTATTTTTATATTGTTAAAAACTAATTAAATAACTAATGCACTTTACATCCCAATGTTACTCCCTCCTTCTCTCAATCTCCATCTTGCTGCTTCTTTCCCCATTTCCCCCATCTTCTCTGAGAAGGTGGACCCCCCCCCCCACCTGGATATCAACAACCCATCCCCCTTGCAAATAAGTCACTGCAGGACTAGGCACATAAGTACATCCTCTCTCACAGAGGCCAGGCAAGGCAGCCCAATTAGGGAAACAAGATCCGCAGGCAGGTGACACACTCATGGCCAGCCCCCACTTTAGTTGTTTGGGGATCCACATGAAGACAAAGCTCCACATCTGATAACACATGTGCAAGGGCCCTAGGTCCAGTTCATGCTCACTCTTTGGTGGTTCAGCCTCTGGGAGCCCCCAAGAGTCCAGGTTAGTTGACTCTGTTGCTCTTCCTGTGGAAATCCCTATCCTCTTCGGATCCATTAATCTTTCCCCAAACTCTTCCATTAGACTGCCTGAGTTTCATGTAATGCCTGGCTGTAGGTCCCTGCATCTATTTTGGGTCAGCTGTTGGGTGGATCCTCTTAGTAGACAGCCATGCTAGACTCCTTTCTGCAAGCATAACATAGTATCATTTATAGTGTTAGGGACTGGTGCTTGCTTGATGGGTCTCAAGTTGGGCTGATTATTGGTTGGCCATCTCCTCAGTCTCTGTTCTATCCCCTGTCCCTGATTTCTTATAGACAGGATAAATTTTGGGTCAAAAGTTTTGTGGGTTGGTTGGTGTCCCTGTAACTCCATAGGGGTTCCTGCCTGGCTATAGGAGGTAGCTTTTTAAGTTTCTATATCTCCAATGTTATGAGTCACAGATAAGGTCACCCCCATTGATTCTTGGGGGCTTCCTTTATCACAAGTCTCTGTTACAGCCACTAGATGTCCCCTACCTCTCCACCCCCTTCTGTAGGTTCAGATTTCCATTCATTCTCATGGCCATTTGGCCATCTCTCCTATCCTTCCCCACACTTGATCCTGAATCCCCCATTCCACTCCCTATCCCCTCTCCCACTCAGTTCCCTCCCTCCATCTGCCTCTTATGACTATTTTATTTCCCCTTGTAAGTGAGATTAAAGTATCCTTGCTTGTGCCTTCCTTCTGGTTTAACTTCTTTGGGTCAGTGGAATGTAGCATGGGTATCCTGAGTTTTATGGCTAAAATACACTTGTAAGTGAGTACATGCCATGAATGTCTTTTTGGCCTGGGTTACCTCACTCTGGATGATATTCTCAAGTTCCATCCATTTGCCTGCAAAATTTATGATGTGTTTGTTTTAATAGTTAAATAGTATCCCATTGTGTAGATGTACCACATATTCTTTATCCATTCTTCAGTCAAGGGAATCTAGCTTTTTTTTTCAGTTCCTGGCTATTATGAATAAAGCTACTATGAACATAGTTGAGCAAGTGTCTTTGTGGGATGGTGGGACATCTTTTGGGTATATGCTCAGGAGCTGTATAGCTGTGTTCTGAGGTAGAACTATTCCATGTTTTCTGAGAAACTGGCATATTGATTTCCAAAGTGGTTGTACAAGTTTGTACTCTCACCAGCAATGAGGAGTGTTCCCCTTGCCACATCCTCACCAGCATGTGTTTTCACTTGAGTAATATCTTAGCTATTCTGATGTGTGTAAGATATAACCTGAAGTTGTAGAGGCTAACTTTAGAGCAGAGACTAAAGGAAGTACAATTCAAAGACTGCTCCAACTGGGAATCCTACCCATATTCAATCATCAAATCTAGACACTATTGTGGATGCCAACAAGTGCTGGATGATAGGAGCCTGAGATAGCTGTCTCCTGAGAGGCTCTGACAGTACATGACTAATACAAAAGTAGAGGCTCACAGCTAACCATCGGTCTGAGTACAGACTCCCCAATGAAGGAGCTAGAGAAAGGACCCAAGGAGCTGAAGGGTTTGCAGCCCCTTAGGACGAACAACAATATGAACTAACTAGTCAGAGCTCCCAGGGACTAATCTCCCACCAAGGGATACACATGAGGGGACTTATGGCTCCAGCAGCATGTGTATAGCAGAGGATGGCCAAGTCGGTCATCAATGGGAGGAGAGGCCCTTGGCCCTGTGAAGGTTCTATGCCCCAATGTAGGGGAATGGCAGGGCCAGGAAGTGGGAGAGGGTGGGGTGGTGAGCAGGGGCAGGGGGAGGGAACAGGGGATTGTTTTAGTTTTTTTTTTATTATTTTTATTTTTTTCTTATTTTATTTTATTTTATTTTTTTTGCACTCAGCATGTTTTATTCATGTATTTGTACATACATTCTTTTTTTTTTTTTTTTTTTTT
>NW_022196904.1:143321356-143325346 GCF_008632895.1 Mastomys coucha
CTGTATGACATCTGCCCAGGACCTTCTAGCTTTCATAGTCTCTGGTGAGAAATCTGCCGTAATTCTGAAAGGCCTGCCTTTATATATTACTTGCCTTTTTTCCCTTACTGCTTTTGAAATTCTTTCTTTGTTTAGTGCATTTGGTGTTTTGATTATTATGTGACAGGAGGAATTTCTTTTCTGATCCAGTCTATTTGGAGTTCTGTAGGCTTCTTGTATGTTCATAGGCATCTCTTTCTTTAGGTTAGGGAAGTTTCAGAATTTTGATGGGATTGTATTTAATCTGTAGATTGCTTTTGGTAAGATGACCATTTCACTATGTTATTCTTATCTATGAGCATGGGAGATCTTTCTATATCTGATATCTTTCCCAATTCCTTTCTTCAGGGACTTGAAGCTCATACAGATCTTTCCCTTGTTTGGCTAGAGTTACACCAAGATATTTTATATTATTCATGGCTATTGTAGAGGGTGTTGCTTCATTAATCAGCCCTGATTAGCACTAGTATAAATGAGGGCTATTGGTTTATTTGAGTTAATTTTATACCCACCCACTTTGCTGAAGTTGTTTATTAACTCTAGAAGTTTTTTGGTAGAATTTTGTAAATTCTTATGTATACTATCATATTACTGGCAAATACCAATATTCTGACTTATTATTTTCCAATTTGTATCCCCTCCATCTCTTTTAGTCATCTTATTGCTCTGGCTAGAACTTCAAGTACTATATTGGATAGGAAGAGATTGGGGTGACTTGTCTTGTATTTTATTTTATGGGAATTGTTTCAAGTTTCTCTCCAACAGACCCTCTGTAAACATGGTCAAGCAAGATCAAAGAATAAGTTTTTTTTTCCAGCTGATTTCAATGTCCCTGGATTTTTTATCTGCCTGGATTCTAGTTCTGAATCTATAGCTGCCTGGGGCCATTGTGTCTCATTGTTGACTTGCTAAGGACATCTTGGTAACATTGGAGACCTGGCATTACTCTATCATGATATGGCTATCAGTCATGATTGTTAGCAATCAGTAACAGTAACAATCAAGATCTAATGTACCCAAGTGTGGGCTGAGTCTATGCATTAGTCACTGGTTCTAGCATCTCAGTAACGTTTCTGCTGTCCTCTTTTTAAGTAAGTGTTCAAGGCCATTGTGTTGAAGCCACTGGGATAGTTTAATATAGAGCAAGGAGCATCAGAACTAAAGTGCAAAATCACTAAAATCCTTCTGAGTGTCTGTTTACTAGAGGAAACATGCTCACAAAAGAGATAGACCATTTGGGATCAAGGCACTACTTGCTTCCTTCTTAAGTCTCTCATATGACCCTTCCCTAAGAAGACTAATTTAAATTTTACTAGGAACTTCATATTCTGCTCCACAAATGTATGAATTACAAATGTGACCAGTGTGATGCAGACTTGTGAGAATGTGTGGGTGTGTGTTTGGGTTTGTGTGTGTCCTTTTTTGTTTGTACATGTTTGTGTGTGTGTGATCACTTATTTCTTAAATACTTATTCTTAAATAAGTTGCCATTAAAGTTTAAAATGCTCATCATTATCTATCATTAAATATAATAATGATCCAGTGTCACTGGAGTCAGCAATGCATTTTCTTGTTTCCTTTCTGATTTTAGGAGAACAAGCACTGAAGAGATGATTGGAGGAAGAAATATTACCAAGATCACCCAGTTCATCCTTCTGGGATTCTCAGATTTCCCCAGAATTACAGTACTGCTTTTTGTCATATTTTTGATGATCTACATTATGACTGTGACCTGGAACTTGTCCCTTATTACTTTAATAAGAATGGATTCCCACCTTCACACACCCATGTATTTCTTCCTCAGTAATCTGTCCTTTATAGACCTTTGCTTTGTCACTTCCACAGCCCCCAAGATGCTTTCCAACTTCTTCCAGGAAAAGCAAACTATCAGCTTTGTGGGCTGCATAGTTCAATACTTTACCCTTTCCACTATGGGGCTGACTGAATGTTGCCTCATGACAGCCATGGCCTATGACAGGTATGCTGCCATTTGTAACCCTCTTCTCTATTCATCAATCATGTCACCCACACTATGTGCTCAGATGGTGATGGGAAGCTATACAGCAGGACTCACAGGTTCTGTGTCTCAGATATGTGCTTTGCTGCAGCTCTATTTCTGTGGACCTAATGTCATTAGGCATTTATTCTGTGACATATCCCAGCTGTTAAATCTATCCTGTAGTGATGCTTTCTTTGTGCAGGTCCTTCTTGCTATATTAACAATGTGTTTTGGAATAGCAAATGCCTTAGCTACCATGCTGTCCTATGGTTTTATTGTCCTCTCCATCTTAAAGATCACTTCAGCTAAAGGCAGGTCCAAGGCCTTCAACACCTGTGCTTCTCACCTGACAGCTGTTTCTCTCTTCTATAGTACTGGCATCTTTGTCTATTTGCGATCTAGCTCTGGTGGCTCCTCCAGCTTTGACAGATTTACATCTGTCTTCTACACTGTGGTGATTCCCATGTTGAATCCTTTGATATATAGTCTGAGGAACAGGGAAATCAAAGATGCCATGAAGAGGTTCCAGAAAAAGAAAATCTGCAGCTAAGGCTGCAGATAAGATTATTTCAACAAAATGCCATCTCAGATTTCCTGCTATCCACACTCACGTGTACATGAATGGAACACTACAAAATTCATAACACTTCAGATAACTATGTCTTTTAAACAGACTGTATGCCAACATGAATCAACAGTTGATTTGATATCGTTGAAATACATCAGTTTTAAGAACAGTAGGTTCATAATTTCCATGTTTCAAAATGGGCATGTGATCATTAATTATTCTGTCTATAGGTATTTGAGAAAAATCAAGTTGGGAAAGGTGTGGAAGCCTGAACCTGTTAAATTACTAGGGTAAGCCTCTACAAAAGATTCCTGATTGATTCTCATATCCAAGTCTTCTAACATTGTGCCATCAGTATTTTGATGTAGTGTAATAAAGTCTGGGCCATCATCATTAATTATTCTGTGATCCTGAGCAGGTGAGAATGATCATAAGGAAACTTGCTGTTTGAATGACACAAAGCCACACATTGGCTTTCTTGTGTCTTTTAGGATGACTAATCAGAAACAGTTTGATTTTGTCAAAGTAAATCACTTAATAAGTTTTAAGCCAAACACAAATGTGGAAGCTTGAATTGTGAAGAAAACTGGTGAGAAAGGCATAGTTTCTTCATTGCCATTTCCTTAGTCTGATAGTATGGTTTCTTATCTTATGTGTCAATAGCAATATATGAGATAGTGAAACCTGATCTCTATTACTTGTTTACATTCCAACCAGGAAGTTTGTCCTGGGTTGTTAGAGCTAATCAGAACACTCCATGAAATATATTTTGATATTTCTGGAATTTGTTCAGATTTGACCCTAACAAGACTTATGTGAATTTATTGTAATATAGTCAATCACTGGACATTAAAGATTGCTACCATACCAAAACATGACAGACTTAAATGTTCTTTCTTATTGTCTATGCATGTTTAGTATCTTGATTCCTAGTATTGTTTGGCCTTAAGCGAGTGATGTAATGGTGATAGTAGAATAACTAAAACTTTAAGCTGGTATTTCCAAGTATTGCAGAGTAACTGTTTTGTCTAGGTACACATGACCTTCACCATCATGAATCAGGATTGATTTCATTGCACAATACCTGGTCCATAGCCTTGGGAATGAAATATTTACAATAGCGCAGTGTCCCCACTGAAATGAAAATGATAGAATGTTAATATAATCTCCAGATCCAAGGGTAGTGATTTATACCTCTGTTTCCAGCATTAATAAGGCTGAAAGACTTCCATGGGGTTCAGAACAACTTGGGCTACAGTGTGAGACCATGATGGAAACAAAGAAACAAAGGCACAAACAAACCCATGCAAGCAAACCCCTTCTTGAAACAGGAAATCCTAAGACACTTACCTGAGATGAGAGTCACAAGTCTTTTCCCACAGTT
>NW_022196904.1:143326284-143332475 GCF_008632895.1 Mastomys coucha
AAACACCAAGCTACACAGCTGTAACATGTATGCAGAGAGCCTGTTAGACACATTCAGGCTCCCTGATTGTGTGTTCAGTCTCAGTGCGAACCTGTGAGTCCAGGTTTGTTGATTCTATGGATTTTCTTGTGGTTTCCTTGATCCCTCTGGCTCCTACATCCCTCCTCTCTCCCTTTCATAACATTTCCCAAACTCTGCCTCATGTTTGGCTGTGAGTCTCTGTATCTGTTTCTGTCAGTTGCTGGATATATCTCTCTGACGACAATTGGGTTAGGCATAAATCTATGAGTGTAGCAGGACATCATTAGAAATCAATTCACTGATATGTTTTCTAGTTATATATGTTTTTGGTTATATCTCAGGTATCTGACCCACCCAGTCTCTGGTTTCTGCTCCTCCAGGCAGTGTCAGTGGTGGACTCTCTCTTGTGGCATGGGTCTCAAGTTTGACTAGTCATTGGTTAACCACTCCCACAATTTCTGTGCCACCTTTACTCCATGTTGGCTGGATAAGTTGTTGGTCCAAAGCTTATGTGGCTGGGTTGGTATCCCAAGCTCTCCACTGGAAGTCTTGACTGGTTATAGGACATGGTTGGCTCAGGCTCTGTATTCCCTGTTACTAGGAGTCTTAGCTAGGCTCACTCTAATAGATTCCTGGGAGTTTCCACTGCAATAGGTTTCTACCTTCTCCCCGAATTGCTGCCCTTCCATCCCAATTGTCACTCCTGTTCCTGTCCCCACTCAACCCGAGTTTACCTACAGCACCTATTCTATTTCCTCTTGCTAGGCAGATCCATGTCTCCCATCTTAAGCTCCTCTTGTTCCTTAACCTCTCTTGTTTTTTGGATTGTAGCATGATTAGCCTTTACTTTGAAGTCAATATTTACTGATATGTGAGTACATACCATGTTTGTCTTTTTGGGTCTTGGTTACCTCAGTCAGGATGATATTTTCTAGTTCCATTCATTTGTCAGGAAATTTCATGATGTCATTGTTTTTAACAGCTATATAATATTCTATTGTGTAAATGTACCATATTTTCTTCAGTCAAGGGACATCAAGGTTATTTCCAATTCCTGGATATTATGAATAAAGCTGCTATGAACATAGTTGAGAATATGCCTTTGTCAGACAGTGGAGCACTTTTTGGGTCTATATCCGGGAGTGGTACAGCTGAGTCTTATATAATTATTCTCAGTTTTCTGAGAAACTGCCAAATTGATTTTCAAAGTGGTTTTAAAAGTTTATACTCCACCAACAATGGCAGACTGCTCCCCTTGCTCCCCTTGCTCTACATCCTTACCAACATGTGCTGTCTCTAATTTTTGATCTTACCCATTCTGATGGGTATAAGATGGAACTTCAGAGTTGTTTTGATTTACATTTCTCTGATGACTAAGGACTTTGAACATTTCTTTAAGTTCTTCTCAGCCATTCAAAATTCCTTTGTTGAAATCTCTGTTTAGCTTTGTATTCCATTTTTATGTTGGGCTATTTGGTTTGTTGGTGTCTTCTGGGTCTGAATTCCACCCTACCACTGGGATGTGGGACATGCTGCTGGGGAGGTGAAACACAGGGACTACTTGACTGCATCTCCATGTACTGTTGACATCAGGTTCTGGGCTTCAGGAAAGTGCCAAGGCACTAGTCAAGGCATGGGAAGACAGTCTAAGATGTGGGAGGTCAAGCTGGGGTTCCCTGACTCCTGGACATCCAGTCACTACTGGGATGCTGCACAGAGGAGTTGGGAACAAAGAATTAGGGGTCCATGGGCCTGTAGTGAGGCTGGGACATTGTGTTCCCAAACTCCTGAACAACTAAGCACTGGTGATTTAGGGCCCAACAGCTGAGGACAGCAACTAGCCTAGGGCCAGGGAAAATGGGGAACTTTGAAATAGCTCATCAAAGATTTTCCTTAGCTTGGCAGCAGTTGTGGTAGCACAAAGTGGCCTTCTATAGGAGATTCAGGCTTGGGCTCTGTAGGCAAGGGCCTTCTCCATGCGCTCCATGGGTAGTGTGGATAGAAGCAATAGTCCATGTTTATCTATATCATTTATTGACTGTTCATCATGAAAAATGTATGCATACCATCTCCTCAGGGTGGACCAGAGTTCGAGAACCTTTTGCAGGAAGGAATGTCTGGGAAGGGAAGCTTATTGGGTACAACTTATAGGGCCTTGAGGTACCTCATTAGCATGGAGAACTCTATCCTGGGGCTATATGACCAAAGGTCATGTTTCCTTATGTGGGAAGTGTGGCATGTATTACAGGCCAGGAGTCTGGAGGAGAGCAGGAAGCTGCCTACTGTCTCAGGTAGGTGCCAGGAACTCTGAACCCATTCAACTGTACCAAGTTTCCTGGCATGGTTCACTGTCCTACGGTATCTACCTTGAGTTCTTTGTCAGGTTTGGATATTAGCCCTCTATCAGATAGAGGGTTGGTGAAGATCTAAATTATAGCCTTCTGTTTTGCCCTATTGACAGTGTCCTTTTCTTTTGCAGAATCTTTTCAGTTTCATGAGGTGCCATTATCAATTTATAATCTTAGAGCATAAGTCATTGATGTTCTGGTCAGGAAATTGTCTTCTGTACTGATGTGTTCAAGGCTATTTCCCATTTTGTCTTCTATGGGATTTAGTGTATCTGGTTTTATGTTGAGGTCATTGATCTACTTGGACTTCAGTTTTACACAGGGTGATAGATATGGTTCTGTTTGCATTCCTCTACATTCAGACATCTAGTTAGACCAGCACTATTTTTTGAAGATGGTTTGTTTTTCCATTGTATAGTTTTGACTTCTTTGTCAAAAATCTAGTGTCCATAGGTGGGTGAGTTTATTTTTAGGTTTTTGATTTGATTCCATTCATCAATGTGTTTATTTCTGTACCAATGCCATGCAGTTTTATCACTATTGTTCTGTAGTTCTTGAGGTCAGGGATTGTGATTCATTCTGAAGTTCTTTAATTATTCAGGATTATTTTGGATATCCTGGGATTTTTGTTTTTCCATATGATGTTGAGAATTGCTCTTTCAAAGCCTATAAAAATTGTTTGAAAAATTTAATGGAGATTTTATTGAATCTCTACATTGCTTTTACTATGATGGCCATTTTCCCTATGTTAATCCTACCTATCTATGAGCATAGGAGATCTTTCCATCTTCTGATATCTTCTTCAGTTTTCTTGTTCAAGGACTTGAAGTTCTTGTCATACACATCTTTCACTTGCTTGGTTAAGTTACACCAAGCTATTTTTTATTATTTGGGCTATTTTAAAGGGTGTTGGTTCCCTAGTTTCTTTCTTGGCTCATTTATCATTTCATAAAGGAGGGCTACTTATTTGTTTGAGTTAATTTTATATCCAGTCACTTTTCTGAAGGTGTTTATCAGCTGTAGGACTTATTTGGTAGAATTTTTAGAATTGCTTATGTATAGTATCATATATTGGCAAATAGCAACACTTTGACTTCTTCCTTTCCAATTTGTATCTCCTTGATCTCCTTTAGTTGTCTTATTGCTCTGGCTAGAACTTCAAGTATTATACTGAATAGATAGGGAGAGAGTGGGCAGCCTTGTCTTGTACCTGACTTTTGTGCAATTTCTTTAAGTTTCTCTCCATTTAGTTGGATGTTGGCTACTGGCTTATTGTATATTGTTTTGATTGTGTTTAGTTATGTGCCTTGTATCCATGGTTTCTCTAGTACTTTTAACATGAAGCGGTGTTGAAATTTGTCAAATGGTTTTTTTATCATCTCATGAGATTTTTTTTCTTTCAGTTTGTTTATATAGTAAATTATGTTGACGGATTTTTGTATACTGAATCATTCCTGCTTCTCTAGGATAAAGCCTACTTGATCATGGTGAGTGATGTTTTTGATGTGTTCTTGGATAAAGTTTGAGAGAAATTATTATTTTGGTGTCAATGTTCATAAGAAGAATTGGTTCTCTTTCTTTTTTGGGTCTTTGTATGGCTAAGGTATTAGGGTAACTATGGTCTCATAGAATGAATTAGGTATTATTCCTTCTGTGCTGGTATTTCATGGAATAGTTTGAGGAGTATTGGTATTAGCTCCTCTTTGAAAGTCTGGTAGAAATCTGCACTAACTGCTTTTATTTCTTTAGGGGGTTATAAGACTGTTTAAATAGTTCATCTGATCTTGATTTAACTTTGGTAAGTGGTATCTTTCTAGAAACTCATTCATTTCATTTAGGTTTTCAAGTTTTGTTGAGTATAGGCTTTTAAAGTAAGACCTAATGATTTTTTTGAATTTACTCAGTTACTATCTTTATGTCTCCCTTTTCATTTCTGATTTTGTTTATTTGGATACTGTCTCTCTGTCTTTTGGTTAGTTTGGCTAAGGGTTTGTCCATCATGTTGATTTTTTGAAAGAACAGTCTCTCGGTTTCATTGATTCTTTGTATTGTTCTCTCTGTTTTTAACTGATATCAGCCCCATGTTTGAAAATTTCTTGCCTTCCATTCCTTTTCTGTTTGCTTGTTTTTCTACATCTTTCAGATATATCTATAAATTGCTGGTATGTGAATTTTCTAATTTCTTTATGGAGGCACTTAGTATTACGAATTTTTCTCTTTGTACTGCTTTCATTGTATCCCATGTTTTAGTATGTTGTGCCTTCATTTTCCTTGAATTTTAAAAAATCTTTAATTTCTTCCCTGGCTACATGATCATTGAGCAGAGAGTTTTTAGTTTCCATGAGTATGTGGGCTTTCTGTTGTTTCTGTCGTTGGTTGTTGTTGAAGTCCAGTCTTAATCTGTAGTGATATGATAGAAACCAAGGTGTTATTGGTATATAGGATGGTTACTGACATTTGTAGATTAATTTTGTATTCTGTTATTCTGCTGAAAGTGTTTATCAGGTATTTGTTGGTGTTTTCAGGACTGTATATATAGGATATAATCCTGTACAAAACGGGATCCTTTTACATTTTTCTTTTTCTATGTGTATCACTTTAATTTCCTTCTCTTATCTTAGTTAAGAGACCCAAAGTCTCTTAACTATGGGCTTGCAAAAAAACTTACCACTTAAACATTTTTATTTCCCCAAATAAGAACTAGTGTACAGTAAGTGAACAATCATACGTAAACCAACTCCAAATGCTACACTATAAATATCAAAACCAGTCACTTTGTGTCTGATTATCTGTAGCTTTGATCTTCTGTGGTCCAAAGGGTTTTGGCAGGCCCATCCCCCCAGCTCTATCCTTACACACAAAGTTTCTATCTTAGACTGGCTCTTTTCCACACCTACAGCTCTCCTTGGGAGTTATTCAATGGTTTTGGAATCTCAGTACTTTGGGGTCTCCATTGCAACTGAAGCTTCACTTTTGCCAGGATTTTCTATTTTGTCTCCATAGGGTCTCCAGACCTGCAGCACAGTGCCAGGCTGCTGGCCAGTGTTGGCTTCTCCCTCTCAGGTAGCCAGGCTCAGTACAAACTGGACTGGACTGGATAGAGAGAAGTTTAGCTGTACATGAGTGGGTGCAGTGAGGATCTTGGTCTTTGGAGAGTTTGCCAGTGAAGAACACACACCTAGGAGCAGAGAATTGGTTCTATTCATTGGGGGGAATGAAGGCCTGATAAAGCATACATCTCCTGCAGGGGCAGCTGTGAGGGGTCTGGGCTGAAATCTGAGTCATTGGTCTCAGATGCGATCACCAAAGCCTACCATCTGCTGTGAACAAATTTACTTTACTCAGTCGGTCTCCGGGGTTCTGAGATGGCCATTCTACTGGACTCCAGCTGTCAGAACTGCCCACTGCCCCACAGTGTGTTTTGCTCATCCCACCTTCCATGTCCTTCAAAACTTTCCCATCATCATCACATTCCTTTTTTAAAATTTCATGTCCTTCATTTAAAAAATAAGCCAGTGAATCCAATTAGAGTTGCCCATATATGCATATAGGTGTGTGATCATAGATCCGTGAGGGACCATCCCCTTAAAAATAATGCTCCATCCCATAACAATCATCAACTGTCAAATAGCTTCTCATCTTAGTGTTGAGGGCTCATGTGGCCCTCCCCTATCAGTGCTAAAATGTTGATTGGCTTGATATTATGTGTGTCTTGTGTAGGCAACCACAGGTGCTAAGCCCATGAGTGCAAAAGTCTTGTCATATCTAGAAGACACTGAGAAGCAAACTTTTAAAACTGGGTTCTGTTTCAACATCATTGTC
>NW_022196904.1:143334034-143340139 GCF_008632895.1 Mastomys coucha
AGACACTGTTGTGCAAATGTATTGGGCAGTGAGAAGGTCACTGCAAGTTCTGTCAGTCACATGAGAACAAATACTGAGAAGACGCATCCATGGGTTCATGTTACTAAGCATGAGGATTGTAGCCATCATGCAGGTACGAGCTCCCACGTAGAAGTCAGGGCCTGGCAGAGTACATCTGTAATCTCAGAGCTGAGTGGATGGGGGCCAGTGCAGACAGGGAGAAACTGCATCTGGATATCGAGTTTAGTCATTCATGACAATATTTAACGAGAGAACTTGTCTCAAAAACAAATTACAAAACAAAAGGACAAACAAACACCAAAGTGGATGGCTATCAAGAAAGATACCTAATATTTGGACTCTAAACATATCTTCAAATGCACATGCACATATCCACAAAAACCTATTCACACATCACCCTCTACACCCCGACCCCCACACTCATACTAACCTGTACATTTTACACACACTCTGAGGAAAGGAGCACAAAAGCAGGGCTGCTACCTGCTCTCCATGAAAGGGAGGGTAATTTGTCTTCCTTGGAGAAGATGAAACTATAAGGTAGCCTATTATCTTTCAAAATGGCTGGGCAATGAGAAGGTCACTGCAAGTTCTGTCAGTCACATGGGAACGATGGCTGAGAAGATGCTTGCATTGGTAACTGATAACCTAGAACTCAGCTTCCCATAGCAGCACCTGCTAAATATGCACCCTGGAGCTCTGAGAGAGAAAATGGCCACAGCAAACCACACCTGGGTTAAGAGACCTGGGTTAAGCCAGATATGCTATTGCTCATCTCAGAGGTATCAATATATTTTTATGTTTTTTTTCCCACTAGGTATTGCTATTTCTAACTAAGCCTTGTTTTTAATTGCCTCTTGCTAATGAAAAAGGCCTAATGTGTCTTTTTAAATTTCAGATAAAGCTTGTCCTGAGATAATTTATCTTGGCCCTCTTTCCCCCAAGATTTCTCACCATTTTTTGGTATAATATACTTTCCTCACCCAAACTCCATTTGAGCTTATTTAACAAATGAAAAGGGAAGGATATTGAGTGATAACATCAAAAAATTATCCCTGATATCCTCCTTTCCTTTAATATATCTGACTCATAGCCCTTTGTAGTACTTTCTTAGATGACATTGAAGAAGCAATCATGGTTAAACCAACCATTTGCAGAAACAAAATATGAAGAACTTTTGTCTATTACGAGCATTGAAGACCAATCTCAAAGGAGCAAGCACTACACTGATTCCTCTTTTCATTTCTTTCTCCCTCTCCCCACTCTTCTTTTTCATTTTGCTATACCTAGTCACACAATCAGAAGTTCCTCATAGCCAGATCTGGTGGTGAATTCCAGTAGCGACACCACTCAGGAGGATAAGGTAAATAATTGCTTGAGTTCACATATTCAACACCAACCTATACAACATAGTGAGATTTTCTCTAAAAAAAAAAAATCCCTTAGTGTTGACCATGCAAATGTGTATGTACATATACATATACGTCTGTGTGTATATGAATGTAGAAACCACAGATTAATGTTGAGCGTCTAGCTTATTTACTCTCTATTTTAAATTTTTGAGAAAGTGACTCTTTCTGAGCCTGGGCTTCTTCAATTGGGCTAGATTGGCTGGCCAGAGAGCTTTAGAAATCCACCTATCTCTGCTTCTCCATTATTAGGATTACAGATGCAGTCACAATACTTGATTTATTACAGTATATAATGCAATTATATAATACAACATTTATTACATAAATGCCGACATCCAAATTCAAGTCCTTATGCTTGTATGGCAATCACTTTACAACTGAGCAATCTTCCAAATTTGGGCAGAGAATTAAAAATATTTTTAATTGAAACAAAAGATAATGATGTGACCATGTAATGTTTGTATACATTTTGCATTTTACAATGCTAAAGCAGGCTAAACATATTTATTTTTTCAAGTATTTATTATTTCTGTATTGTGAAAATATTAAATGATAATCTCTTTCAGCCTTTTGAAATTCTCACTAAATTACTGCTAACTATGCATATCCTACCATGTGAAAGCAATGTTAAACAAAAGGAACAAAGCAAGAGATGATTTCAGACTTCAAAACTAATATATTTATCAAAATATACTAGATTTGCTCTGTAGGAAACAATAGCTTTTATAAATTTAACTCCTTTTTAATGAAAGAAATCAAATAGATTAAGTGCCTCAAATCATTCCACCCCTCTTATTCTGAGTCTGTCTTCTCAGACCCCAACATCAACTGAATGAGGAAAGGCTTTTACAGACTGCCCATCTGTTTCCATTCCCCATATGCTAATGTATATTCACACAGTCTACATATTCAGATCAACCTTGTACAGATTTGACTGCTGTGTTAAAAACTGCAGAAAAACAATTACATAGTGAACCCTAGCATTGAAGGATGATTAGACAAAGCTATTTGTAAATCTATAAAATTGTATCTGGATCTGAGCCACTTGATTCTTGTTACAGAATCTCTAAGGGACTCACCTAGTGTTTTTGAAAAGCCATCCTTTCTTATGCTCCAACTTCCTCTTCTTTGTGGTGCACCCAGATATTCTTAAGTGACCAATAAATGGTTCCACTTCTAGGTTCTTGAGCATCTATCTCATTTCCTTACTACTTTGAGTTAAGCAATTCCTTTAATTTTTGCAAGGCTGGACTCCATCTTCATCAGCAATGAGCCAGCTGTGGAGCAAGAAGCTTTTAAGTGTTTGTGGATTTTCTCTATTGCATGTAAAAAAAGAGTTGAATGCACAACTCACACCAAAGGTAAGCAATTAAAACCATGTAAATTGTAAATAACAGGTCTCCTGGGTCGTAGAGGAGAGAGTAGCTTTAGGAAGGGTTTCCCTGCTCCAGATCTACACTCTCTTGGGAAACCATTCATCTTTTGAGACATTCAGAAGTCAAAAAAACCTTTCTTTCATCCTTAAAGAATCCTAGAGTTCATGTAGAGGTCAACCTAACCTTATTATCTACTGGGCCAGTTTTCCATAGAAACCATCACTACTTCTCTCTGCAACTCTGAGTCAGACTCCATGTAATGGACTCCCAAGTTCTCTATTTTCATATTCTAGGCCAATTCTCTCAACTTTTAAGTGAGATTTTATGAATGGAACATGGTTTAAAAAAGATGTCACAGCTATTTGGAAATGAGAATGACCAATAGATCTCCTCTTCCCCTCATGCCTGTGTACCTCAACGGTTTAAAGAATAAGGAAAAGACTGAAGGAGATAAGGGTAGAGAAGAAGAGGAGAAGAGCAGGAATGAGTTTCTAACCTAGTAATGGGTTTAGAAAAGTTAGAAACGATAAATAATATATGAAGTTCCCAAAGCACATACCAAGACAGAACCCTTCCCCTTCCCTCTACCTGGTCTTGCAATCTTCTCTATCCAAACGCACAGGAGGAAACATGCTTGATGCTTTGTAACAAGATACCAACAAGGTTGAAGTTCGTGTCCATTAGTCCTCAGGAAAACATGGGACACTACTTGGGAGGAGCCTCTTAGGGGAAGTAAGAGTGATCACCCAGGCTACAGAATAGGCCAGTCTATCTATTCAGATACATGATATGATTGTTTCTCCATGGGACTGTAATCTGCCTATTTTATTTTCATTCATCCCTTTAAATATTTTACTTAGCAATGTGTAACAAAATAATGTTTAAACTATTGTCTAGAGTCTGACCACCCCTGCCAGTGCCAAAGCCAACACCTAGGCTTCTGCCAGAACCCAGCATACCTGAAACCACCTATGGGTTCAGCGTAGGCCGCCTGTAACACTCCCACTAAGTTCCCAGACTTCATAACCTTTCTCCAGGGTCTAGCCTGTTAAGTATCCCTGACCTCTTATTCACAACTTTGCTGCAACCTGTAGACTAGGTCTAGGTTTCATAATCAGTTCACTAACATAGTCTAGCTTTCCCTGTGTTTACTGAAAAAGAGTGTGGCTTGGGCCAGGATCCTCCATACCTCAAACCATGGGACTTTCCCATGTCATATCCAATCTTTCTAACCAGGTAGGTCTGGCTCCATGCTCCAGGCTTGGAACAGGAAGCACAACCTGTACACCAGCCCAGTTCCCTCTCTTCACCTGACTTCATTTCACCCAAGCCATTTCTAACGTCTAGACCCTATGTGCCCCATCATCTTTTTTTAAAAAAAAAATTTTATTATTAGATATTTTCTTTACTTACATTTCAACTATTCCTACTATCCTGGTTTCTGCTCCAAAAAAACTCCCTATCACCTCTCCCCTCCCCCTGGTCACCAACCCAGCCTCTCTCACTTCCTGGCCCTGGCATTCCCCTACCCTGGGCCATAGAGCCTTCACAGGACTAAGGGCCTCTCCTCCCATTAATGACCAACTAGGCCATACTTTGCTACATATGCGGATGCAGCTATGGGTTCCTCAATGTGTACTCCTTGCTTGGTGGTTTAGTCCCTGGGAGCTCTGAGTATACATGTTTGTTCATATTGTTGTTCCTCCTATGGGGTTGCAAATCCCTTCAGCTCCTTACTCTAGTTCCTTCATTGGGGACCTTGTGCTCAGTCCAATGGATGGCTGTGAGCCTCTACTTCTGTATTAGTCGGGTACAGTCAGAGCCTCTCAGGAGACAGCTATATCAGGCTCCTGTCAGCCAGCACTTGTTAGCATCCACAATAGTGTCTGGATTTGATGATTGAATATGAGAAGGATTCCCAGGTTCAGCAGTCTCTGGATTGTCCTTCCTTCAGTCTCTGCTCCATAATTTGTTTCTGCAATTCCTTCCATGGGTATTTTGTTCCTCCTTTTAAGAAGGAACGTAGTATCCACACTTTGGTCTTCTTCTTGAGTTTCTTGTGGTTTGTGGATTGTATAGTGGGTATTTTTAGCTTCTGGGCTAATATCCACTTAACAGTGAATGCATACCATATGTGTTCTTTTGAATTGGGTTACCTCACTCAGGATGATATTTTCCAGTTCCATCCATTTTCCTAGGAATTTCACAAATTCATTGTTTTTAATACCTGAGTAGTACTCCATTGTGTGTAAATGTACTACATTTTCTGTATCCATTCCTCTGTTGAGGGACATCTGGATTGTTTCCAGCTCCTGGCTATTATAAATATGGCTGTTATGAACATAGAGGAGCATGTGTCCTTATTACATGTTGGAGCATCTTTTTGGTATATGCCCAGGAGTGGTATTGCTGGGTACTCAGGTAGTACTATGTCCAATTTTCTGAGGAACCACCAAACTGTTTTCCAGAGTGGTTGTACCAGCTTGCAATCCCACCAGCAATGGAGGAGTGTTCCTCTTTCTCCACAACCTCTCCAGCATCTGCTGTCACCTGAGTTTTTGATCTTAGCCATTCTGACTGGTGTGAGGTAGAATCTCAGGGTTGTTTTGATTTGTTTTTCCCTGATGACTAAGGATGTTGAACATTACTTTAGGTGCTTCTGAACCATTCGGTATTGCTCAGTTGAGAATTCTTTGTTTAGCTTTGTACCCTAGTTTTTAATAGGGTTATTTGTTTTTCTGGTGTGTACCTTCTGGAGTTCTTTGTATACATTGGATATTAGCCCTCTATCAGATATAGGGTTGGTAAAGATCTTTTCCCAATTTCTTGGTTGCCGTTTTGTCCTATTGACAGTGTCTTTTGCCTTACAGGAGCTTTGCAACTTTATGAGGTTCCATTTGTCAATTCTTGATCTTAGAACAGAAGCTATTGGCGTTCTCTTCATGAAGTTTTCCCCTGTGCCTATTTGCTTGAGGTTCTTCCCTACTTTCTCTTCCATTAGTTTCAATGTATCTGCTTTGATGTGGAGGTCCCTGATCCACTTGGACTTGAGCTTTGTACAAGGAGAAAGGAATGGATCGATTTGCATTTTTCTACATGTTAACCGCCAGTTGAGCCAGCACCATCTATTGAAAATGCTGTCTTTTTTCCACTGGGTGGTTTTACCTCCTTTGTCAAAGATTAAGTGACCATAGGTGCGTGGGTTCATTTCTGGGTCTTCAATTCCGCTCCATTGATCTACCTGCCTGTCACTGTACCAATACCATGCAGTTTTTATCACAATTGCTCTGTAGTTC
>NW_022196904.1:143344635-143365188 GCF_008632895.1 Mastomys coucha
TGTGCCTCCCAGCTGGCTGCTCTGGTCTTAGAAACTCACAGGAGAGAAGATGGCGGCTCTCACCGGAGGCTCCGGGTCAAGGCGGTCCCTGGAGGCAGGCCCTCCACTTGCAAGGAATGGCCAGCTAATGTCGCTGATCCACCTCTGTCCTATTTTTTTCCTCTTATGGGTACTTTCATTGTGTCCCATAAGATTAGGTATGTTGTAGCTTCATTTTCATTAAATTCTAAAAAGTCTTTAGTTTCTTTATTTCTTCCTTGACCAAGTTATCATTGAGTAAAGTGTTGTTCAGCTTCCTCATGCATGTAGGCTTTCTATTATTTATGTTATTGAGGACCAGCCTTATTCCATGGGATCTGATAGGATCCCATGGGAATTATTTCAGCATGGGATTATTTCAGTATTCTTGTATCTGTTGAAGACAGTTTTGTGACCAATTATATGGTCAGTTTTGGAGAAGGTACTATGAGGCGCTAAGAAGAAGGTATATCCTTTTGTTTTAGGATAAAAAGTTCTATAGATATTTATTACATCCATTTGTTTCATAACTTTTATTAGTTTCACTGTGTCTCTGTTTAATTTCTGTTTCCATGATCTGTCCATTGATGAGAGTGGGATGTTGAAGTCTTGCACTACTATTGTTTGCAGTGCAATGTATGCTTTGAGCTTTAGTAAAGTTTCTTTCATTAATGTGGATGCCCTTGCATTTAGAGTATAGATGTTCTGAATTGAGAGTTCATCTTGGTATATTTTACCAAGTATATGAGTATGAAGCATCCGTCCTAATGCTTTTGCATAACTTTAGGTTGAAAGTCGATTTTATTTGATATTAGAATGGCTACCCCAGCTTGTTTCTTGAGATCATTTGCTTGGAAAATTGTTTTCTAGCCTTTTACTGTGAGGTAGTGTCTGTCTTTGTCACTGTGGTGGGTGTCCTGTATGCAGCAAAATGTTGGGTCCTGTTTATGTAACCAGTCTGTTAATTTATGTGTTTTTATTGGGGACTGGAGTCATTGATAGTAATAGATATTAAGGGAAAGTAATTGTTGCTTCCTGTTATTCTTGTTGTTAGAGTTGGAGTTCTGTTCAGGTGGCTATCTTCTTTTAGTTTTGTTGAAAGATTACTTTCTTGCTTTTTCTAGGGTGTCGTTTCCCTCCTTGTGTTGGAGTTTTCCATTTATTATCCTTTGAAGGGCTGGATTTGTGGAAAGGTAGTATGTAAATTTGGTTTTGTCATGGAATACCTTGGTTTCTCCACTTATAGTAATTGAGAGTTTTTCTGGGTATAGTATTCTGGGCTGGCATTTGTGTTCTCTTAGGGTCTGTAGGATATCTGCCCAAGACCTTCTGGCTTTCATAGTGTCTGCCGAGATGTCTGGTGTAATTCTGATAGTTCTGCCTTTATATGTTACTTGACCTTTTCCACTTACTGCTTTCAATGTTCTTTCTTTGTTTTGTGCATTTGTTGTTTTGATTATTATGTGACAGGAGGAATTTCTTTTCTGGTCTAAACTATTTGGAGTTCTGTAGGCTTCTTGTATGTTCATGGGCATCTCTTTCTTTAGATTAGGGAAATTTTCCTCTATAATTTTGTTGAAGATATTTACTGGCCATTTAAGTTGGAAATCTTCACTCTCTTCTATATTTATTATCCTTAAGTTTGGTCTTCTCATTGTGTCCTGGATTCCCTGGATGTTTTTGGTTAGGATCTTTTTGCATTTTGCATTTTCTTTGATTGTTGTGTCAATGTTTTCTATGGTATCTTCTCCACTGAAATTCTCTCTTCTATGTCTTGTATTCTGTTGGTGATGCTTGCATCTATGGATCCTGACTTCTTTCCTAGGTTTTCTATCTCCTGAGTGATTTCTTTATTGTTTCTACTTCCATTTTTAGATCCTGGATGGTTTTGTTCATTTCCTTCATCTGTTTGGTTGTATTTTCCTGTAATTCTTTAAGGGATTTTTGTGTTTCCTCTTTAAGGGCTTCTACCTGTTTACCTGTGTTCTTCTGTAATTCTTTAGGGGAATTTGTGTTTCCTCTTTAAGGGCTTGTACCTGTTTACATGTGTTCTCCTGTATTTCTTTAAGTGAGTTATTTATGTCCTTCTTAAAATCCTCTATCAGCATCATGAGATATGATTTTAAATCTGAATCTTGCTTTTCTGGTGTGTTGGGGAATTCAAGACTTACTGTGGTGGGAGTACTGGGTTCTGATAATGCTAAATAGTCCTGGTTTCCGTTGGTAAGATTCTTGCATTTGCCTTTCACCATCTGTTAATCTCTGGTGTTAGATGTTCTTGCTGTCTCTGGCTGGAGCTTGATCCTCCTTGGGTCTGTAAGCCTGTTTCAGTACTCCTGGGATATCAGCTTTCTCCTGGCAAGACCTGTGCATAGAGGGTTGTAGAGCAGCCCTACCTCCTAGGTGCAGGTGGAGGCAGAAAGGACTCTGGTCCAGCTGCTCTGCTACTTCTACAGCCTGTGTGCTCCTGCCTGATCCCCCCTTAGACAGTCACTGGAGAGAGAATGATGATCTCCCCTTAGTCCAGGGGTCAGAGCACTTCCTGGGGACAAGCTCTCTCCTGACAGGAAATGTACACAGAGGGCTGTGGAATGGCCCCACCTCCTGGGTGCAGATGGAAGCAGGAAGGACCCTGTCCCAGCTGCTTTATAGCTTCTTGGTCCTGTGTGCTCCTGGCTGCTCATGTTCCATCATCTTAATCTCTTCTCCAATCTGCTTTATCCATGGGCTAACTAGCAAAGGAGCTAACAAAGGAAGTCCACATGGTCAGATATCATCCCACAGATAACAACAACATGAAAAATTAAGCCAGTATCTTCTCTCCCAAGCCTACCAATCTTCTAGAAATCTTTGTCAGTGAGAATTGTCTAGATGAACTTTTATGTCAGGACACAACATTTAAAGGAGCAATCATAGACTTCATCAATGAATTCAAAGAGTTTTAAGAGGACACAAAGAAACAGCCCAATGAAATCAAGGAGAAAGCTTAAGAAGAATAAATGCCTGAAAAAACACAAGCATAAGGAAGATGGAAGTGACAAAGACAGTGCAAGACTTGAGAACTGAATTAATTCAGGAGGTAGCAATGTTGAAGAAGACTTACACTGTAATGAATATGGAATTGAAAAAAACCAAATAATTCAATTAGAAATGCAAAGGAAAGCCTTATAAGTAGAATAAATCAAGCAAAATTCAGAATATCTAGTCTCAAGGATAAAGTAAAGAACCTAGATCAGATAAATAAGGAATATGAAAAAATTTATCAAAACACAGAAGAGATTGTATGTAACATGGTAGGGGCCTGTTGGTTGGGGTATAGGTAAGGACGGTCCTAAAAGAAGACTAGAAATTGACTTCAGTGCAGACAAAGAAGGCCAGAGTAAGTTGGGGCATAGGGTACAAGACCCGGGCTAGATCTGGAGAGTTAGGGAAAAGGCATGGATGAGGAGAACAGGAAGAGTCATTGGACTAGACCTTGTAGCTCAATTTTGTTATGGAACTGGACTTGTTTTTGAAAAGTAAAGTCAACATTAAAGACATCAGCATGAACTTGGCATTCATAGTCATGGACTATGGTTGATTGGTCTTCTGCTACTGTCAAGTAGCATAAATTCTTACAGGAACTTATGATTGATCTGTGGAACAATGCTGTAGGCATCACCAGTTATTTTGTCTTGGGAAGGCTTGGTTCTGCATAGGAGCTTCCAGTCTCCTAGGAGATACTATCTCAGCAAGCAGTATTCAAAGAGCTAATGGGATAGAGTAGAATAAATGTGTGGGCAAGGATGTACTTCAGTACCTCACTGTGTAGATATGATCTTACCCCTTTGCTTTAGTTTTCCTGTGTGTGTATGTGTGTGTGTGTGTGTGTGTGTGTGTGTGTGTGTGTGTGAATCATAGTCATGAGCCCATTAGCCTGGTCTAATTTCCTTGATTATAGATCTCTCTGTGTCTTTTTCTGGAGTGATGATGTATAGTAGGAAAGTCTATCTAAATACAAAAGGAGTGGAATGCCTAGAAACCTAGTTATTTTGCATACATTTTCAGCTGAAAGGTCAGTTTTCAGCCCTTGTCCACCCTGTGCAGGTTCCTGCTGTCTTAATTTCTAGGGTTGTTCAATGATAATCAATTCACTTCTCTCTGACTTTTCTTACCCCCCTGTGTTGTTGCCATGACAGAACACTTGACAGAAACAATAAGCTGGGGAAGGACTCATTTTTGTCTTACAATTTAAGAGACTTTAGTCCATTATGGAGAAGGTATCATATTGGGGTGTCAACTAAAATATGTGGTATATTTAGCAATAGCCTTGGCATTTTGCTATGGTGTTATATAAAAGGCAGAGGCAGTATCTTGTACTGTTTTAGGTGCATTGGGGACTCTCTAACCAGTAACTTGAAGGGATATATTTAAAAGACAAGACAACTCTATTTTTATAAACTCTTAGCATGCAGAATAATGTGACATATATATCTATATATACTAACATTTATATTAAAGTAGTATGGTTAATTAGTTTGTTCAGCACATATTAAATGCACTTGTGAAGTTGGGCATTATTCTGATACCAAACACCATGTTTAGCAATTAGTGTCTGAAAACAAGGTGACCAATAGTATACTGTAAAACTATCCTTTTAGAAACCCAAAGAGACAGATTTATAACATCACAGAAAGAATATGGATGTAAGACTCCTTTTTACAAAGTCCATCCTTTCTACAATGAATCTTAGGATCTCTGACTGAGGAAAATAACCTTTAGAGATGAGAGAAGGGCACAGTTAAACTTACCTTTCAGCAAACATGCCCTATTGGTCAGCTATCCATTTCTATTAGATTCCTGAAGGAATTAGCTGATAAAGACAGAAAGGTTACATAGCCACAGTGCAGGCAGTTGTAGTGGAAGACTGGACAGTCCCATTGCTTTAGGACTGGGATGAGAGCACTAGGTGGTAATGGTGGGAGCACACTGGAGTAAGCTGCTCACATCCTGAGACAGAAGGCCGACAGAAAAACATTGACTGTGTCCACGAGCCCTTGCATGATATGCCACTAATGACCATTGAGCAGATTCCAATCTTTCAGTGATGCCACCACCTCCCAAATGCATCATTCTGGGAATCCAGTTTTTAAAACATGTCCCTTTGCAGACAAAACATAGCACACACCAAATACCTAAGGAAAAACAGGTTATGGTCATTACCTTAACATCATTTATGGTAGTTTGAATACGAATACTCCCAGAAAGCTCATATATTTGGATGCTGGTCCCCAGTTATTGGCATAATTTGAGAAGGATTAGAAGGTGTGTTGAAGTGGAAATTTGCGATTTCCTTGAATACTCAGTAGTGTCATGTGATTTTTTGAAACTGTCTTATGAGAGGATGTATATGAGAGGATGTTTTGCTGAGGCAGACACCACATGAGAGGATGTTTTGCTGAAGCAGACATGTGGGAAGATGTTTTGCTGAGAACAGGCACATGGTGTTTTATTGGAAACTACCTAGAAAAAGGACATGTGATGTTTTTCTAGAGCGGATAGTCGAGAGGACAAATGATGTTTGGAAAGTGTTAGGTATAACTTAACAGACAGTGGAAGATGCTGTGCCATTGGTTCACTTTGCCAATCTTCTCTGGTCTTTGTTGGGCTTTGATTACGCTGGTCTTCGCCAATGACACTGTAGCATTTTCATTGGTTTGCCTTGCTTTTTTCCCTAATGGTCATTTGTCATGACTTTATAGAGAGAAACACACCATTCCATCAGCTACTTGCCTCTTTGGCAGATTCTGGCTGACTGGCAGAGCCTTATGGTTTCTTCTGGATCGAGGTACTTCTGCTGATTTGTGTGAATTGAACTGCTGATATCATGATAATTCAGATTCAATTTGCCCCAAAGAACCATTTCTAAACAGGTCCACATCTTCTTTTGTCCTATTAACCTTTTCTTTTTACTACTTTTGGTGGATGATAGGCTAGAAGTGAAGGTAAAACCTTTAAGAACCCTTTTAAAAGTAGGTTTTAAAAATCTAAGCCTACAGCATGTCCTTGTTGGAGTGTAGCAGAATTTTAGGAGAACTGTTGTGTCTGAAATGAATCTGGAGTGATGGCATCTAAGCTTTAAAATAGCCTTTTGCCAGTGATTGTTATCTGAGATTTTATGGGGTTGTTCTTTTGAAGAACTTAATCTCAAGACATGCTTGGCAAACCAGGAAATCTCATATGACTGAGAATAGCTTAGATGATGGGTCTTTCAAGTCAGCCCTTAGATCAGATGAAAAGTTTTGGTATGCCAAAACTGACTTGCTAAAAGTGCCTTTTGTGTAACAATAAAAAGATCTTCTAGGAAGTTGTCAGTGTTCAGTCCTTAAGAGGCTGATCCCTTGCAGCTGAGAAGCCTAAATTCATCCTATAATATCTCTTTTCTTCTATCAATCATCCTGTATAACTAAGGACACATTAACATTGGAGGAGGCGTGTCATTAAGGATGTGCTTTGAGCTCATGCCAAGTCCAACACCACCCCTTCCATCCTATCTGCCTTTCAGATCAGGGTGTTAAGCTCTTAGCTATTGTTCTAACTCTATTCCTGTCTGCTTGGCATGATCATGGACTAATATTCTAAAACTGTAAGCAAGACACCGATGAAATGCTTTCTTTTAAAACAATTACCTTGGTTATGGTGTCTCTTTACAGTAAATAAACAGTAAAAAAGACATCATTATTTCACACTGAATACATATATCAAACGTAAATAGAAAGAATCATGATCTGCAAATTTAAAGTGATGTTAAGTAAAATAAGTTAATGAAATCGAAGTGAAATAAATGCATTAAGAAGGCCAACCTGTAGAGTGTGAGAAAGAGCTCATGATTATCATGAATGAAGTCTGGGCTCGAGCCACGGCATGCTAACAAAATTAGAATAGAGTACTTACCTGGCTAATGTAGAAATCTCATGCATACCCTTCTGCCAGGAAACTACCAAAGATAACATATGCCATACGGGGTGATTCTAGAGCCTCCCAAGATGCAAATCCTTCAACACTAAAAAATGTTAAATGCAGAAATAACACCAGCTTTTGTTTTGTAGCAAAAGCAGGAACTAGATGGGAAATAGGTGGTATGCAGGCAGGTGCACAACCATATGCCCAGTCGGTAGTGGCATCTGTCACAGGCTACAAGAGATAACAGGAGAGCAGGCCAGTAACATAGGCCTTTTTAAAAACATCTTTTCAAGTAGGCTCACAATGACATCCAAGTAGTGGTTAAGCCCACATGGAGTCTCATTTGTATTGTTAACTGAGGGTCAAGGTCAAGGGGTAGATGTCCCTGAAAGCCAGTTTCTCAGTTCACAGTTATCATAAATGAATCAAAAGTTAGGTATGGCTTTCCTTTTTCAGATCATGTAGATCAAGTTTTCTTCTTAAAGATTTCATAAGAAAAAAAGTATCCACATTGCTTGTTTGTAAGACCGAAATTTTATTAGAACAATCAGAACTCTGTGGTAGGATTACAAGCCATACTTTATGCATGCCGATTTTCCTGTGTGTGCAGACACTGAAGAAAAGTCTAACATCATAGTTTTATTTCAGAACATGGCTGCTTTTTTGCTTCTAGAATGTGGTCCATAAAAGTCTGTGGTCTGCCTGTCTTCCAGTTAGACAATGCCAGCTAGCCATCTGGCCTGGCAGCTCTGAAGAGAGATGCTTCCACACCCAGTTTGTAAAGGTTCCAAGCCATGATTATGAGTGACTGCTGTGGCTATTTTTGTGCTTGTGGGAAGAGGAGCCAGTAAGCAGTATGTAACCATGCTTTTGGCTACTTTATTGGGATCTTTTCCCTACCACTCTCCTCCATCCCTTCCAACACCACAACTCTAGGTAGGAGAGAAAGAAGGTTAGAGGGGAAAAGGGGTTGTTGATACTGCTAAACTGCTTCCTGCTGATTAGGGGTATTGAGTCTCTTGGAACAAGTCTAATCTTCATCTGCAGCAGCCAGGGACCCAGCAAACATCAAACATCAAATGGCAACCATCAACAGCAGCAGCAGGGGAGCAACAGCTGCCAGCCCCTCTCAGGGCTTTGGTATTTTCAGATCCTCTCAGGCATCCCCAGAATTCTAAACATAAACTGGCAAAATCCCACCCCTGCTAGAGCATGAGACAAATTATAGTTAGCTGCTATGGACAATCTGATGCAGCCCAACAGTCCACATCTGGGATTAAAACAAAAATATATTCAGATAACATATCTGAATTTTTAAAGATACCAAAATTCTTACTACAGCAGTGCTGTGCACGGGCTTTTCCAGAATTAAAAGGAGCAGGAAGCATGAGAAAGTGATGTTGGAATGAAAACAGTGAAGCTCAGGAAGATTTTGCTTATATCGTACATGGAGGTGTAGAGAGCATCATATATGCAAGCAGGATACATCAAGGGAAGCCAAACCAGTTCTGTGAACACAGGTTAGTAAATGGTTATTCCTTTGTGTGGTTGATCAAAAAAGAGTTGAGCCTTACATTTATCCATATTTTTTTTTTTTTTTTTTTTGTAATTAGAAGCTGTGTGTGCAGGCTCATTCATGCCTTCATAATGTTATGGTATGTGCTTGCTATCTTCTTTCACTTTGCGTATCCCTGGAATAGAATGCAAGCAAGTGCCTTTATCCACTGAACTACCTCATCAGTGTAGTTTTTTTTGTGTACTACAACCATTGAATCACCCTCAGAAACATAGAACAATAGGATGGAGAATGTTGGGCATACACAGGAATGTCCTAGAGTTTTAGTTGTAGTGAATCACTGTAATATTGATTATGTGGTGACTATTAGTGTAATGAGTCCTCATAGAGCAAACTTGACCAGATGCCAGAAATATCAAAATAAATTTGATGGTTTGACCCAATTGGCTATGTCAAACCAGGGCAAGCTCTCTGGGTTTAGTGTAGGACAGTAAGAAATTACAGTCCCTTAAGTTTTGTAGATATGGTTATTGACCATAACATTTTTAGATGCCAGAGACAATCTGTCAAAATAATAAGTAAATGGCAGTTTCTTGCCATCATTCTTCATGATTCAAACCACTTTCTTTTCTCTTAGGGTATGGTTGATGGATGTAAGTATATGACCCCAGACTCACCAATTCTTTTTATTTATTTATTTATTTATTTTATTTTTTTATTTTTTTTGACTCATCAATTCTTAGCATCAAGATTTTTTTTAGAAAGAAGCCAACAGTTTCACTTTTTTTTTTAAGAAGATGCAATCAAGACATTGTATAACTCTATTTGTTATAAACAGAAAGTCCTAGGAGACCATTCTCATCTTTTCAGAAACACAGAACAGTCAATGGTCTAGATCTAATTTTTAGGACATTATATCATGATACTTGTGACAAGGGTTTTGTACCCTATTGTGGGGAATCTTCTCTATGGACACTGTTCTGTGAGTTAGCAGTCTCCAGTCTAGTCCATAATGTTTCAACAAATACCTTGATGTTTCTCAAATACCTGTGCTTAGGACAATGAATAATGAGGTGTTCATTGTGTAACATGGAAACTATAACCCTATGGATCTTAAAGGTGTTTGCGTGCATCAAATCAGTTAGTTCATACAGGAATATTGTATGCTTCAAAGTAAAACTTTTTTCTCCAAAAGCCCATGAATTTTATTACATTCCAGCCATGTGCTCATTATTGTGGGCAACAGCAGCTGTGGGAGAACACATATATTAAAAATTTCAGATTCTGATTCTGTATCCCTAGCTGCAGAGTGTCTTTTTCTGCAACCTCTTCATAGCATCTTTGATTTCTCTGTTCCTCAGACTGTATATCAAAGGGTTTAACATGGGAATCACCACAGTGTAGAAAACAGACACAAATCTGTCAAAACTGGAGGAGCCACCAGAAATTGAACTCAAATAGACAAAGATACTGGAGGTGTAGAATAGGGAAACAGCTGTCAGGTGAGAAGCACAGGTGTTGAATGCCTTAGATCTGCCCTTAGCTGAAGTGATCTTCAGGATGGATGAGACAATATAGCCATAGGATATCATGATAACTAGCACATTTACAAATCCAAAGATCATTGTTAATATGGCAGTCAGGACTTGTACAAAGAAAGTGTCTGTGCAGGACAGAACTAACAACTGTGGCATGTCACAGAAGAAGTGCTTAATGACATTAGTTCCACAGAAGTGGAGACGAAGCAAAGCAAACAACTGAAGTAAAGAAGCAATGAGCCCAGACAGATACGAGGCCAGCACCATCAGTACATAAAGAGTGGGTGACATGATTGATGCATACAGAAGAGGATTACAAATGGCAGCATACCTGTCATAGGCCATGGCTGCCATGAGACAAGACTCACTCAGCCCCATGGTGGAAAAGATGAAATTCTGAACAATGCATCCCACAAAGCTGATAGTTTGCTTTTCCTGGAAAAAGTTTGAGAGCATTTTGGGAACTGTGCAGGTAACATAGCAAAGATCTATGATGGACAGGTTACAGAGAAAGAAATACATGGGAGTGTGAAGGTGTGAATCCATTATTATTAACACAATGAGGGACAGGTTCCAGGTCAGAGTTGTAATATATATGAGCAGGAATGTGACAAAGAGCAGTATTATTATTCCGGGTAAATCTGTGAATCCCAGAAGGATGAACTGGGTGATCATGGTGCTGTTCCCCCTGGCAATCATTTCCCTGGTGTTTCTAAGATCAAAAGGGAGACAAGAAAGTACATAGTTGACCAGGGTGAAATCATAGCATTACAATTTTCACACCACATGTCTTTCTCCTATGATCCCTGAAAAAGAAGAAATGCTTCATTGTCCCATGGAAAGAGCCAGTCGTTCTTCTCAAATTGTTAAGAAGACACTGAGAGGAGTTGGAGAAAATGAGGGAAATGGATCAAAGCACATTGTGTGAAATTTTTAAAGAATTAAAATCAGTGAGAAATAGAACCAGACATGACTGCTCATGCCTTCAATTCCAGCATCCGGGAGGAAAGCCAGACAAATCTCTGAGGCTAGCTTGGTTCACATAGTGACTTCTAGGGCAGCCAATACTACATAGTAAAGCCTTGTCTTAAATAAAAAAGAAAAAAAAATCTATTCTGCTAACAAAAGAAATAAAATAATTTAGCATATTTATAATAATTTCTGAAATCCTGTATAAGTATATTTAAGTCTCCAAACTGGAAAATACAATGGTGTGTAATTCTGCTCTTAATAAGGATAACCACCATCTAGTGAACAGACCTATGAACCTGATTGTGTGCTGTGTACTGGCTTCCATTTTCAGTCATAGGTGTCTCTATAAAGTGAAGTATACTCAACTCCTTTGAAGTGCTTTCTGTGAAGGCACCTAAGGTAGACTTGTGTACATGGTCTCACTCCAATAAAACATAGCAGAATTACACACTCCAACACAAGGATGGCAATTACACCCAAGAAAACACAAAAAATTAATAATCTCACAACAAACATAAAAGAAGAGAATCCCACACACATAATACCACCTCAAACAACAAATATGACAGGATCTAACAATCATCTGCATTTATATCTCTCAACATCAACAGTCTCAATTCCTCAATAAAAAGATAATCTAACAGACTGAATATGCACACAAGATCCAGCATTTTGCTGCATACAAGAAACACACTTCAATGACAAAGACAGACACTGCCTCAGAGTAAAAGGCTAGAAAAAACTTTTCCAAGTAAATGGTTCCATGAAACAAGCTGGAGTTGCCATTATAATATCCAATAAAATAGACTTTCAACCAAAAGTTATCAAGCAAATTGGGAAGGACACTTCATATTCATCAAAGGAAACAACCACCAAGATGAAGTCTTAATTCTGAACATCGATGCCCCAAATGCAAGATCACTCACATTCATAAAAGAAACATTACTAAAGCTCAAAGCAGACATTGAACCTCACACAAATAGTGGGAGACTTTAACACCCCACTCTCACCAATGAACAAGTCAGTGAAACAGAAACTCAACAGAGACACAGTGAAACTAATAGAAGTTATGAACCAAATGGATTTAACAGCTATCTAGAGAATATTTCACCATAAAACAAATGAATATACTTTCTCAGCACTTTATGGTACCTTCTCCAAAACTGATCATATAATCAGCCACAAAACAGGCTTCAACAGATACAAGAAGATTGAAATAATCCCATGTATTCTATCAGATTACCATGGACTAAGGCTAGACTTCAATACAACAAAAACAACAGAAAGTCTACATACTCATGGAAACTGAACAACTCTCTACTCAATGATAACTTGGCCAGGAGAGATATAAAGATAGGAATTAAAGAGTTTCTAGAATAAAATGAAAAAGAGTACACAGGGTATTCAAACTTATGGGACACAATGGAAGCAGTGCTAAAAGGAAAATTCATAGCACTAAGTTCCCTCATAAAGAAACTGGAGAGATTCTCCATTAACAACACAACAGCACCCCCAAAATCCCTAGAACAAAAAGAAGCACACATACCTAGGAGGAGTAGATGGAGGGGAAATAGTCAAACTGAGGGCTGAAATCAACCAATCAGAAACAAAGAGAACTACACAAAGAATCAACAAAACCAAAAGCTGGTTCTTCGAGAAAATCAACAAGATAGATAAATTCTTAGCTAAACTAACTAAAGAACACAGAGACAGTATCCAAATTAACAAAATCAGAAATGAAAAGGGAGACATAACAACAGAAACTGAGGAAATTAAAAAAAAAATCATCAGATCTTACTACAAAAGCTTTTATCAACAAAACTGGAAAATCTAGATGAAATGGATGACCTTTTAGACAGATACCATGTACCTAAATTAAATGAAGAGCAGGTAAAAAATCTAAACAGTCCTATATCCCCTAAGGAAATGAAGAAGTCATTAAAAACCACTTAACCTAGAAAAAAAAAAAAGCCCAGGGCCAGATGGCTTTAGTGCAGAATTCTACCAGACCTTCAAAGAAGACCTAATACTAACACTCCTTAACTATTCTATACAATAGCAATAGAAGGAACACTACTTAATTCATTCTATGAAGCCAAATTTACTTAATACGTAAAACCATACAAAGGTCTAACAAAGAAAAAGTACTTCAGACCAATTTGCTTATGAATATCAATGTAAAAATACTCAATAAAATTCTAGCAAACTGAATCCAACACATCAAAAAATCTCAATTTCATATGGAAAAACAAAAATCACAGGATAACAAAAACAATTCTTTTGTTTTGTTTTGTTTTTCGAGACAGGGTTTCTCTGTGTAGCCCTGGCTGTCCTGGAACTCACTCTGTAGACCAGGCTGGCCTCGAACTCAGAAATCCACCTACCTCTGCCTCCCAAGTGCTGGGATTAAAGGCATTTGCCACCACTGCTCGGCAACAATTCTTAACAATAAAAGAACTTCTGGGGAAATCATCACTCCTGATCTCAAGCTGTACTACAGAGGAATAGTGATAAAAACTGCACGTTATTGGTAGAGAGACAGACAGGTCAAACAATGGAATAGAACTGAAGACTCAAAAATAAGCCCATACACTTATGGATACTTGATCTTTGACAAAGAAGCCAAAAATATACAATGGAAAAAAGAAAGCATCTTTCAATAAATGGTGCTGGTCTAACTGGCTGTCAGTATGAACAAAAATGAAAATAGACCCATATTTGTCATCTTGTACAAAGCTCAAGTCCAAGGGGATCAAGGACCTCAACATAAAACCAGATGCACTGAATCTAATAGAAGAGAAAGTGGAAAAGAACCTTGAACTCATTGGCACAGGGGGAAATGTCCTAAACAGAACTCCAATGACTCACACTCTAAGATTAATAATTGATAAATGGGACCTCATGAAACTGGAAAGCTTCTGTAAGGCAAAGGACATTGTCAATAGGACAAATTGGAAACCTACAGATTAGGAAAAAAATCTTCACTATCCCTACATCTGTCAGAGAGCTAATATCCAAAATATATAAAGAACTCAAAAACTAACCTCCCAAAAATGAAACAACCCAATTTAAAATGAAGTACACAGCTAAACAGAATTCACAGCAGAGGAATCTGGAATGGCTGAGAAGTACTTAGAGAAATGTTCAAAAGTTCTTACTCATCAGGGGAATGCAAATTAAAACAACCCTGAGATTCCACCTCATACCAGTAAGATGTCTAAGATCAAAAGTCAGTTGACAGCACATGCTGGCAAGGATGTGGAGAAAGAGGAACACTCCTCCATTGCTGTTAGGATTGCAAACTGGTACAACCACTCTGGAAATCAATCTGTTGGTTCTTCAGAAAATTGGAAATAGACCTACCTGAAGACCTAGCTATACCACTCTTGGTCATATACCCAAAGGCTGCCCCATAATACCAGAGCAACATGTGCTGACCGATGTTCATAGTGACCTTATTTGTAAGAGCCAGAAGCTGGAAACAACCTAGATGTCCCATGACAGAAGAATGGATACAGAAAATGTGGTTCACTTACACAGTGGAATACTATTCAGCTATTAAAAATGAGAACACCAGGAATTTTGCAATCAAATGGATGGAACTAGAAAATATCATCCTGAATGAGGTAACTCAGACCCAAAAAGACATGTACGTTATGTACTCACTAATAAATGGATATTATTCAAAAAGGACAGGATATCTAGGATAAAAGCAACAGAATTTAAGAACTTAACAAGCAGAAAGGCTGCATGAGGGTGCTTAGTAGGGGTAAGAAAATAATCACAGGAGGCAGAGGGAGGGAGGGATTTAGGCAAGAGAGGGGAGGGGGAGGGGATAAGCAGAACAGGATCAGGTAAGGGTGTTGGGGGACAGGAGAGAAGCCCAGAGGGCAGCAGAATGAATGGAAATATGCTGCCTCAGAAGGTGGGAAGTAGGGAGACACTCAAGAAAGTACCAGAAACTTGGGAGATGACTTTCAGAACTCAATGGGAATGACCTGAGATGAAGTACCCAACAGTGGGGAGAGGGAACTTGAAAAGTCCACCTCCAGTTGATAGACAGCCTCTTAAGAGGAGGGATGGTGTTACCAACCAACATTCAAAGTTTCTGACCCAGAAGTGTTCCTGTCTAAAAGAACTACAGGGAGAAAAATGGAGAAGAGATTGAGGGAATGGTGGTCAGTCTAGTGATCGGCCCAACTGGGGGGGGGTCCACCTCATGGGGAGACACCAAGTCCTGACACTATTACTGATGCTATGATGTGCTTAAAGACAGGAACCTAGCATGGCTGTCCTCTGAGATGCCCAACAGCAGCTGACTGAGACAGAAGCAGATACTTACACCCAATGGATGGAACAAGCAAAAGAGGAGAGTGACCCTGTAGGGAGACCAGCAGTCTCAACTAACCAGGACACCCCAGAGCACCCAGATGCTGAGCCACCAACCAGGCAGCATACAGGAGCTGATCCAAGGTTCACTCCCCAACCCCCTGTCCCTGCCCCAACACATATAGCAAAGGACTGCCTCAGTGGGAGAAGATGTGCTTAATCCTCAAGAGACTTGAGGCTCCAGGGATGGGAGAGGCCTAGTGGAGAGGGAGAATCCTCTCAAGGACAGTGGGGAGAAGGAATGGGATGAGAAACTATGGAAGGGGGTACAAGGGAGAGTAATGGCTGGACTGTAAATGAAAAAAAAAAAGAAAAGGAAAGGAAAGAGAAGAAAGGACAACCTTGTAGCAAGCTTGTAGAGACTGATGTTCCTTAGTGAAGACAGCATTTCATTTTGTGAGACTCATGCCTAGAAACTGGGATAAGAAACTTTACCAAGCTTTTTGGAACAAACTTCCAATAGATATAAGAAAATATACAAATACATCCAGCTTTGATTGTGCTGCTAGGAATATCACACTTTGGCTTAATTTTTATTTTGCTTAAGAACCTTGAGGATCTGTTTACTGTGTTTTTTTTTTTTTTTTTTTTTTGTAAATTTTCACTTTTAATGGACACATAGTTGTACATATTTGTGGGATATAGTGTGACATTTTAGTATTGTCTGTAATGAATATGACAATTTAGTATATGATATAATTAACAGTCAGATTAGAGGTATGGCCATATCTATCACCACAAATATTCATTATTTCATACATACATACTATATATGTATGTAAGTATATATATGCATATATATAAATATGTGTATATATAAAGTATAAATATATATGCATATATGCACATGGAGGAAATTACTTTTGATGCTAATACAATTTTTCAGTACAGACTGTACATGAGAGCAAATAAAGCCATCTTTAAATTGTATACTTTTACAGATTACATTACCCCAAATCGCCAACAACAGGCAAAACTCCTGACTCAGCAACTCACTTAAGTTCAGTACTATTTTATGCTTTCTGGTGACAGGGTAGCCAACCTTGTGATACTCAGTTTAAGCCAGGGGTGGGAGCGGAGAACTGACAAGTTGAGGGTGATTTTCTTTTTATAGTTTTATATGATATAAACTATCCTATAACTACCTTAACATTTGTTATGTTACAATTTAGAAAAACTGGAGAAAAAGGGAAATATTTCTAAATATACTCACTCTCTTTGAAGAGGATTTTGCATGAGTTTGCAATTTTTCAAGATGAGTGAAGCAAGAACTCAATCATGTAAACACTGGTATAAACACTAGTTGGAGATTTTGTTTTCTGGACATAGTTAATCAAGACCTATGCCAATCTTGGTCTAATAAAAACATGGTCAGGTGCACCGAGACAAAGCTGGAGCAAAGGAACTTCAAAGGGACTACCAGACCAGTTCCATCTGCCAGAGGTGAGCATCTGCCATGCCTGGGTTACCTACATCATCTTCCAGGAGTTCTAGACTCTTGACCCAGAATGACAGGAGCTGTTTAGAGTATTCCAACAGGGCTAATGGACTTGTGTGTGAGCACTCTGCCATATCATCACGGCTCATTTTTGTCTTTTGCTTTTCAGTAGTCTTTATTTAAGTGGAAATGAAACTACTATGATTTTCAAAGCAAAATCCTCAAGGGGAAAAAAAAAATTAAAAGTGTCCTTTGGGTAGGGGAAATTGGGAAACACAGACAAACATGTTTTGATCTTTTGAAATTCCCTGGGAACTCAGCAAATAACTGTTTTTAATTCAGCTATCAAATATTTACTTTTATATTGAGTCATATTTCATACACACTATTTTATTCAACTCTGTAAGTCCTATTATTGAAATTCTATGGGTGAAAAACCAAGAGAGTAACAAAGTTCAAGGTCATATCCTCAAGACACTACATAGTTAGAATTCCACATTATCACCTACCTCATGGTAATGCCTGGATTTACTTGGATTTTTCTGAATATTCTTTGTATAGTTCAGAGAATTTGAGTCAAGAGTAAAGAAGTCTAAGGAACTGTTCTGAGAGGAAGGTGAAGAACTGAGGGAGAGGAAAGAAAGCATAACAGGGTGCTCCTCAGTAAGTGCCCATGAGTGTTCCTGGGAGCATCGCCCAGTCACCAAGACTTAACTAGCCACAGTTAATGTCAAAGGTTGAAATGACCTATTTCTTCATCAAGATTACTTTCCAGTGGGCCTATTAAATTCTTAGATAGGTCTTTTGGGGGGACAAAACCACTGTTAATGTATAGCAGAGATGGCCACCACTGGGATCCTCTTCAGTGTGTCATGGAGAGCAGTAGTGAAAGACAAAAGCCAGTTACAGGGAGAGCTTATTCATGTCATTTGCCCTCTGGGACCTAACTGCCGTGCAAGTTTGAAGGCCTGCATTACCATGGCCCTCTGACCCCATGCTCCCTTTCCATGGACTTGTGACAATCACAGAATTATAGCCCATCTGACTGCTCTTAGTGTCATTTAAACTGGAGAGGACACATGTACAGGTCTCGTTCCAAATTCCCTGTTTCCAAAGGGAAAACCCAAGGCCAGATGTTTCCAAAATGACACGGCCAACTAGTAACACAGATTGGTAATAAACTAGGGTGGATACATTTCCTTGCTTACATCACTTCTGATGCAACCCTCACTTCTGATGCATAATTTTCTCACACATTTAATTTGAATGAACAAGCACAGCAATCCCTCAAAGTGGACATGGGATCATTTCCCATGTATGTGAGGAAAAACAAGGCTCCAAGGAACAGGCAGGTGCAATTCACAACAAAGCCAGAAGCTAGTTTCAAATAATGGGGGCTGGTAGCAAAGAGTTTGAGTTGGATTTTGACTCTAACACTTAGAGCTATCTGACTTTGAATATATAGTATATATATTCAAATTGGCTGTGGGTCTCTGCATCTGTTCCCATTGGCTACTGGGTGGAGCTTCTCAGAAGATAGTTATGCTAGAGGGCTAATAGTTGGCCCTCTCAAAGCCCAAATATTCTTACCCAACGTGAGGCTAAGAGTAATTAATTAGAATACCTCTTTAGTCAGAATGAAGTTGAATACTAAGCAGAAAATTATATTACAAAGATGTAGTTAACAGTACAGTAGAGACAAAAGCAGACTTAAAGCAGTAGACCAGAGCCCAGAATTTAGCTCTGACATATATACTTGTCTGATGTGCATTAAGACCTTGAGGAAGACATAGCATGCAAAGAATCATTTCTTCAATACAGAGCATTGGGAAAACTATGTTTCCATATGCAAAACAAGCACATGTGCTCCCTTATCTTAGACCACACAAACATCCATTCAAATTGATCTTTAAGAATCTTAAGTGCACGAGGCCAGCCTGTTTTCCAGGATAGCCAGGGCTACACAGAGAAACCCTGTCTCCAAAAACAAAAACAAACAAAACAAAACAAAAACATGCAAAAAATACTTAAGTGCAGGATGATACAATGAAAAGGGAGATCATCTTCAACAAATGGTGCTTGTCTGGATGTCTAGATGCAGAGGGAATGAAAATAGATCCATATTTATCACTGTGCACAATATTCAAGTGGAGGTGGATCAAAGAGTTCAACATGATACCACAAACACTAAATCTAATAGAACAGAAAGTGGGGAATAGCCTGGGACTCATTGGTGCAGGAGACAACTTCCTGTACAGAACACCAATGGTTCAGGCAGTAACATCAACAATTAATAAATGGGAACTCATGAAACTGAAAAGCTTCTGTAAGTCAAAGGACACTGTCAATAGGACAAAACAGCAACCTACACACAGAGTGCAAAAGATCTTCACCAACCTGCCATCTGACCAAGGCCTAATATCCAAAATATATAAAGAATTCAAGAAGTTAAGACACCAATAACCCAAATAACCCAGTTAAAAATGGGATACAGAGCTAAACAGAGAATTCTCAACAGAAGAATTTCTAATGGAAACATTAAAGAAACATTCAACATCCTTAGTCATCAGGGAAATGCAAATCAAAATGGCTCTGAGATTCTACCTTAAACCCATCAGCGGGGCTAAGATCAAAAACTCAAGGGTCAACACATGCTGGCAAGGATGTAGAGCAAGGGGAACACTCCTACACTGCTGATGGGAGTGCAAACTTGTACAGCCACTCTTGAAATCAATTGGACTGTTTCTCAGAAAATTGGGACTAGTTCTACCCTAAGACCCAGCTATACCACTCCTGGGCATATTCCCTGACACTATTAATGATACTCTGTTATGCTTACAAACAGGATTCTAGCATAACTATCCTCTGAGAAGCTCCACCCAGTAGCCAATGGGAACAGATGCAGAGACCCACAGCCAAACATTAGATGGAGCTTGGCGAGCAAGGCATGATTTTTTCATTACCATTTCCTTAGTGTTCTAATGGTGTGGTTTCTTATCTTCTAGGTCAATATAAAATATGAGATGGTGAGACCTGATCTCTCTTAGTTGTCTACATTACAACCAGAAAGTTTGTCCTGGGTTGTTAGAGCCAATCAGAACACTCCATGAAATATATTTTGATATTTCTGGAATTTGTTCAGATTTGACCTTAACAAGACTTATGTGAATTTATTGTAATATAGTCAATCACTGGACATTAAAGATTGCTACAATACCAAAACATGACAGACTTAAATGCTCTTTCTTATTGTCTATGCATGTTCAGTATCATGATTCCTAGTATTGTTTGGCCTTAAGCGAGTGATATAATGGTGGTAGTAGAATAACTAAAACTTTAAGCTGGTATTTCCAAGTATTGCAGTGGAACTGTTTTGTCTAGGTACACATGACCTTGACAATCATGAAACAGGATTGATTTCCTTACACAATACCTGGTTCACAACCTTAGGAAGAAATATTCACAACAGCACAGTGCTAAGTGTGTCCACTGAAAGAAAAATGATAGCATGTTAATATCATCTCCAGACCCAAGAGTAGTGATTTATACTTCTAATTCCAGCATTAATAAGGCAGGGGGATTTCCATGGGTTTCAGAACAACTTGGACCACTGTGTAAGAGTATAATGGAAACAAAGTAACAAAGGCACAAAGAAACCCATGCAAGCAAACTCCCTTCTTGAAACAGGAAATCCTAAGACACTTACCTGAGATGAGAGTCACAAGTCTTTTCCCACAGTT
>NW_022196904.1:143365957-143388071 GCF_008632895.1 Mastomys coucha
AAACACCAAGCTACACAGCTGTAACATGTATGCAGAGAGCCTGTTAGACACATTCAGGCTCCCTGATTATGTGTTCAGTCTCAGTGTGAACCTGTGAGTCCAGGTTTGTTGATTCTATGGATTTTCTTGTGGTTTCCTTGATCTCTCTGGCTCCTACATCCCTCCTCTCTCCCTTTCATAACATTCCCCAAACTGTCTCATGTTTGGCTGTGAGTCTCTGTAACTGTTTCTGTCAGTTGCTGGATATATCTCTCTGATGACAATTGGGTTAGGCATAAATCTATGAGTGTAGCAAGACATCATTAGGAATCAATTCACTGATATGTTTTCTAGTTGTGTTTGGTTATATCTCAGGTATCTGACCCACCCAGTCTCTGGTTTCTGCTCCTCCAGGCAGTGCCAGTGGTGGACTCCCTCCTGTGGCATGGGTCTCAAATTTGACTAGTCATTAGTTAACCACTCCCACAATTTCTGTGCCACCTTTACTCCATGTTGGCTGGATAAGTTGTTGGTCAAAGCTTATGTGGCTGGATTGGTGTCCCAAGCCCTCCACTGGAAGTCTTGACTGGTTATATGAGATGGTAGGTTCAGGCTCTGTATTCCCCGTTACTAGAAGTCTTAGTTAGGGTCACTCTAATAGATTCCTGGGAGTTTCCACTGCAATAGGTTTCTACCTTGTTCCTGAATTGCTGCCCTTCCATCCCAATTGTCACTCCTGTTCCTGTCACCACTCAACCCCAGTTCACCCACAATACCTATTCTATTTCCCCTTCCTCGGGAGATCCATGTCTCCCATCTTAAGCCCCTCTTGTTACTTAACCTCTCTGTTTTTTTGAGTTGTAGCATGTTTAGCCTTTACCTCAAAGTTAATATTTACTGATAAGTGAGTACATACTATGTTTGTCTTTTTGGGTCTGGATTATCTCACTCCAGATGATATTTTCTAGTTCGTTTCATTTGTCAGAAAATTTCATGATGTCCTTGTTGTTAACAGTTATATAATATTCTATTGTATAAATGTACCATATTTTCTTTATCCATTCTTCATTCAAGGAGCATCAAGGTTATTTCCAGTTCCTGGATACTATGAATAAAGCTTCTGTGAACATAGTTGAGAACATATATTTGTCAAATGGTGCCCATCATTGCATATTTATTTATCAGTAGACTCTCACAAATGCTACACACCCTCACTATGATGATAATAGGATAGCACTCTAAAACTGTTTTAAAAATCCTCAATTAAATGCTGTCTTTTGTACATTGTCTTGGTCATGGTGTTTCCTTATAGGAATAGAAAAGTAAGTAAGTCAAAACTATAGTTTTTTGTAGGAAAACCTTCCTTTAGGGTCTTTAAAGTGAAGAATCATATCATTTTCAGATGAGAGTGCTTTTACTCCATCTTTTCTATCACTTTCCTATCACTTTCATTTGTCTTACCCCCCACCCCCAGCACACTCAAATGAACAAGAGTACAGAGAAGAGACATTTGTGCTTTGTTACAATTTTAGTGGAAATGCTTTGAGTTTTTGCTCCATTTAGTATTATCTTGGTTTGGGTGTGTTATATGTTGCATTTATTATGTTGAAATATGTCATTTATCTCTCTAGATTCTCTAGAAATTTTAGCATGAAGTGATGTTATGTTTTGTTACAGTCATTTTATGCATCTGTTGAGAAAATCATGTGGTTCCTATCCTTGAGTCTATTCATGTGTTGGATTACAATTTACATATGTTGAACCATTTCAATATATCTTGATCTTGGTGAATGATCTTTTTAATGTGTTCTCGAACTTTTAGTAATTTTACTTAGTAATTTACTAAGTAAATTTACTTAGTAATTTTACTAAGAATTTTTGAGCCTGGGTTCAGCAATGTTTACCTATAATTTTTCATTTTTGTTGGGTTTTTACCTGATTTGTTACCAGGGTAATACTACGTTTGTAAAAGAATTTGGAAGTATTTCTTCCTTTATATCTTACAGAATAATTAGAGGAGTATTGATGTTAGCTCCTCTTTGAAGGTCTGGCAGGATTCTGTACTGAACCTATCAGATCCTGAGAATTTTTTAGTTGGGATTTTTTTTTTCGAGGCAGGGCTTCTCTGTGTATCCCTGGGTGTTCTGGAACTTACTCTGTAGACCAGGCTGGCCTCGAACACAGAAATCAGCCTGCCTCTGCCTCCCAAATGGTGGGATTAAAGGCGTGTACCACCACTGCCCAGCTAGTTGGGAAATTTTAAACTATCAATTCTATCTCACTGATTATTATGAGTTAGTTTAAGTTATTTGTCCATCTTTATTTAAGTTCATTATATTATATAAATCTCAAACTTTATCCATTTCTTTTAGAATTTCAAGTTTAGTAGAACATATATATATGTATATATACATTTGTATACATATATTTGTATACATACATACATGTATGTGTGCTTGTTATCATTCTTTAAATGTTCTCATTGTCATGTCATAACTTTTTCTATTTTTAATTTCATTAAATTGCATCTTCTCTATCTTTTGGTTAACTTGGCTAGAATTTGTTAATACTGTTAATCTTTTAAAAAAAACAATTCTTTACTTTGGCACTTCAGCTTGACCTTTTTGAATTTGGTGGACTGTATTTTGGGTATTTTGTACTTTTTTTTTTTTTGGCTAAGATCCACTTATTAGTGAGTACATACCATGTATATCCTTTTGGGTCTGAGTTACCTCACTCAGGATGATATTTTCTAGTTCCATCCATTTGCCTGCAAAACTCAGAATGTCCTCATTCTTAGTAGCTGAGTAGTATTCCATCGGGTAAATGAACCACATTTTCTGTATCCATTCTTCTGTTGTGGGACATCTGGGTTGTTTCCAGCTTCTGGCTATCACAAATAGGGCTGCTATAAACATAGTGGAACACATGCCCCTGTGGCATGGTGGGGCATGTTTTGGGTATATTCTCAAGAGTGGTATAGCTGGGTCTTCAGGTAGATCTATTTCCAATTTTCTGAGGAACCCCCAGATTGATTCTCAGAGTGGTTGTACCAGTTTACAATCCCACCAGCAATGGAGGAATGTTCCTCTTTCTCCACATCCTCTCCAACATGTTTTGTCATCTGAGATTTTGATCTTAGCCATTCTGATTGGTGTAAGGTGGAATCTCAGGTTCGTTTTGATTTGCATTTCTCTGATCACAAAGGACTTTGAACATTTCTTACGTGCTTCTCAGCCATTCGAGATTCTTCAGTTGTGATTTCTCAGTTCAGTTCTTTTTTTTTTTTTAATTTTTCTTAGATATTTTCTTTATTTACATTGCAAATTTTATCCCCTCTGAAAACTCCCCTGTCCCATCCCCCTCTTTCCTCACACTAATCTATTCCTTAGCATCCCCCTACACTGGAGAATCAAGCCTTCGTGAGACCAAAGGCCTCTTCACTCACTGATGTCCAACAAGGCCATCATCTGCTACATATGTGGCTGCAGCCATGGGTTCCTTCATGTGTACTCTTTGGTTAGTGGTTTAGACCCTGGGAGCACTGGGGATACTGGTTGGTTCATATTGTTGTTCTTCCTATGGAGTTGCAAATCCCTTCAGCTCCTTGGGTCCTTTCTCTAGCTCCTCCATTGCAGACTTTGTGCTCAGTCCAATGGATGGCTGTGAGCATCCACTTCTGTACTAGTCAGGCACTGGCAGAAATTCTCGGGAAATAGCTATATTGGGCTCTGTCAGTAAGCACTTGTTGGCATCCAGAATAGTGTCTAGGTTGGGTAACTGTATATGGGATGGATCCCTAGGTGGGACAGTCACTAGATGGCCTTTCCTTTAGTTTCTACCCCAAATTTTGTTTCTGTATTTTGTACCATGGGTATTTTGATCCCCCTTCTGAGAAGGACTGAAGTATCTATACTTCGATCTTCCTTCTACTTGAGCTTCATGTAGTCTGTGAATTGTATCTTCGGTATTCTAAACTTCTGGGCTAATATACACTTATCAGTGAGTACATGCCATGATACCCCTTTTTTTTGATTGGGTTGCTTGGTTTTTTGTTGATTAACTTCTTGAGTTCTTTACAAATTTTGGATATTATCCTCTATCAGATGTGGGCTTAGTGAAGATTTTTCCCCAATCTGTAGGTTGCTAATTTGTCTTATTGAGTATGTTCTTTGCCTTACAGAAGCTTTCCAGTTTCATGAGGTCCCATTTATCAATTCTTGATCTTAGAACATGAGCCATTGGAATTCTGTTTAAGGAATTTCCCCCTATACCATAAGTTCAAAGCTCTTTCCCACTTTCTCTTCTATTAGATTCAGTGTATCTGGTTTTTTAGCAATCACAAGTGGGAAGGGCAGGAGGGAGGGATCTGGGAGGGAAAGTGGATGGTGGGGGAAGGGAGGGTGGGGGTATTAGGGAACGTGATCTGGTATTGGGTGAGGAAAAAGGACTGAAGCCCGAGGGCCAGCAGAAAGAATGGAAACAGGCAACCTCAGGAAATAGGAGGTTGAGGGGACGCTCCAGAATGTGCCAGAGACCTGGGAAGTAAGATACTCTCAGATATCAAAAGGAGAGACCTTAGATCAAATGCCTGAGAGTAGGGAGAGGCAACTTATAGAGCCTACCTCCAGCAGGAAGACAGGGCATCAAGCGAGGACTGAGGCTGCCATCCCACAGTCACATCTCTGACCCATAATTGTTCCTGTCTAAAAAATTACAGGGAAGGAAATGGAGAGGAGCCTGAGGAAAAGAAGGTCTAGCGACAGGCCTAAAGGGGAATCCAGCTTAAGGGGAGGTCCCAAGGACTAATACTATTATTGAGGCTATGGAGCACTCCCAAAAAGGGACCTATCATGACTGCCCTCCAAAACACCCCAAAAGCATCTGAAAGTATCAGATGCAGCTATTTGCACCCAACCAGTGGACAGCAGCATATGACCCCTGTTGTTGAATTAGGGAAGGCTGAAAGAAGCCGAGGAGAAGGGCAATTTTGTAGGAAGACCAGCAGTCTCAATTAATCTGGACCTCCAAGATCTCTCAAACAGTAGCTCACCAAACAGACAGCATGCACCAGCTGATATGAGATCCCCAACACACATACAGTAGAGGACTTCTGTGTCTGTGTTCATTCAGAGATGATGCACCTAACCCTCAAGAGACTGGAGACCCCAGGGAATTTAGAGGTCATATGGGGTGATGGGTGGGGGCATCAATGTGGAGACAGGTGGGTAGGGAGAAGGTGTGGGATGTGGAGCAGTCAGATGGTGGTTTGGGGGGTGGGGAATGGAATATGGAGTGTAAAAAATAATTTAATTTAAAAAATTAAAATAAAAAATAAAAAAAACGCAATTCTTGGTTTCATCAGTTACTTTTATTGTTTTCCTTTAAGTTCTCTTTTATCAATTTCAGTCTGTATTTTTATTATTCCTTCCTATGTACTGTTTTTGAATGTTGTTTGTTCTTGTCTTCCAAAGCTTTCAAGTATATCACTAAGTTATTAATATAATATTTCTATAGTTTTTAAAATGTAGATACTTACTGCTATAAACTTTCCTTGTAGAACTGCCTTTATTGTGTCTCATGAATTTTATATATTTTGTTTTCATTTTCACTTTATTCTAGAAATTAATTTTTTCCTTTTCCCAATTACTAGTTTGTGTTTCTTAGTTTCCATAAGTTCATATTTTTTTTGTAGTTTCTAATTCTGATGATATAAGGCCTTACCTCACTGTGGTTCAACAGAATTAATTATATTACTTCAATTGTCCTGTATTTGTTGAGATTTTTTTTATATCCTAATATATGGTTTATTTGGAAAAAGTTCTGTAAACTTCTGGGAATAAGTCTATGTATACTTTAATGTTTGGATAGAGTTTTCTTTAGATGTCTGGTCATAACTGTTTGATTTATGATGTTATTTAACTCTGTTATTTCTCTGTTCACTTTTTTTGTCTGGACAATCTATCCATTAGTGAAAATGGAGTATGAATAAAGTCATCTACTATTAAGATGTTCAGAACAACCTGTTACTTTATGTTCAGTAGTAGTTGCTTTATGAATTTGGGAACAGATGAGATTGGTGAATAGTATAGTGTTCACTTGATTAATATCAAGTTATTATCTTTATTCCTTATGTAGTTTTGATTTGAAGTTTATTTTGTCAGATATGAGGATAGCTATTCCTACTTGTTTTCTTTTGCTGGGAACACCTCTGTCTATACTTTTAGTCTAAGGCAATGCCATTCTTTATATGTTGGTTCCTTCTTCAGAAATTTATCTCTTTATTAAATTATATTTCTACATCTTGAACTATTTTCTTTATTTCAATCAGGTGTTTGTGTCTTTGTGGTCTTCATTGTGGTAATTTATTTATATTTTTTTGAGTTCCTTGAACATTTTTTATAATTGTTCCTCCTCCTCATTCTCCCCTCTTCTTATTATTTTGAAGTGCAAGAGGGTGAAAGACTTGGAGTACTGGAAAGTGAGTGTGAACTGTGTTAATAATGTGAAATTTCCAATCAATCAATAAAATTATTATATGATGAAACAAAACACCTCCAGAAGTGAATTTGCTGTCACATGGATGAAACAACAACAACAGCAAAAATAAACATACTGTTTGAAGTAATCTAGACCAAGAAAGATGAATATGGTATGTATTTGCTTATATGTAGATGTTAGCCATTAAGTAAATGATAATGAAGCTACAAATCATAGATCCAGAGTGGTTAGGTTTAGAGGAAAGATCTAGAGGAAGACATATAGATCTCCCTAAGATGAGGAAATAGAATAGATTTTATGATAGACTAGGGGAAGGATTGATGGGAACAGGAGGATTAGGTGGGGAGGTGGTAGGGAAATGGGGGTGAATTGGGAAATGTGGGGTGAGATAGCTTTAACTGAGGGGCACTTGAGGGCATAGTATGAAAACCTAGTGCTGTGAAAATTTCCTAAAATATATGAAGAGTATCCTACTGAAGTCTCCAGATAATGAGGAGCACAAAGTCCTTCTTGTCATCTCTTGTCAGCAAACACAGCTTCCAATACCAATACTGGTTTACCTCCAAAGGAGTTCTTGACCTAAGGACAAAGGTTGTAGGCTGTCAAAAGAGAAATGCAAACACCAACCCAGCCACAAACCCTTTTATCTACAAGGCTGTCCTGTCTACAAAATATCCTGGGACAATAGAGGCACAATACTTGTGAAAGTAAACAACAATATCTGATTTGACTTAAGTCCCACTCAATGAGATAGAACTGATACCCTATACTGCTTGGGTATAGAACCAGAAATTAGCCCAGAAACTCAGAGTTAAATCAAATACTTCTGGTCTTTTAAAAAGAAATGAAAACTTTACTTCTAATGATATACTATACATTATCCTAATCACAATAATATCAATGCCTTATTCATCTATCATCAGAAAAGTTTCCTCCTGCAGCAGATAGGAAAAATAAAACTATTACACAGAGAATGAACAAGAGATTTTGGAACACTTAGCCCTAAATGGGATGTCTCCATCAAATCCCTCCCATCAGAGCTCAGGAAACACCACAAAAGTGGAGGCAGAAAGTATAAGAGACAGAGAATAAGCAGAACAGTAGGAGAACAAAGCTCATTTGAACTCACAGAGACTGAAGCAATAACAATGGGTCTTTGTACCAGATCCTCAGAATATAGATTATAGCCTCCAGCTTAATGTTTTTATAAGACTCCCAAGTATGTGAATGAGTGGGTTTCCAATTCTCATATCTCATCTTCATCTGTTTTTCTTCTGTTGGTTTGGGTTGTACAACGTTGATGTGTTTGATTTTTGTTTCATCTTATTATGTTTTGTTTTGTTAAAAAAAAAAACAACAAAGAAGTGTTAGTGTTAAATTTGGAGTATCAAAAGTGGTCTTTACACATAGTAACAAACTCTTCATAGGCTTAGCAGGATCTTGATGCAGATCCTCAGAAGCCTACAGGAGATGCCCAAGGTGTCATGAGGCCCTTGGGTGTTTGGAGCTTATGGGGTGGGTGATGGGCATAGCTCTCTATGGCCCTCAGGTATTTAAGTCTATTATTTGAGATTTTATAATGTATATAATGTATTTTGATGAGAATCACTCTTCATTCCTTCACCTCCAGTTCCTCCCTTACGCCCTCCACCTCTGTCCCCCTACATTTCATGTATTCCTTTGAAACCTGCTGAGTCCACTTTGTGATGCCAGTATTGGCATCTAGTAGGTGTCAAGCCACCTATTAGAGCATGGGTAGCCTCTCAGGGGCTCCATAGTTAATAAGTCAATAATTCTCCCTTTCTTGGGAGAACCAGTTGCCATTAGGCCCTCATCTAGAGGTGTAGACTTATATTTTTCAAAACCTTGTTTAATAAGGGTACTTAAATGCTTCAATCTCCCTTCTAGTCCACCACACACTAGAGGTAGTGGAAAGGAAAGATTAATAGGGCAAATGAAGATGTGGACCTGTTTAGAAATAGTTCTTTGAGGTGAATCCAATCTGTGTTGTCAGGATATCAGCAGTTTAGTTCATATGAATCAGCAGCAGTAGCTCAATCCACTTGCAAACATCATTTATGAATCAGGCTCTGCCAATTAGCCTAAGTATGTGGATGTGTCAAGAAGCCACTGGAATACCACCATGAGTTCTTTGGTGTGTTTATTTCTATGAAGTAATGACAAAGGATGACCAGCAAAGAGTGACAAGGCAAATCAATACCACATAGCATCGTCAGTGAAGATCACCATCAGCAAAGCCCAATGAAAACCAGTAAAGAGTGGCAGGGTGAACCAATATCACACAGCGTTGTCCATTGTCTGTTGGGTTATGTTTATACCTTTTCCAAACATCATGTGTTCTCTCAAGTGTCCACTCTAGCAAAACATCACATAACCCTTTTCCAAGTAGCTTGCAGAAAAACGTCTTGTGTCATTTCTCAGCAAAACATCCTCTCATGTGTCTTCTTGTCTGCCTCAGAAAAAATATCCTCTCATAAGACAGTTTCCAGAAAGACATCATATGACACAACTGAATCTCCAACTAAACCAGAAATTTCCACTTCAGGAACTCGTTACTGCCTTCTAGTATATGATAGGGGTTGTCTGGCATAATCTGGTGGAGGCATTGGGCCTGAACTGATAGCTTCCTGTGAGTTACTGTATGCAATTGCTGTGCTGTGTTTAGAAGACACTGTTTTGCTGTAATCATTCATTGCCTCTGGCCTGTAAAATCTACTTAATGAAAGAATTTTTTCTGATGGATTTGACTTATAGGAACTGTTAGATTTCTAAATCATATGTGTAAATTCCATTAATAAAGAGAAGGTTTAATAATACTATGAAATTTAAAGTTTTTATAATCTTTGTCTAACCTAATTATCCTCAGAGTACTGAAATGTCTTAGGTATTACCGTTATTGTCATTTAATAGACGGAAATACCGTGGTTTGGAGTAACATATACAAAGACACAAACCAGTAAGTGACAAAGCCAGAATTCCACCACCCAACTTTTAAAAAAAATTGTATTTATTTGTGTGTGTGTGTGTGTGTGTGTGTGTGTATGTGTGTGTGTGTGTAGGACTGAGGGCTACCTTTGGGAGTCAACTCTCTCTTCCCATCATATGGGCCCAGAAGATAAGGCCATAAACTTGATAAAAGTGCTCTAACAGAATGAAGAATCTTGGCAGTCTCAACCCAAATTTTATTTTATGATAGCAACACCCAAGGTTATGATCAGGATAAGAAATTCTTTTCCTGAATTTCAGTTTTTTATCAAAAACTGGTGGATAACTTGGTGCCCTGACTTACTCATTTATGGATACTATACACTGCCGGTCTGATAGAGCTGCTAAATTACTTATTCACAATAGATATTTGAGAAACTGTGTAGTCACACTTATATAAAATAAAGTGATTCCTATATTGTATGCATATACATTTATTGATGTCAAGCGATATTACCAGCTGGTCATTCTATCTTGCAAAAATACTTTAACATCTCTAATTTCAAATTTATCACCTAGAAATTGAGTTTGGGGGACTAGCAGACACATATGTCTTTTCCAAGGTCAGGCATGTTATGATCTGGTGTCATAATAGGATCACAGGGGAAGTTAGGAATTGATGCCCATGGCAAACTGGGCCTTTAATTATTAGAAAAATCTCCATGACAACCATGATGTCAGAGAACAAGTGTCTGTCGTATACTTTCTCTAATTGGCTTCCCTTTCCATTTTGGCTCTCAACAGCATATTTAGAGGATTCCCCAGTGTTGCTGTCTCACTTGGTGTGAGCAGACAGCCAGGTTAATGGCCAAAAGCCTCCGTTAGGAATATACTAGTGTCCCTCCTGGAAAGTTACTTGAAATATTGGCAGTTTCAATATTTAGCAAGAACTCTGTCGCCCTGCAGTGTCTGGATGAAGGTCAGAGGGTAAGACTTGCAGTTAGAATCAGCTATCTTACAGGAGGACTCATAGTTTTTAGTAAGATTTATGGGGAGTAGCCTCCCTCATTTTTCTCCTAGCCCCTCTCCTAACTTCCATATCCTGCATATTTACCTCAGTTTTTCTTTGTACTTACCCAAATGATTTGCTGTCCAGAGAAAGTATATATCCTATGTTTAAAATTTCAGAGGGGTTCTTGTTGAATTCTTAACTATGTACCATGGACTCTGTTACTTTCCATCTTCTATGTATTAAAATGGGGAGACTCAAATCAGCTGGGGCCAAATGAGATTATCTGTAAAGCCTAGGTGATGTTAAAAGCCAGAAGTTGAGATCTGGATCAATATTAAGAACTAGCTGAGTTTCAGATTTCCTAAGATCAAAGCCTGCTTGTCCACGTATCTCAACTATTCCCTTCCCTGGAATTCTTTATTGTATCTTTGCTCACCAGGGTAAAATCTGTGAAATAACAGGAATTATATTCTATTCAGATGCACAGCTTTGGTTTATGACTCTCAGTTGTAAAGAGACAAACTAAGTCTTATGACAGAGCACTCAGAGCACTCAGTTCCACTAGACTGCTCACCATCTTCAAATAGCTCTCCATTGTCACCTTTGGTGGCCCCAGAGACACAAGCTTTAACAGTACAGATATGAAATAGGCCCACTCTAGTCACAGGGAGTGCTGGTCTAAGTGTCCACTCCAGATACAGTTAGTGCTGGTCTGAGTGCGCATTCTAGACATAGGTAGTGCTGGTCTAATGTCCACACCAGGTATGGGTAATGCTGGTCTAAGTGTCCTTTAAATTTCTCTTAGTCACATTTTCCTTACTCAATCTGCATTTAACTTATTATTCCCATCACATTTCACTGAACTGGACATGTTCTTATTAGATCAGCATTGGTAAGCTATACCTATGCAATCAAATCTTTAACAGCTTTTCTACTTTAAATGCTTTTGGGAGATGCTGAACACTGAGAACACGAATAAAAAGAGTAACTAAGTTCTCCTCTCCCCTTTCCAACATTTCAATAAATTACCCTGGAAAAGTACTAAGAGTAAGAACAGTATTTTATAACTTTTCAGGCTTTCTTGGGAATAGTGGGAGACATAGACTATACATACATGTGCTTGCCCATCTCACCAGAATTCTGTGAGATAGTGACATAAATTTTAACCATCTTGGGTGTTTCACTATTTTTTTAAATTAAACTGATCAAGTAAATTGATGTTTAAAATGTTACCCAGGAGAATTTATAATTTCAGAATGTTTACATTAAAGTTAACTAATCTTGGATGACATGAAGAACAACATTGTTCGGTGTACAATATACTGAAAGATGTCCAAGTTCATAAAATCATGGTGAAAATTCAGCAAAACTACGATTTTCAGTAGCAAGTGCAAAGTTGAACAGAACCAGCTGATAGGACATGCAGCATATCCTTGTGGATGGATGAACATGTGAGTGAACACAGCACTTAACACTAAGGGGACAGCCTCCCTCAGTCTCTCATCCTCAGCACTGTTTTCTAGATCCCACTTGGTGGAGGAAGACAAATGCAGCAACACTGTCTGGGTGTCAGTTTGAAAAATGAGGAGACAGAAATCGATATTCTAATAACCATTTCTTAGTACTGTTATTGAAACCCACACACAATGTTTGTAGATCCTAGTTTGTCAAAGGGTCGTTGTTATCTCATCTTTGTTATACTCTTAACTGCATTTTACAGAAGGAGGGGATGACAGCAAGAATAATTGCTAACATTAATGGAGCTTTGTCATGTTATGCCTTTTATGTCATTCAGTCTCTTGAGCAGTTCAAGAGGAACTTTGGAAATGCTTCACCCAACGTGCATGATTGTATGTTTATATGCATATGTTTGTGTGTGTGCACATGTATGGATATTTGTTAATCTCTGAATATGTGTGTGAAATAGAAAAAATAGAGAAAGAGACAAACATAGAGAGACGTTGACCACATGTGTGAGAGTAATTATACTTGCCAACTTATACAGGATTGGGAGAGTGTTTCCTGCAGTCATCCGTACTGTGGTGCTTGCCCCTTACTGGTTTAGAATATATAGTTCACACAGAAAGTATTGTTGTACTGTCTTCATATGTTTTGTGACTATTAACATACATTTTAATTGCATTCTTATTATTTTTATCTTAACCAGGTTTCCCACTTATTTTAATGTTTTACTTTATAATTTCTGTTTGGAAGTTACACTTTATCTCAAGAGTGTATCAATATAATAATTTACCTACAGTGAGTTAGATCTCAGATTCTATTGGCAGAAGTATACTCATTCCACAGTAATTTAAATTACTAATCTTGTCATTTGAAGATTATTATCAACACATTTGCTTTTGAAATATCTATTTATTCTTTTGATGCATGTCTGTCATTGTGAGAATAATGAGCTATCAATGCTAACAGTACACTTGCTTTCCTGCCAAGTGTCAATGTATTCTGAGACTCATCATTGGCACCCTCAAAATATGTCAGAATTACAAATCATGACACTTTCATCCAGGCCAGTTTGAGGATGTTGTATGTTAAAACAATATCAGGCGAAGAAATTGTAAAATTTATTTTGGTGCTCTGTATATGATATTTTCTTAGAAAGAATGATTGCCTTTACTAAGAATGCACACTTCTGTTAAAAAACAGTGTGTCAGAATTACAAATCCCAATAGTATAATCCAGGTCAGTGTATGCATGTGTGTATGTGGACTTGTGTGTGTGTGTGTTTGTGTGTGTGTGTGTGTCTGTGTGCTTATTTGTTTTTGTACATGTTCTTGTGTGTGATCACATTATTTCTTAGGCATTGTATTAAAGAAATAGTCATTAAAGTTTAAATGTCTTTCTTTAATGTCACTTGAGTCAGCAATGCATTGTTTTATTTCCTTTTGATTTTAGACGCACAAGCACAGAGGTAATGATTGGGGGAAGAAATATTACCAAGATCACCCAATTTATCCTCCTGGGATTCTCTGATTTCCCCCAAATCACAGCACTGCTCTTTGTTACATTCCTTATACTGTATACTACAGCACTGACCTGGAACCTGTCCCTTGTTGTTTTAATAAGGATGGACTCCTATCTCCATACACCTATGTATTTCTTCCTCAGTAATCTATCCTTTATAGACTTCTGCTATATCACTTCTACAGTCCCAAAGATGCTTTCCAACCTCTTCCAGAAAAAGCAAACTATCAGCTTTGTGGGCTGCATAGTTCAATACTTTACCTTTTCCACTATGGGGCTGACTGAATCTTGCCTAATGACAGCCATGGCCTATGACAGGTATGCTGCCATTTGTAACCCTCTTCTCTACTCATCAATCATGTCACCCAGCCTCTGTGCTCGGATGGTGATGGGAAGCTATACGGCAGGACTTGTAAGTTCTTTATCTCAGATATGTGTCATGCTGCAGCTCCACTTCTGTGGACCTAATGTCATCAGACATTTCTTCTGTGACATGCCCCAGCTGTTAAATCTATCCTGCAATGACACTTTCTTTGCACATGTTCTACTTGTCATATTAACAATGTTTTTTGGGCTTATAAATGCCTTCGCCATCTTGATATCCTATGGCTATATTGTCTCATCCATCCTGAAGATCACTTCAGCGAAGGGCAGGTCCAAGGCCTTCAACACCTGTGCTTCTCACCTGACAGCTGTTTCTCTCTTCTATAGTTCTGGTATCTTTGTGTATTTGAGTTCCAGCTCTGGTGGCTCCTCCAGCTTTGACAGATTTGCATCTGTCTTCTATACTGTGGTGATTCCCATGTTGAACCCTTTGATATATAGTCTGAGAAACAAGGAAATCAAAGATGCCATGAATAGATTGCAGAAAAAGTTTATCTGCAGTTAAGGTTAGAGATGAGATGATTTCACCACAAAGCCATGTCAGAATTACTGTCACCTGCAATCATGTGCACATGTCTGGAATACTACAAAGTCCATGGTGCTTCAGATGAAAATGATTTTGAAACAGACAACATGCCAATATAAACCAAAAAGTCCTTTGGTGCATTTGAAATGATTCATCTTTAGAACCAGATGTATTATAATTTCCATGTTATAAATGGGCTATTTCTTCATTAATTATTCTATCTATAGGTATTTTAGAAATATCAAGTTGAGAAACTTGTGGAAGCCTGAAAATTGTTAAGTTACAAGGATTGCCTTTAGAGAAGATTCCTGATCGAATTCCTGACCTCAGAGTCTACTAATTCTGTGTCATCAGTATCGAGATGTAGTGTACTAAAGCCTGAGCCATCACCATTGATTATTCTGTGATCCTGAGCAGGTGAGAATGATCATATGGAAAGTTCCTATTGGAAAGAAACAAAGCCAGATTGGCTTTCTTTTGCCCTCTAGGAAGACTAATCAGAACAGCTTGATTGTGTAGGAAAATCACCACCTAGTCATTTAATAGCATTTAGGTCAAACACAAAAGTAGAAGCTTGAATTATGAAGAAAAAATCATAAGGAATGTGTGCTTTCTTCAGCATCATTTCCTTGGTGTTCTGATAGTTTGATTTTTCCAGTTATGACCTTTAGCATTACCTTATGGTCCAATAGCAATATATGAGATGGTGGGACCTGATCTCTCTTCCTCTTCTACATTACAACCAGATAGTTTAATATTGTCTGTAGAGCCCAGAGTAGTGATTTATACCTATAATTCTATATTTAATAAGGCAGGGGATTTCCATGGGCTTTAGGGCAACCTAGGCTACAAAGTATCATTCTAGCCTGGATTATAGAGTGAGACTGTGTCACAAACAAACAAACAAATGCAAGCAAACTCTCTTCTTGAAAGAGGGCATAACAATACCCTTGCCTGAGATTATACTCATCAATCCTTCCTGCCCACCCCCAGTTTCATATAAGACCATATGCTGTTGGTTTGTATTTCCCCTGAGTACATAGGCTGTGCATGACTGTCTAGGGGCTGGGACTCTTCAGGAGGGCAGTTTCTTGTTGGTCAAATATGCTGGAGAGAGGGAATCATTGTTGATGCTGCTGCTCAAGTCATTCTTGGTTTGGCGAGTAACTCTAATAAAGTCATTGGTTCACAAAGCTGGACTTGGATGGAATAATTTTTTTAATCTGTTCATTCTGTCTGTATTTGTGCCATTGTGTGTTTATTTACATATTCCCAAGAAAATTCCTGCAACTTTCAGGGAGTTCAAAGGACCAGGAGAGACTATAGATAATTATGCAAACCAAGTTGTCATTTCTGGCCAGTAGTCTCAATTTAGATATAAGTTTGTGGTTCCATGTCTCTGGTTTAAAGCAGTACTGTGTGAAGTATAAACAGTGGAGACTGGTTTACTATGCTGCTTAGATTTGACAAAATTGTTAATAACTCTGTCATTATACTTTCATGTTATCTTCAGAAACTCACTAGATATTTTTATTGTGAGATTATAAGATACATAATTTCTCCCTCTGTTTCTTCCCTCCAAGAATTCCCATATGTCCTTCCTTATCATTATTGGAGAGTTTCACACATATGAACCAAAAAATTTTAACATTACTTGAGAGTTTCATTCATATACATAATAAATTTTGACTGTAACAACCACTGGTTCTCTCTCGAATTCCTCCCAGAGCTTACCCTACGGAATGTGTCTCTCTTCATTCTCCTTTTGTATTGCCAATTTAATCTATTTAGTACTAGTTATATGTGTATTGATGTAGTTTGGCACCAAAATGGTCCAGGACTACAGAGGAAGGGTTAAGGAGAGCTTCAGTACCATATACTTCAGATGAGGACAGCAGGAGTTAGTTCCATCCCCCATGCCACCTGGCGCCATAAAGTCTGCTGCCCTACCATTAACCTAGTAAGAATTTTTTCATAATTTACTTGTTTTATTCATATATATCACAATCACAGCCACCTCCTCCAACTCCTGGACTTACAAATCCCTCACCCCATTACCCTCTGTCTTTCTCCTCAGAGAAGAGCAAGCATCCCTGGTACCACCCCACCCTGGGACATCTAGCCTAACATCCCCTCTCCCACTGAGGCCCACCCAAGCAGTCCAGTTAGGGGAACGGAATCCAATGGCAGGCAACAGAGACAGGCACAGCCCCTGCTCCAATTGTTAGGGGACCCACATGAAGACCAAGCTGCACATCTGCTACAGATGTGTGTGGTGCCTAGGTCAAGTCCCTGAACACTCTTTGTACTCTTTGGTTTAGTCTCTATGAGCCCCTATGGACTCAGGTTAGTTGACCATGTAGATCTTCCTGTGGTGTCCTTGACCCTTCCAGCTTGCTCAATTCTATCCCCCACTCTTCCACAAGACCTCCTGAGCTTCACCTGATGTTTGGCTATGGGCCTCTGCATGTTTCCATCTGCTGCTAGTGAAGTCTGTCAGGTGACAGTTATGCTAGGCTCCTGTCTGTAAGCACAGCAGAGTATCATTAAGAGTGTCAGGAGTTGACTCTCTCCCATGCGCTGGGTCTCAGGTTGAGTCAGTCATTGGTTGGCTGTTTCCTTAGTCTCTTCTCCATCTTTATCCTTTGCATCTTGTAGGCAGGACAAATTTTGGGTTGAAGGTTTTGTGGGTAGGTGGATGTTTCCCTCGTTCCACTGGAAGTACTGCTTGGCTATGGGAGGTGGCCTCTTTAGTCTCTGTATCTCCCTCTGGTAGAAATCTCAGCTAGGGTCATCCTCATAGATTCATCATAGCCTCCCCCATTTCCAGGCTCAACGTAGTCCAAGAGATGTCCCTCACCAATTTCCATTCTCACTCCCAGCCCTCTCCCCTCCCCTCAACAACTTATCTCCATCTACATATCCCTCCTCACCCCTCTCCCTCACAGTTTCCTCTATCCATCCTCTGGTGACTATTTTGTTTCCCCTTCTGAATAAGATTCATGCACCCTCCCATTGGGCATTCTTATTACCCAGTTTCTTTGGGTCTGTGGATTGTAGTATGGTTATCCTGCACTTTATGGCTAATGTCCACTTATAATTGGCATGTATATCTTATGTGTCTTTCTGGACCTGTATTACCTCACTCAGGATGTTATGCTTAAGTTCCATCCATTTTCCTGAAAATTACATGATGTCTTTGTTTTTAATAGCTGAATAGTACTCCATCATGTAGATGCACCACATTTTCTTTATCCATTTTTCAGTTAAAGGACATCTAGGCTGCCCCCAGTCTCTGACTATTACAAATAAAGCTGCAGTGAACATAGTTGAACAAGTGTCCATGTGGTATAGTAGTATGTCTTTTGGATCTATGCACAGGAGTGGTATAGTTGCATCTTGAGAAAGAATTATTCCCAATTTTCTGAGATAACATGCCTAATTGATTTACAATATGGTTGTGCAAGTTTTCACACCCACTAGCAATGGAGGAGTGTTTCTCTTGCTCTACAGCCTCAAAAACCATGTGCTGTCACTTGAGCTTTGATCTTAGCCATTGTGACAGGATGGAATCTTAGAGTCGTTTTGATTTGCATTTTTCTGATGACTAAAGACATTGAACAGTTCTTTAAGTGCTTCTTGGCCATTCCTCTATTGAGAATTCTCTCTATCACATTCTTAATTGGATTATTTAGTTTGTGGATATATATATCCTTTGTCAGATGCACAGATGCAGAGTTGGTCATCTCTTTCCACTCTGTAGGTTGCCATTCTGTCCTATTGACAGTGTCCTTTGCTTTACAGAAGCTTTTCAGTTTGATGAGGTTCCATTTATTAATTGTTGATCTTAGTGATTGAGCTATTTATGTTCTATTCAGGAATTTGTCTCCTATGTCAATGAGCTCAAGGCACATTCTCTTTTATTAGATTTAGTATGTCTGGTTTTATGTTGAGATCCTTGATCCACTCAGACTTGAGTTTTGTGTAGGGTGATGGATATGGATCCATTTGCATTCTTCTGCATGCAGACATCCAGTTAGACCAGCACCATTTGTTGAAGATGCTTTTCTTTTTTCATTGTGTGGTTTTGGCTTTTTTGTCAAAGATCAATTGTCCATATGTGTGTGTGTGCTTACTTCTGAGTCTTTGATTTGATTCTATTGATCACCCTGTTTGTTTTTGTGTTAATACTATGTAGATTTTTTTTATTACTACTTCTTGGTAGTATAGCTTGAAATCAGGGATGAGGTTACTTCCAGAAGTTCCTTTATTATACAGGATTTTAAAAGTTATCTTGCTTTTTTGTTCCCTATGAAGTTGAGAATTGCTTTTTCAAGGTCTGTAAAGAGTTGCATGGGAATTTTATTGAATCTGTAGATTAATTTTGCTAAGATGGCCATTTTTACTATGTTAATCCTGCCAACTCATGAGTAGGGGAGGGCTTTTCATCCTCCGATACCATTCTCAATTTCTTTCTTCAAGGACTTGAGGTTCTTGTCACACAGTCCTTTCATTTGCTTGGTTAGAGTTTCAGCAAGATATTTTAAATTATTTGTGGCTGTTGTAAATGGTGTTGTTTCCCTATTCTCTTTCTGACTCCATATATCATTTGTGATAAAAGGAAGGGTATTAATTTTTTGAGTTGATTTTTATATCCAGCCACGTTGCTGAAGGTTTTTATCAACTGTATGAGTACTCTGAAAGAATTTTGGGGTCACTTATATACTAGCATATAATCTGTGAATAGCAATATTTTGACTTCTTATTTTTCATTTTGTATCCCCTTGATCTTCTTTAGTTGTCTTATTGCTCTGACTAGAACTTCAAGTACTATATTGAACAGATAGGAAAGGAGTGGATAGCCCTGTCTTGCACCTGATTTTAGTGGAATTGCTTTGGGTTTCTCTCCATTTAATTTGATGTTGGCTGTTGGTTTGTCGTATATTGCCTTTATTGTGTTTAGGTATGCATCTTGTATTTCTGATCTCTCCAAGATTTTTAACATGAAGTGGTGTTGGGTTTTGTCAAAGACTTCTTTAGCACCTAGTGAGATGATCATGCAATATGGAAACTTAAGCGTTCTTTGAAAAGTTGGTTGTGTTTAATGGTATTTTGCTGGTGCAAACATATCAAGCAATGTTTTGCTGAAGTGGACATAGGTGAAAGGATGTTCTCCTAAAGGACACGTGATAATGGATTCTTAGCTAATGACATGTATTGGTCTGCCTTACATTGCATAGTTGAACTCCATTTATCAGGACTTGAGAGAAATGCACCAAAAACTTCTGGTGGTGTGCCATGGCTTGCTGCCACTTCCTTGGACTCAGGCCAATTGGCAAATTAATGTCAGCTGATAAACCCATGTGGAGTTTTGCTAAGACAGACTCGAATGCTGAGGCAAGACACATGGTGAGGCAAGACCTGTCGGGGACACATGCTTTTGGAGGGAGTATAAACAGAACTCAATGGACTGTGCGAGGAACTTGTCTTGCTTGCATAGTTAAATATTTCTTGGTCTCACAACCTCAGTTTCATAGAGATAGGCACAGCTGAGAACTGGAGTTCCTTCTGGGCCTTCTGCTGACTCATGCTGATTGGGCTGAGGCCTAACTGTTTCTGTTAGGTCTTGGCACTACTGCTGTTAACCTGGCACCACTGAACTGGAGTGATGATGTATCTGTGAAATGCTTGCAAGTGGATTGAGCTGCCACTGCTGACCTGTGAATTGAACTGCTGATTTTCTGACAATGCAGATGGGATTTGGTCCAAAGAACAATTTCTAAACAGGTCTTCTTCCCTCATATCTGTTCTTTTCTATTACCTCTAGTGGGTGGTGGACTAGAAGGGAGGTTAAAAAGCTTAAGAACCATCATTAAAAGTAGGATTTGAAATAAAATTAAAGCTACAATCATGTAATTTTTTCTTTCAGTTTGGTTATGTGGTAGATTACATTTGGTGGTTTTTTTTTGTTTTATTAGATATTTTCTTTATTTACATGTAAATTTCTCCTTTCCCAGTTTCCCCTCCAAAAAACAAAGAAAAAAACAAAAACAACAAAAACAAACCCCTGTTGCCTCCCCCGTCCCCATGCCTGCCACCCCACCCTCTCCCACTTATTGGCCCTGGCATTCCCCTGCACTGGGGCACAGAACCTTCACAGGGCTGAGGTCCTCTCCTCCTATTGATGATTGAATTGTAACTGAACATATGGTCAGTTTTGGAGAAGGTACCATGATGTCCTAAGAAGAAGGTATATCCTTTTGTTTTAGGATAAAATGTTCTATAGATACGTGTTACATCCATTTGTTTCATAACTTCTATTAGTCTTGCTGTGTGTATGTTTATTTTCTGTTTCCATGATCTGTCTATTGCAGAGAGTGGGGTGTTGAATTCTCCCACTATTATTGTGTACAGTGCAATGTGTGCTTTGAACTTTACCAAAGTTTCTCTTATGAGTGTAGATGCTCTTGCATTTGGAGTGTAGAGGTTCAGAATTGAGAGTTCATCTTGGTAGATTTAACTTTTGATGAGCATGATTTGTCCCTCCTTATCTTTTTGATCACTTTAGGTTGAACGTCGATTTTGTTTGATATTAGAATGACTACTCAAGCTTGATTCTTGGAATCATTTCTTGGGAAATCTAAAAATCCCTGAGATTCCACCACAAACCAGGAAGAATGACTAAGATAAAAAATTCAGGTGACAGCAGATGCTGTCGAGGTTGTGGAGAAAGAGGAACACTCCTTCATTGCTGGTGGGATTGCAAGCTGGTACAACCACTCTGGAAATCAGTTTGGTGGTTCCTCAGGAAATTGGACATAGTACTACCTGAGGACCCAGCAATACCCCTCCTGGGCATGTATCCAGAAGATGCTCCAACATGTAATAAGGACACATGGTTCACTATGTTCATAGCAGCCTTATATATAATAGCTAGAAGCTGGAAACAACCCAGATGTCCCTCAGTAGAGGAATGGATACAGAAAATATGGTATATTTACACAATGGAGTACTACTCAGCTATTAAAAACAATGAATTTATGAAATTATTAGGCAAATGGATTGATCTGGAGAGTATCTTTCTGAGTGAGGTAACCCAATCACAAAAGAAAACATATGGTATACACTCCCTCATAAGTGGATATTAGCTCAGAAGCTCGGAATACCCAAAATACAATCCACAAACCACAGGAAACTCAAGAAAAAGGAAGACCAAAGTGTGGATTCTTCAATCCTTCTTAGAAGGGGGAACAAAATAACCATGGCAGGAGTTGTAGAGACAAAGTATGGGGCAGAGACTGAATGAAGCACAATCCAGAGACTGCTCCACCTGGGAATCCTTCCCATGTTCAATCACCAAACTCAGACATTATTGTGGATTCCAGCAAGTGCTGGCTGACAGGAGCCTGATATAGCTCTCTCCTGAGAGGATAGGTCAGTGCCTGACTAATACAGGCATAGAGGCTCACATCTGTCCATTGGACTGAGCACAGAGTCCCCAATGAAGAAGCTAGAGAAAGGACCCAAGGAGCTGAAGGGTTTGCAGCCCCTTAGGATGAACAACAATATGAATTAACAAGTACCCTCAGAGCTCCCAGGGACTAAACCACCAACCAAAGAATACACATGGTGGGAGTCATGGTTCCAGCTGCATATGTAGTAGAGGATGTCAATGGGAGGAGAGGCCCTATAGTCCTGTGAAGGTTCTATGCTCCAATGTAGGGGAATGCCAGGGCCAGGAAGTGGGAGAGGGTGGGTTGTTGAGCAGGAGGAAGGGAGAAGGA
>NW_022196904.1:143388081-143389217 GCF_008632895.1 Mastomys coucha
TGACTTCTGGTCATCACATTCATACACACACAGACACACATGAGAGAGAGAGAGAGAGAGAGAGAGAGAGAGAGAGAGAGAGAGAGAGAGAGAGAGAGAGAGAGAGAGAGAGGTGGAGAAACATAGACACAGAGCAACTATAGACACACACACACACACACAGAGACACACACACACACACACAGAGACAAAGAGATACAGAAAGACACACTGAGACAGACAGAAATATACAGGAGAGATAGAGACAGAGAGATAGAAATGTCTCCAAGATTATATCAACTATTAACATCTAGTTAATAATTTCAGACATCTGCAAACAAAATAAGTCTTTCCTGTAGAATACTGTGTTGGAATTACTTTTGTTTGTTTTATTTTTTATTTGTTTTTACTCTTTACTGTATTTTATTTATTTTATATTTTTTGAGATAGAGTTTCATACTGGAGCCTCGGCTGGCTAGAAACACTTTTTTTTTTCAAACTTTTACTGCATTATGATGAGAAAAGTTACATGATTTCAATTTATCTGAATTTGTTAACATTTAAAAACATATTTTAGGCTGTGCCGCCCGCCCGCCCTCCCGCCCGCGCGTCCCTTAGTCCACCTGCAGCAGGCAGGAGAGCAGGCTTCCCCGGCTCCACCACCGTAAGGCGCTTGGCGAACCCGGAGGTTGGGGCTTTTCCTCTCAGGCGGAGGGATCCACGGCGGCCGAGGAGGCGGCGCTGAGCCTACGAGGAAGAGGCAGCTACGGAGGCGGCGGCTGGGGCAGCAGCGCATAAAGGGGCCGCCGCCGGGTGATGCGGTGACCGCTGCGGCGGGCCCAGAAGCTGAGTGGGCCTCGGCCCTCAGCTCGTCGGATCCGCGCTCCGGAGCTTACCCGTCTTCTCCGGTCGACTCGGTCTCAAGCCCCCTCGCCCCTTCCCCGCCCCTCTCCCGTCCCCGTTCCCTCCCCGGGGGGCGGTCGCCACCGTTTCCCACCATGGCTCTGAAGAGAATCCACAAGGAATTGAATGACTTGGCTCGAGATCCTCCTGCACAGTGTTTAGCAGGTCCTGTTGGAGATAATATGTTTCATTGGCAGGCTACAATAATGGGGCCAAATGACAGCCCCTATCAGGGTGGAGTATTTTTCTTGACA
>NW_022196904.1:143391273-143391611 GCF_008632895.1 Mastomys coucha
TCAGTTTTACTTTGTTGTTCTCTTACAAGCCACCTCCCTAGTTAATCGTCTATGTTTCTTTTGGGTATTATAGATACTTTTGAAATATATAGGCTGTTCTGAAAACCATAGTATAGTATATAAACATGAAATAAACAATACTACTAATAGAGAGGCTGAGATAGGAGAAGCAAGATTTCAAGACCCTTATGTTGTACATAGCAAGACACTGTCACAAATAAACAAGCTGACAGTGTATATAGATTGTACAATGTTGGACCTATTTCTCTGATTACCAAATTAGAGAGAGCATTGGATGACAATCAGCAAATTTCCAATTCCTCATATTATTGGATTTC
>NW_022196904.1:143393173-143406111 GCF_008632895.1 Mastomys coucha
CTAGCTCTTTACCTGTGTTCTCATGTATTTCTTTGAGGGTGCTATTTATGTCTTTCTTAAGGTCCTGTGTCATCATCCTGATAAGTGATTTTATATCTGAATCTTGGTTTTCTGGTGTGATGGTGTGTCCAGGACTTGCTATGATGGGAGGATTGGGTTCTGATGATGGCAAGTGACCTTGGTTTGTGCTGTTTATTTTGTTACGCTTGCCCCCCACGCCCCCGCCATCTGATTAACTGTAGTGCTACCTTCTCTTGCTAAATCTGACTGAAGTCTGTCCTTTCTGTGATCCTGGTTATGTCAGAACTCCTCAGAATCAAGCTGTCTCTGTGATCCTGTGATTCTGGGATCCTTGGATCCCTGTGTGCCTGGTCCTGCTGGTCCCAGTTACTCACAGTGTTGGGACAGATGTTGGTTCCTGCTCACCTCTGATCCTGGGTGTGTCAGAGCACCTGTGAGTGGAGCTTCCTCTGGGTGTTGTGGGACTGACTGACTGCAGAGCTTGTGCCCAAGGTCTGCTCTGGACCCCAGCCCAGACAGACTGGAAGGAACCCAAGTCACGGGGCTGGCAGAGTTCCTGTGTGCCTGGTCCTGCTGGTCCCAGTTACTCCCAGTGTTGGAACAGATGTTGGTTCCTACTCACCTCTGATCCTGGGTGTGTCAGAGCTCCTGGGAGTGAAGCTTCCTCTGGGTGTTGTGGGACTGTCTTCGGAGCTTAATTAAACTTCTTTTAAGACAGGGCTTTGCTGTATATCCCAGGCTGACCTTGAACTCTTAATCTTCCTGCCTCAGCCTCCGTAGGGCTTGGAATTCTCACCTGCCACCACACCTGGCACAGAAGTTACCTTTGGTCAGATTTTATGAGATTCTAAAAGTGTTTTTACTTACCTTGAAGTTTGTTTAGTCTTTATTTTGGCTCAAATCCTGAGGCAAAACTCCTTCAGGGTGAGCAAAGTGAGCGCATTACTAAGCAGCAGGAAAATAGCAAGCTTGATGCAGCTTCCTCTGGGTGTTGTGGGACTGGCTGTGGAGCTTGCACCCAAGGTCTGCTCTGGACCCCAACCCAGACAGATCGGAAGGGTTGTTTTATTTTTCTGAGAAAGGTTTCTCTGTGTAGCCCTGGTTGTCCTGGAACTCTGTTGAGCAGGCTGGACTCGAACTCAGAAATCTGCCTGCCTTTGCCTCCCAAGTGGTGGATTAAAGGAGTGCATTATTTAAAAGTTATATGGCATATACTTTGTTGACTAAAAGAGATTTAATCTAAAGGAATGGAAATTGAGTAGAAATAATAAAATGGAATTTTGTCCTCAGCAACTTTCCTATCTTCGAAGAGGCTGTGGAAAGCTTCTTTATCTATCCAGCTTCACTTTATCATTTGCAAAATGGACCACTCAAATCACCTATGTTTTAGGTACTTTTGGAATTATGTTTTCTGTAGTCTTTCTAGATTTTTCTTACCTACAAATATGAGCAAGATTTAGGTAAAATAATGTTTGACAGTATATATATATAAACTCAAGTGTAGGGAAATGAATAAATAAGGCTGAAATTTTTGATTATATCTATGTGTGGAGGTGACAGGCCGAGAATACAAAACATAGTCTGAATATATATACATGTACTTATGAATATGAATATACATATGCTTGCCCCCCCCACATATATAATGTCAGTACATAAGTGACTTTATATAAATAAAGATGTGTGCTTCCGGAATCTCTGCTCCTTTGCCACTAAAGTTTCCAAAATGTCTATGAAAATTTATTACATTAATGGTCAGAGATTCTCTCACTCCCACTCCAACTCCCAGAGGATGCCCACTGCAACTACTCCAGAGTCCAATGGTTGCTGAGCAACCATTAGAGCTATTATTTTCTGAGTAATAATTGTCCTCTGGAGTAATAGTGATGGGGCTGGCTGCCCATTACCATTGTCTCCCACCTTATTCTCCTATGAGACTTCCATTCTTGGTTCCAAGGAAACTCCCTCTTATACTAAAAACAGCCTTTCACTTTAAGATATCCTCTGCTGGAAATCAACCTCACACAGAAGGAGACTAAGAATTGTGCTAAAACATAAGGTGAATAAAAAATAAATAAACTAATTTTAAAAAGTATGGTTGTTAGGAACAAAATTATCGTCTGAGATGTTTTGGATCAAAATCTTACTGTGCTATCTTTTCAATGAGAAATGAATATGAAATTGTTTAATCTCTTAAACATCAGCATATTTATTTATAACTAATATAATAATGAATTCTGCCTCAAAGAGTGTTGAGATCATTAAATAAATGTGAAGGAGAAAGTCTTCACATGGTACTTGATAAATATTACTCACTCCAGGGACATAAAATAACAAATAACTCTGTCTCTTGATTCATGGCCAAGAAGTATCTTTCCTTTTGACTTGACTTAAAAAATTACTTATTTTGTGTGTCTGAGTTTTTGCCTGTGTGTATGCATATGCACCATGTGCATTCCAGTGGAGGCCAGAAGAAGGTACTGGATCCTTTGGACCTGGAGCCATAGATGTGTGTGACATCTTGGCGCCCTTTGAGGTTATATAGTAGAGGTCTATTAAGGACCGATCACTAGGAAGAAATACATAGATATGTTGAGGTGGGAATTCATTCTTATTAAAACAATGAGGTACATGTTCCAGGTGCAGAAATATAACAAAGAGCAGAGTTGTGATTTGGCAGAAATCTGAGAATCCAGGAGGATGAACTCTCAGTAGTATTTCTTTTCATAATCATCCTCTTGATGATCCTTGATGAGTAACAATGACACTAACAACAATGGAAGAAGAGGAGGAAGAGGAGAAGAAGAAAAAGAAGAAGTATAGAAAAGGAAAAGAAAATGCATTGTTAACTCTGTTAAAATCTTACCATTTTCAGATTATCCATTTTCTCACCACAAAGTCCTGGAAAGAGACATGTAAAATCTACATCATAAGTAGAAAATTTGAATACTTAAACTTGTAACCTTTAAGTACATAACATAGTTTATTAAATAAAAAAATAGAATGCATTTTTATAGCACTGTAAAATGCTTAGTGCATATAGTGAATGTTATATACTGTGAGGACAATTTAGAACTGATAAGACAAACGACAAACTATAATCTAAAACTCATTCTTGACTTAGGCAGAGGTTGCACATTACTGAGTGGAATGCATTCAACATGAACAATGCTTACAGGTGAATAGTTGTAGTCTGTGCTCATACATGTAAACACACACATAAACTGGATTACATTTATTGATTATTCTATGTTGAACTATTCCTGCATTTCTGGCATGAAGCCTAATTGATAATGGTGGGTGATCTTTTTGATGTGTTCTAAGATTTGGTTTGCAGATATTTTATTAAGTATGTTTGTACCTATGTTCACAAGGGAAATTGGTCTGTAATTTCCTTTCTTTGTTGAGTTTTTATGTGGTTTGAGTATCAGAGTGATTGTGACTTCATAAAATAAATTTGATAATATTCCTTGTTTTTATTTTGTGAAATAATTTGAGGAGTATTGTCTTTAACTCTTTTTTTTTTTCTGGTGGTGGAGCTTTTAATGTCTGCTTTTATTTTATTAGTGGTTATAAATCTACTCAAATTTATTTCCTGATTTTGATTTAACTTTGATAAGGGGCACCTGTCAAGAAAACCATCCATTTCTCTTAGAGTTTTTCAATTTTCTGGAGTACAGGTTTTATCCACTTTACATGCCACACATTACTCCTCCCAGTCAGCCCCTCCCACAACCCTTCCCCATTCCCCCTCCCCTTTTCCTCTGAGTGGGTCAAGGACTTCCTGGGTATCTCCCCATCCAAGTACAGGTTTTAACAATTATCCTTATGATTCTCTGGATTTCCATTTTTGCTGTTATGTTCCCCTTTTTGCTTCTGATTTTGTTAATTTGAATATTCTCTGTGTATATTAATTAGTTTGAATAAAGGTTTGTCTATCTTGTTTATTTTCTCAAAGAACCAACTCTTTCTTTCATTAATTCTTTGTATTGTTCTCTTTGTTTATCTTTTATTGATTTCAGCCCTCAATCTGATTATGCTGTCTACTACTTTTGGATCTGCTTACTTATTTTTGTTCTAGAGCTTTCAAGTATGCTATAAAGTTGATAGTGTGAAATATTTCCATTTTTAAAAAATGTAGGCATGTAGTACTATGAAGTTTCCTTTTAGCACCAGTTTTATTGTGTCCCATAATTTTGGATATGCCATTTATTCATTTTAATTGAATTCTAGAAAGTCTTTAGTTTCTTTCTATATTTCTGTCTTGGCACATTTTTCATTCAATTTCTGTGTTATTTGTAAGTTTTCTTTTGTTTCTGTTATTAATATTCTTCTTTATTCTGTGTTTGTCTGGCAGGATGCAGGGAGTTATTTCAATTTCCTTGTTTCTGTTGAGACTTGTTTTGTGTCTAAATGTGTGGTCAGTTTTGGAGAAAGTCACATGAGGTTCAGAGAAGATATATTATTTTGTGTTTGGGTAAAAGATTTTGTACATATCTGATAGGTCTGTTTGGTTTATAACATGTTAGTTCCAGTATTCCTCTGTTTAATTATGATCTTTCCAGTGGTGAGTGTAGGGTATTGAAGTCTTCTATGATCACTGTTTGTGTTAATATGTGATTTTAGTTACAGTAGTATCTCTTTTACAAACTTGGGTGCCTTTGTCTTTGGGGGACTAGATGTCAATTATTGAAATGTTATACAGGAATGGTAGCACATGGATTGAATCCTAGCACTTAGCAGGCAGAGGCAGGCAGACCTCTGTGAATTCGAGGCCAGCTTCTTTGACAAAGCTAATTTCAGGACAGCTAGGAATGTTACACAGTGAAACCGCATCTTGAAAAAAACCAACCTTCAACCAACCAACCAACCAACCAACCAACCAACCAACCAACCAGCTAACAAAACAACCAAATGAAAATCAAAACCAAACCAAACCAACCAACAAACAAAAAATTGAAATTTCATTATTTTGACTTTCCTTTTACAAGTATGTAGTGTTCTACCCCATCTCTTTTTGCTTAGTTTCAGTTTGAAGTGTATTTTTTTTTTTATATAGGAAAAATGCCTATACAACCTTGCTTTTTAGGTTCATACACTTGGGATATCTTTTTCCAACCCATTATGCTGAGGTTATTGTTATCATTGATGTTGAGGTGTGTTTCTTGAATGCAACAGAAGGATGGGTCTTATTTTTGCTTCCATTTTGTTAATTTATACCTTTTTATTGAAGAATTGAAAACATTGGCATTGAAAGATATCAATAACCAATGCTTTTTGATTCCTGTTATTTTGTTGTTGCTGTTGATGGTGGCAGTAAAGGTATGTGTATATGTGTATTTGTTTCCCTTCTTTTGATTTTGCTGGTGTGAGACTATTTGTTTTCTGTGTTTTCATGGTTGTTGTTAACCTCCTTATGTTAGAATTTTCATTCTATCACTTTCAGTATGACTCGATTTCCAGAGAGGAGAGGTGTAGGTTTACCTTCAGCCTATTTATTGTCCTGGAAACAACAGCCCTTGGGTTACCTACTGGGTTTGGGGGCTGTAATAAAGCTACTAAGAGGAGGTGGAGAGGGAGGTTAGAAGTGGATGGACTGCAAGACCCAGAAGTGTGATTGGTCGAAAGGTCGGCTACACTTGGAATTCTGTTCCAGCACTAAGGATGTGACTAGGGGATTAGATCTGGGGGAATTGAGAGAGAAGACAATGTCTGTGAGAAGCCTACCTTGGCATGTCTATACCTATTGCTTACAACCATTGAATCTTAAGTTACATATTTCATCTTTAGCTTCAAAAGAAATAAAATTTATATCATTAAATTCATGGTCAAATACTGCTTTTCTATTTTATTTTTGCAATTAAATTTAAGCAGTAAATACTTTTGAACTTAAGAATTTGAATGATTTCCAGTGAGAACACATCATACATCATTACTATATTCCACATAATCAGTGGTATTGGAGATACAGATCCATTAATTTGCTTGGAATCTATTATCTTTCATTCTTTGATAAATTCAGGCTTGGAGTAATTGGAGAGTTATGAAATTCTAGCTGTCTATAAGTCATCAAAGTAAACTTTAGCATCATATAAAAATAATCTAGGGTATAAACACTTATCTGTAGAGGGTGAAATAATGTGGTTGACTAGAGTTGAAAAATTATGGTTAGTTGAGTATGAGGAGTTTCTGATCATACTTAGTTAGATGTTAAAGGCATGAGGTTCTGTTATACTGAGTAAACAACCAAAAACTCAAGAGCTTAATAACAAAGCTTTATTTTGTTCACTATTTCATAATCCATCAAGGTCAGCCAACGACAGCAAACTTGAACACCTTCCATAACTCTACTAATAGAGCAATGCCTGCAACTTTTCCTATCTTAGTACTAAAGTGAGAAAGCACAAAGGGCAAAGTGTGACCTATATCTGAAAGTTTCTTCCCACAAATCTTTGCATCACTTCTGCTCCTTTTTCATTGTGCAAAATACATCAGAGTTAAGAGTGATTTTGAGCTTTGTCATGTATAATCCCAAGTGACAAAGAAACTAGAGGAAAGTAGATTTGAAACAAGCTGATGCCATTGTGTCCTAATCATGATCTTGTTGTCACCTGCCAAAACAGATAGAAGTGTCTGGACTCTCTAGAAAACAGGCCATTCCAGTGCCTGCCAGACACTGCTGTACAGGGTTTTTGAGGGATACTTAGTAGGCTCTTGATATATACCTATATTGTCCTTTAATTTTAGAGACCTGTATAGTATTTTATGCATTTTCTGTTTGTAGAAAATTTAGTATTCAGTAATTTACTACAGTAAATCCTATGTGTACTGCCATAAGATAGAAGACTGATATTGTAATAATAGAAGAAATTTGATAGTAATATCTCATTGTCTATGTAACCAAGGATAAATAACCATAATTTAATGGGATGCCAGAGAGGAAGTACCACAGTATCTGAATCTGCTATTTGTCACTTGGAATTTAAATATGAAATCTGGACTCTGGTTTCAAGAATCAAATAATCACACTCATGGTAAATAGCTCTAGACAAAACATTTACTTCACCATTACTGAAGTCTTAGTCCACATATTTTTAACTTACCCAATAGCTAGAGGAGACAGGGACATGACCTAAAACTTGATAGATGATTAACATTGATTTGTGTTAGAAACACTTTGACTTTCAGAAGTAGTTCTTTTTGAGGAGGCAAAGCCAAGCCAATGAACATTTTATTCCTTCAAACAGTAAGCTCCTTCTTCAGAAACAAAGAACAACTATGGTCTTCAACAGGTCTTTAGCCACACTGGGCCATTTGTGAGACAAGTTTCACGGGCTAAAGGAGACTCAGCTATGCATCTTTGGTAAGATAAAGACCCAGGGATAAGAAGTCTTCAATTGTAGCAGCAAATGTTATAAATTTGAAAGGTTCACAAATACTGTACATAAATAATGAAAGATGAGGCTATTTCTGATGTAACACTAAAAAAAAAGAACCTCCAGGGCTTACAAGGATCATATTTGAGTAATATTGAATCAGTTATTGTCCTTATTGCCATATAGTCTATAGAAAATTGAGTCTTTCTTAATCATAAATAAGTATTTTGTAGTGTACATCTGTCAGAAATTTCAGTCATTTATTAGCAGCATCTCATTTTCCTCTGCAGCCTCTTTACAGCATCTCTAATTTCCTTGTTCCTCAGACTGTAAACCAAAGGATTCAACATGGGAATCACCACAGTATAGAAGACAGATGCAAATCTGTCAAAGCTGGAGGAGCCACCAGAGCTGGAACTCAAATAAACAAAGACACTAGAGGTGTAGAATAGGGAAACGGCTGTCAGGTGAGAAGCACAAGTATTGAAGGCCTTGGATCTGCCTTTTGCTGAAGTGATCTTCATGATGGACAAGACAATATAGCCATAGGATATCAGGATGGCTAAGGCATTTGAAAACCCAAACAACGTTGTTAATATAGCAAGAAGGACCTGTGCAAAAAGAGTATCAATGCAGGATAGATTTAACAGCTGGGGCATGTCACAGAAGAAATGCCTGATGACATTAGGTCCACAGAAGTGGAGCTGCAGCAAGGCACACAGCTGGGATACAGAACCTATTAGTCCGGCTGTATAGCTTCCCATCACCATCTGAGCACATAGTGTGGGTGACATAATTGATGAGTAAAGAAGAGGGTTACAAATGGCAGCATATCTGTCATAGGCCATGGCTGTCATGAGGCAAGATTCACTCAGTCCCATAGTGGAAAACATAAAGTATTGAACTACGCAGCCTGTGAAGCTTATAGTTTGCTTTTCCTGGAAGAGGTTGGAAAGCATTTTGGGGACTGTAGAAGTGATATAGCAGATGTCTATAAAGGACAGATTACTGAGAAAGAAGTACATAGGTGTATGGAGGTAGGAGTCCATCCTTATTAAAACAATAAGAGACAGGTTCCAGGTCAGTGTTGCAATGTACAGGATGAGGAACATAAGAAAGAGCAGCGCTGTGATTTGGGGGAAATCGGAGAATCCCAGAAGGATGAATTCGGTGATCTCAGTAATGTTTCTTCCTTTAATCATTGCCTCCATGATCCTAGTTAGTATTGGGAAGTAGAAAAACCACACACCATTGGCTCAAGTGAAATACTAACAATTTCTGTCTCTTGCTCTGAGTGTGGAGAGGGAGAAGTACTCATTGTCTTTCCACAGAAAGAACTCAATGTTTCTTATCCCAACTGTCAATGCAAACCTGATAATTTTGTATATCTTATTTGATTAATATAATATCATGATACGATATTTGAAGATTGACTGGAAATATTTATTAATACACTATGAAATTTCTGAGCTTATGAACTACAAGGTACATGTGATTGATTGAAATAAGTGGCTTTTAATGGTTTATTGATACTTCTGAGTGTAATTGTTTCTTGAAACTCATGATAGGGTATGTGTTCTTTCAAAATAAATTTGAAATCAGTTTATATCCAACATTATGATCTTAGTAACCCTCATTACCTTTTTCATTTATGGAAAATTCATCTATTCATAAGAATTTCTCAATTGCTTTGCTAATATATATATAAACAACATTTTCAATGTAGTCTGGAGCATGATATAATTGTGATAGAATTATTCAAATGTGCCCAATAAAATCATGGAATAAATCTTGGGAAGTCTTCTTGTGAAATACCCAATCTGGAACTGGGTAGTCCATACTCAGTTTTAAGGAAAGATTATCTAAGTTTCAGAGTATTTTTTGTAAGTTGGACAACACCATTGGAGGAATATGATCAAAGGTTCAGAATAAGAGACTTAGGTGTGGTGCACCTAGCAGTATGAATTTGTCTAAGCTACTTAAATTAGCTAAAGTTTCTCTTTTCCTATCAAACTGAGGACCAGTGCTCTTGAAGCCAAAGGTTCCTGGGAGGATTATGATAATCACAGACATACTTAAAGTCTTTAGTTCAGGGAGACTTTTGATCTATCACCTGCAATAGATTTCATTGTTTTTTAAAATTTTACTCTGGTACCATAAGTTGCTCAGCATTTTCAGAAGAGACTGGTGAAATATGGATTCTTATTTTTACTCCCAATTATAAAGTCTTTGAAAATATTTTCTATTTGGAAAAGGGGTAATTCTGAATATACTCACTGTCTTTGATAAATATGTTCCCTGTGTCCACCATCTCTCTGGACAGGTACAGAAGGAAAGTTTTCTGATGTAAACCTTGAATGGGAACTCCATTAGGTAAAAGTAGCTAATGGAGGTGTTTCCCAGTGCTAACCTGACACAGATGGGATTAGTTTGAGGTGTGTGAGGCACAAAGCCAGGTGAAACAGCGAATGTTACTGAGTAAAAATGATTCAATTTAAAGAAGTCAGAAGGCTGACATTCAGAACCAAGCTGTCTGCATATGTTGTCTGAGTTTGGAGATCTGCTTTGTGATCCTGGTCTTACCAGCACAAGCAGTCTTACCAGCACAAGCAGGAGAGCAACCAGAAGCTGTTTGAGTCCTTACAAAAAGACAAAAGAATGAGAACTGTGTCGTTCTTTTAGCACTTACCTTATCTCTAGCTAACCAAAAGTTATGGCTCAAGCTGTGTATTTCTACAGAGAACAATTTCTTATTTTTAAGGAAGAATTCTGAAGTAGAAAAATAAAGTATTATCCCAAAGATGAAGAAAAGGGGAAGTGTAGACAAGCATATTTGCATCTCAGCCAACTGTCCTGAAACAAAATTAAGTTTGTTTTGATTTAGGTCTCTCTGGAAGCCTTAACAACTGTCAAGATTAACATTCATGTTTTGTTTGGGGGGGGTTAGATCCCCTTATCCTCTTAAAACACAGTGACCAAAACAAGGTAATAGATTTTACTGTCAGATATTTTATAATTCAATACTCATCTAATGCCCCAGATTAATAGCAGATTTTTTTTTATTTGAGATACTCCTATTCCATGAAGGACAGAAAACTAGATAAAAAGGGAGAAAATGACATTCAGGATAAGCAAATGAGGGAGAGGTGTGTGGGTAATGGATGGAAGTTAATTTCTAAAAGCCTTGTCCCACATACGTTCCACTGTAAAATCTACATCGGTCTTGAGATAGCAGATTCCACCTTCTAAGTCTTTACCTTTAGCTCTAACTTCAATCCAGGAAGAATATGTGGCTCTTATGGAAAGTTGAAACTGCCTATTTATCTTCTTATGTATTTTCTAGCTGAGCATGATTGCTCTTCTAAGTGGATACTTTTGTCCATGGCCTTGGCTGCCTAACAATGAGTGGGATAGTGACACTTGGCATCCTGTTGAGAGCTCTTTGTGGTAGGAGAAACCAATTAGAGAGAATGAAATACAGACACTGGCTCTCAAGTGTAATCGTTGCTGTGGAGATTTCCCTAATGATTTCAGGCCCACTTTGCCATGTATATCAATTCTATACTTTCCACTGGTCCTTTAATGATATCATGGTTATTATTCGATGGACCTAAGAGTTATTTGTAGAAAGGACACAGTAATCTTCTAGTCCTCAGACTCTCAACTTTTAGGTTTCAATCAGGAGATCAGAGATTTTAAAGCATTTACCTCTAGTGACACAGCTGGCTAGTCACATAGCTGGATAACAGTCAGTTGCAGTTGCATTCACTACTCTATTAATAACACACTTTAAAAGTTACACAGACATTTATTTCCTCAAACTCCTAACCTAAACCAATCATCCTAACAGTAATATTATGTCCATGCATATGAGAGGGAATTCCAGGTGGGAAACATGCACTAGTTCTCTGTCATCACTCTAAGGAATTAATATGATTATGACTTTGAATGTTGCTTTCACAGAACTCCCATACAAGTATGCTTTTGTAGCTTAGAGCTTGTGCAACGTTGCATGAATTAGCCTCTTCAGGCCTCTCTTCTTTTGCCCAATAAATGGATCTAACAGTAGCTTCTAGTCAATAAACAAGCTCTCATAGAGAGACTAAAGCCACATTAGCAATGTGCAGGAAGCACATCATGTTTCTATGTAGCATGCAGGTTATACATTCTGCTTTGCCTTAAAACTCTTTTCTCTGCATTTCTAGTCCTTCATTAAAAAAGCCCCATTCATTATAAATGTCTACTTCATCTAGGCATGAAGCCATGTTGATTTTCCCCATACACATTGGTATGTCCACTAGTATTGGCAATATGCTGGCCTTGTTCTCATAAGCATATCGTTGAGAGTTCATGGGTCTATTTTCCCCTGTCATGACTGTGGAATCTACTAACATGAGTCTCTTGTTCCTACAGTCTTTTTTTTTCTTTTTCTTTTTTTTGCCTTTCTTTGGTTGTTCTGAAAGTCTATGACCTCCCTAGTTTGTTCATTTTTATACTAGGTATATCATACTAGTACTAAACATGAATTCTCTTGTGCAGAACAGACCTGCTTTTCAATCAGAATATGACTGGTAACTTCCATAACAGTAATGCTATTGTTGCACTAGTAGACACATGCTGCCTGGTAGGTCACTACTGAGTGTAACATAATGTCAACTATGTTGGAATCCATGCAGACCCAAGGCTTTCTCAGAGGCACAGATGAAAGGATAAATAGAATGCTAATTATGGGTCCTTGTTCAAAGGTAGACTTGGCAAGGTCTGGTCTGGGGCTAGGCCCAGTGACCAAAGATGTTAATGATTTGGGTCCTGGGTATCTTTCACCCATAAATAGGCTGTGGTTATTAGTCCTCAGTTAGCTGTGTCTAAGGACTTCAACTTGCTGATAATTTTTTATTTAGATTTATGATGACCTTGGCCCATTTCCAGTCTACAACCAGTATATAAAATGCTGTACTTCCTCATAAAATTGCTGACACGAGTCTTCAGCTCATGTAAACTTATTGATTACAGCTTTCTATGTTCTTTATCCCCCTACTTATTCCCCAGTTCTCCTTTATGACATGAAGGTCTTTGGGATACTCATTGTTGAAAGTTCAGGTCAACTATCATCATTACCTCTGTGTGTATATATGTATGTGTAGTTTTAAATTTAATTTTTAATTGAAAGGAAATTAATTCATACAGTATATTTTTATGATGGTTTACACTCTTTCGTATTACAGATACTTCCTGTAGTGGAATTGTTCCCTCATTAATTGGATAATAAAGATGACAAGAAACCAATCACTGGATGAGGAGGCAGGACTTCCAGGAGTGTGTGTGTGTGGGGGGGGGGGCTAATGCAGGAGAAAGAAACTTTCTTGTGGGCAGTGGGAGCATAGCAGAGAAATGTACTCCTGAGGCTGTTAATTTGGGTGGCAGATCCATCAGGAACTGTGACCAGATTTTTTTAAACATATATAACATGTAATATTTATTTATTTATTTATTTATTTTTATTTTAGATATTTTCTTTATTTACATGTAAATTTCTCCATT
>NW_022196904.1:143410822-143411069 GCF_008632895.1 Mastomys coucha
TTCTATCTCTTGTATTCTGTTAGTGATACTTGCATCTATGTTTTCTGATTTCTTTCCTAAGATTTCTAGTTCTAGAGTTGTCTCTTTTTGTGCTTTCTTTATTGTTTCGACTTCCATTTTAAGTCCTGGATGGTCTTACTCAATTCCTTTACCTGCTTGTTTGTGTTTTCCTGCATTTTCTTAAGGGATTTTTGAGTTTGTTCTTTAAGTGCTTCTACTTGTTTACTTGTATTCTCCTGTATTTCTT
>NW_022196904.1:143411115-143416462 GCF_008632895.1 Mastomys coucha
ATTTCTTTAAGGGAGTTATTCATGTCCTTCTTAAGTTCCTCTATCAGCATTGTGAGATATGCTTTTAGCTCCAATTCTTGCTTTTCCGGTGTTTTGGAATATCCAAGACTTGCTGCAGTGGGAGTACTAGGTTCTGGTGAAGCCAAGTAGTCTTGGTTTCTGTTGGTAGGATTCTTGCGTTTGTCTTTCACCATCTCTTGATTTTTGGTGATAGATGTTCCTAGTGAGTCTGACCGGAGGTTGTCCTGTCCCTGACACCCTGCAAGACCCCTGCGACTTGTGGGGTCTGTGCCTCCCGGGTGGCTGCTCCTGGCTTAGGAACTCAGCAGAGAGAGGATAGCGGCTCTCACTGGAGACTCCATGTCAAAATGGCCCCTGGAGCAGACCCCATTTATTTATTTATTTATCTACCTATTTTTCTATTATTTTCTTTAACTTTAACCTAAGAAAACCCATGTTTCTTTTTTTATTAGATATCTTCTTTATTTACATTTCAAATGATATTTCCTTACCTGGTTTCCCCTCTGAAAAAAAAACCTGTTCCCTTTGCCCTCCTCCTGCTCACCAACCCACCCTCTACCACTTCCTGGCCCTGGCATTCCCCTACACCGGGGCATAGAACCTTCACAAGACCAAGGCCCTCTCCTCCCATTGATGACCTACTAGGTCATTCTCTGCTACATATGCAGCTGGAGCCATGAGTCTCACCATGTGTACTCCTTGGTTGGTGGTTCAGTCCCTGGGAACTCTGAGGGTACTTGTTAGTTCATGTTGCTGTTCATCCTAAGTGGCTGCAAACCATTCAGCAGCTTGAGTCCTTTCTCTAGCTCCTTCAATGGGGACCCTGTGCTCAGTCCAATGGATGGCTGTGAGTCTCTACTTCTGTATTAGTCAGGTACTGGCAAAGCCTCTCAGGAGACAGCTATGTCAGGCTCCTGTCAGCCAGTCCTTGAGGGGTTTGGTGATTGAATATGGGAAGGATTCCCAGGTGAAGCAGTCTCTGGATTGTGCTTCCTTTAGTCTCTACTCCTAGTTTGTCTCTGCAAACTATATGTCCTTCCATGTTTATTTTGTTAACCCTTCTAAGAAGGATCAAAATATTCACACTTTGGTCTTCCTTTTCCTTGGATTTCTTGTGATTTGTGGATTGTATTTTGGGTTTTCCGAGCTTCTGGGCTAATATCCACTTATGAGGGAGTGCATACCATGTGTGTTCTTTTGTGATTGGGTTATTTCACTCAGGATGATATCCTCCAGATCCATCCAATTCCATAAGAATTTAATAAATTCATTTTCTTTATTAGTTGAGTAGTTCTCCATTGTGTAAATGTACCACATTTTTGTATTCCTTCCTCTGTTGCAGGACATCTGGGTTGTTTCCAGCTGCTGGCTATTATATAAATAAGGCTGCTATGAATACAGTGGAGCATGTGTCCTTATTACATGTTGAAGCATCTTCTGGGTATATGCCCAGGAGTGGTATTCCTTGGTCCTCAGGTAGTACTATGTCCAATTTCCTGAGGAACTGCCAAACTGATTTCCAGAGTTATACCAGCTTGCAATCCCACCATCAATGAAGGAGTACTCTTCTTTCTCCACAACCTCTCCAGCATCTGCTATCACCTGAGTTTTTTATCTTAGCCATTCTGCCTGGTGTGAGGTGGAATCTCAGGGTTGTTTTGATTTGCATTTCCCTGATGACTAAGGATGTTGAACATTTCTTTAGATGCTTCTCAGCCATTCCATATTCCTCAGTTGAAAATTCTTTGTTTAGCTCTGTACCCCAGTTTTTAATAGGGTCCTTTGGTTTTCTGTAGTCTAACTTCTTGAGTTCTTTGTATATATTGGATATTAGCCCTCTATAAGATATATGATTGATAAAGATCTTTCCCCAATTTGTTGGTTGCCATTTTGTCTTATTGACAGTGATCTTTGCCTTATAGAAGCTTTGTAATTTTATGAGGTCCCATTTGTCAATTCTTGATCTTAGAGCATAAGCTATTGGTGTTCTGTTCAGGAAATGTTCCCCTGTGCCCATGCGCTCTATTCTATTTCTTTCAGCATATCTGGTTTTATGTGGAGATTATTGATCCACTTGTACTTGGGCTTTGTACAAGGAGATAGGAATGGATCGATTTGCATTCTTCTACATGCTGCCAGTTGAGCCAGCACCATTTATTGAAAATGCTGTCTTTTATCCAGTGGATGGTTTTAGCTCCTTTGTCAAAGATCAAATGATGATAGGTGTGTGGGTTCATTTCTGGGTCTTCAATTCTATTCCATTGATCAACCTGCCTGTCACTGTACCAATACCATGCAGTTTTTAATCACAATTGCTCTGTAATACAGGTTAAGGTCAGGGATGGTGATTCCACTAGAGTTTCTTTTATTGTTGAGAATAGTTTTCACTAGCGTAGGTTTTTTGTTATTCCAGATGAATTTGTAAATTGCTCTTTTCAAGTTTGTGAAGAATCGAGTTGGAATTTTGATGGGGATTGCATTGAATCTGTCGATTACTTTTGTCAAGGTGTCCATTTTTACTATATGAATCCTGCTAATCCATGATAGTGGGAGATCGTTCCGTTTTCTGAGGTATTCTTTGATTTCCTTCTTCAGAGACTGGACATTCTTGTCATACAGATCTTTCACTTGCTTAGTTAGAGTCAGACCAAGGTATTTAATATTATTTGTGAGTATTCTGAAGGGTGTTTTCTCCCTAATTTTTTTTCTCAGCCTGTTTATCCTTTGTGTAGAGGAAGGCCACTGATTTGCTTGAGTTAATTTTATATCCAGCTACTTTGCTGAAGTTGTTTATCAGGTTTAGGAGTTCTCTGGTGGAATTTTTGAGGTCACTTTAAGTGTACTATCATATCAGGTAATAGTAATAATTTGAGTCTTTTCTTTCCAGTTTGTTTCCCTTAGATCTCCTTTTGTTTGTCTAATTGCGCTGACTTTGACTTCAAGTACAACATTGAATAGGTAGAGAATGGGTAGCCTTGCCTAGTCCCTGATTTTAGTGATTGCTTCAAGTTTCTCTCCATTTAGTTTGATGTTGGCTACTGGTTTGCTGTATATTGCCTTTACTATGTTTAGGTATGAGCCTTGAATTCCTGATCTTTTCAAGTCTTTTATCATGAAGGGGTGTTGGCTTTTGTAAAATACTTTCTCAGCATCTAATGAGATGATCATGTATTTTTTTTTTGAGTTTCTTTATATAGTGAATTATGTCGATTGACTTCCATATATTGAACCATTCCTGCATCTCTAGGATGAAGCCTACCTGATCATCATGGTTGATCATTTTGATGTGTTCTTGGGTTCAGTTTACAAGAATTTTATTGAGTACTTTTGCATCGATATTCATAAGGGAAATTGGTCTGAAGTTCTCTTTCTTTGTTCTGTCTTCGTGTGGTATAGGCATCAGAGCAATTGTGGCTTCATAGAACAAATTGGGTAGAGTACCTTCTGTTTTTATTTTGTGGAATAGTTTGAGGAGTATTGGTATTAAATCTTCTTTATAGGTCTGATATAATTTTGCACTAAACCCATCGGACTCTGGGCTTTTGTTGGTTGGGAGACTATTAATGACTGTTTCTATTTTGTTAGGGGGTATGGGACTGTTTATATTGTTTATCTGATCTTGATTTACCTTTGGTACATGGCATCTGTCTAGCAAACTGTCCATTTCATCTAGGTTCTCCAGTTTTGTTGAGTATAGGCTTTTGTAGTAGGATCTTATGATTTTTTTTTTTATTTTCTCAGTTTCTGTTGTTATGTCTCCCTTTTTATTTCTGATTTTGTTAATTAGGATACTGTCTCTGTGCCCTCTAGTTAGTCTGGCTAAAGATTTATCTATTTCATTGATTTTCTCAAAGAACTAGCTCCTAGTTTGGTTGATTCTTTGTATAGTTCTTTTTGTTTCCACTTGGTTGATTTCATCCCTGAGTTTGATTATTTCCTGCCTTTGATCCTCTTGGGTGAATTTGCTTCTTTTTGTTCTAGAGCTTTCAGATGTGCTGTCAAATTGCTGGTGTATGCTCTCTCCAGTTTCTTTTTGGAGGCACTTAAAGCTATTAGTTTTTCTCTTAGGACTGCTTTCCTTGTGTCCAATAAGTTTGGGTATGTTGTGGCTTCATTTTCATTAAACTCTAAAAAGTCTTTAATTTCTTTCTTTATTTCTTCCTTGACCAAGTTATCATTGAGTAGAGTGTTGTTAACCTTCCACGTGCATGTGGGTTTCTATTGTTTATGTTGTTATTGAGAAGCAACATTAGTCTATGGTGATCTGATAGGATGCAAGGAATTATTTCAATCTTTTTGTATCTGTTGCGGCCTGTTTTGTGACCAATTACATGGTCAGTTTTGGAGAAGGTACCATGAAGTGCTGAGAAGAAGTATATCCTTACGTTTTAGGGTAAATTGTTCTATAGGTATCTGTTAAATCCATCTGTTTCATAACTTCTGTTAGTCTCAATGTGTCTTTGTTTATTTTCTTTTTCCATGATCTGTCCATATCAGACAGTGGGGTATTGAAGTCTCCCCCTATTATTGTGTATGGTGCAATGTGTGCTTTGAGCTTTAGTAAGTTTCTTTTAGGAATGTAGATGCCCTTGCATTTGGAGCAAGGAGGTTCAGAATTGAGAGTTCATCTTGATAGACCTTATCTTTGATGAGTATAAATGTCCCTCCTTAACTTTTTTGTTCACTTTAGGTTGAAAGTCGATTTTATTCGATAGTAGAATGGCTACTCCAGTCTGTATCTTGGGACCATTTGCTTGTAAAATTGTTTTCCAGGCTTTTATTCTGAGGTAGTGTCTGTCTTTGTAACTGAGGTGGGTTTCTTGTATGCAACAAAATGCTGGGTCCTGTTTCTGTACCCAGTCTGATAGCCTATGTCTTTTTATTGGAAAATTGAGTCTATTTATGTTAAGAGAAAAGTAATTGTTGCTTCCTGTTATTTTGATGTTAGAGTTGGAATTCTGTTCATGTAGCTGTCTTCTTTTAGTTTTGTTGGAAGATTACTTTCTTGCTTTTTCTAGGGTGTAGTTTCCTCCTTGTGTTGGAGTTTTCCATTTATTATCCTTTGAAGGGCTGGATTTGTGGAAAGATAGTGTGTAAATTTGGTTTTGTCATGGAATACCTTGGTTTCTCCACTTATAGTAGTTGAGAGTTTTTCTGGGTATAGTATCCTGGGCTGGCATTTGTGTTCTCTTAGGGTCTGTAGGATATCCTTGACCAGATTATCATTGAGTAGAATGTTGTTAAGCTTCCACGTGTAAGTGGGCATTCTATTGTTTATGTTGTTATTGAGGAGCAACCTTAGTCCATGGTGATCTGATAGGATACA
>NW_022196904.1:143416825-143420156 GCF_008632895.1 Mastomys coucha
TCTGTTGGTAGGATTCTTGCGTTTGCCTTTCACCATCTCTTGATTTTTGGTGTTAGATGTTCTTAATGACTCTAATAAGAGCTTGTCCTGTCCCTGACGCCCTGAAAGACCCCCGAGACTCGTGGGACCTGTGCCTCCCAGCTGGCTGCTCCCAGCTTAGAAACCCACAGTAGAGAAGATGGCAGCTCTCACTGGAGACTCCGGGTCAAGGCGGGCCCTGGAGGCAGGCCCTCCACTTACAAGGAAGGGGCAGCCAAGGTCGCTGATCCACCTCTGTCACTTGGAAGCTGAGAGGATCCTGTCCCTGTGGCCCTGTGGCTCCCCCATGACTCGTGGGGCCTGTGCCTCCTGGCTGGCCGCTCCTGGCCCAGGAACCCCCCGGAGAGAAGATGATTATTAATTCTTAATGTAACAACTCCCATCTCTGAGAGGCAACTCTTTATGTTCTCTGTATACTAAGAGTTTAGTCTTCTTTCATAGATGTAGCAAAAGAAGAATCTAAACATGATTGAATCACCCAAGACTCCCAGAGATGACAAACAGCATCCTCAAATATACCCTGCTCCTCAGTAAACAATTTGGCCTTTACATTTTACTTATTGATGACAGCTAAACATTTTGCCTAGTATGAAACAGTCATCAGATGAATTCATGTAACTCCTTGATATTTTCAGAGTCTTGTGATTTTTGTGCCTTTTTCATTGTTTATCAAATGCAATTCTGAGCATCATTTATATTTTGACTATGCAAATTTCTATTTTCTGAGATTTAGTAATCAGTTTCTAGCTTTAATTTTAGTATATGTTAATTTAGTTAAACTCTCTTTGATTCTAATGAGCAACTGGTGTGTTCTTCTGGAACTTCAATGTAAATATTCAGGCTTTTAAGATTATGCTTTAATTACAACTATTCTCCCTTCCCTTTTCTCACTCCAAACCTCCCATATCGCCTACCAACTCTTCTTCAAATTCATGGCTGTTTTAAAAAAAACCTGTTATTGCGTGACTATATATACATTCCTAAATATAACCTGTTCAGTTTCTTTAATAGATTTTATTTAAAAATCAAATATTTCTTCATTTAGATTCCTACTTTAAAATTTAAAGTAATAATGGACCACAGTTATAGCCCTGAAAATTACCTGTGAGAAATTTAAATGTTTTTATTATTATTTCTTTTATTGAAAATGTATTTTTCTCACATAATATATCCAGATTATGGGTTTTCATTGTTCTAATCCTCTTAGATTCTTCCTACCTCCCTCCCATCCACAGCAACACATTTCTGTTTCTCACTAAAAACCAAAAAAGTTTCTAAGGGATAATAATAAAATAAAATAAGATAAAATAACATTAACCCACTAGAATAGGGACAAACAAACAAACAATGAAAAGAGCCCAAGAGATAGCATAAGAAACAGAAAAACACTTGCCTGAACACTCAGGATCCCATAAAGATACTACACTGGAAGCTATAATAAATACACAAAGAGTAAAATAGAACAAAAATAAAAAGGGTAAAAATAGAAAATAAGATAAATGAAAGGCTGGACACAACATTATGTGAAAAGAAACCTTCAACCAGGGCATTGATTCTGTTTTCTGTTGGCCATCTACTGCTGGGCATGCAGCCTACCCTTATGCATAGTTTGTCTCTCCATTGAGATTCCCTTGGAGAAAGCTAAATTTTCAATTGCAAGTGGTTATCAATTGGAGATAGCTTCTTGTTCCCCCTCCCTTATATCTTCTGCCTTTCCTAGCTTTCCTCCCTCAAACCCTCCCATGTCCTCTCACTCTCAAATTGATAACTTCTTTTTATTACTGTGTAATGCTTTACAGTTTTTTTCCTTTTGAGGAAATGAAAGATTTTTCATATCTTTCTTATTCTCAAAAGTTGGAATTTTCATAGCCATTGATGGTAGTTTCCTATATCAGTGTAAATTGTATAATATGTGAATTACAACTCACAAAACCTGTCTGAAATGGTACAGCCACTAAGGAAGTTTTGAGTTTTTTTATTTTATTTTTTTGTTTTTTGTTTTTGTTTTTTAAATTTGATATCAAGGAAAAACATTTATTCTAGGTCATGTCTAAGGATGAGGTCACAGGTGTGCATTGGAACAAAGCAAGGACACATGAAAGAGTTGCTTTCAACTTAAAATGAACTTATACAGTGAAACACTGCTTCAAACTTACTACCAACATCCTTCTATAACTCCTCTTTTGTGTAACATTTTATCTGTGAGGTAATTTTATAAAGAACTTGTGTTTAAGAAGGTATAACATTTCTTTTTTTAAAAAAAGTTTTATTGCAGTATGATGAGAAAAGTTACATGATTTCAATTTATCTGAATTTGTTAACATTTAAAAACACATTTTAAGTAAATAGAATTAAATCACATTCTTGTTTTCCTTTTGTACCCCAGCTCCTCCCAGGGACCCCTCTTCAATACTTACAATATCTTTTTGTGTCATATTCTTTAAAATTTATAAAATATTATAACAATAAAAATGAGTATTATAAAAATTGTTTGGTATAAAACAACAATCAATTTAACAGTCTTATGTAGATGCTTGTCTATGGCAATACTGAAAATACAAATGTTTTTCTCAATATAAATTTTAAATAACTCCAAATGTATTAACTGTATATTTCAAAATAATACATCACTACTAATATTTTCTTAAATGAATATATATACACATATATGTATATATAAAGCATTTTTGTTTGTTTGTTTGTTTGTTTGTATTTAGTAGAGCTTAAAATCTTGGCTCTTACTGTTGTAACTTGATACAAGAGTTACAAACGTCAAGCAAAGCTTTCAGTTTCACTCTTTGTTGTTCTCTTACAAAACCCCTCCCACTTTAATTGTCTACATTTCTTTTGGGTATATAAATACTTTTAAAATATAAAAGCTGTTCTGAAAATCATAGTATAGTGGAAAAACATAAAATAAACAATACTACTAATAGAGAAGCTGAGATAGGAGAAGCAAGATCTCAAGACCATTATGTTGTACACAGCAAGACACTGTCATAAACAAACAAATTGAAAGTGTATATGCATTGTACAATATTGGACTTATTTCTCCAATTACCAAATTAGAGAGGCCTTTTGATGACAATCAACAAATTTCTAATTTCTCATGTTTTTGGATTTCAATTGATTACAATATGTTGGTAATATTAATTTTCATATTAAGATATTAAGAAAAAGTAGTTACTTCCTGTTTTGGTTGTAAGAGGTGGAATTAGATTTGCGTGGATTTGTTGAAAGATTACTTCCTTGCTTCTTCTAGGGTGTAGTTTTGCTCCTTATGTTGATGTTT
>NW_022196904.1:143420632-143422976 GCF_008632895.1 Mastomys coucha
CTATGACTCCTGATGTCTTTCCTAGGATTTGTATCTCCAGGGTTGTCTCTCTTTCTGATTGCTCTATTGTTTCTATTTCCATTTTTAGATTCTGGGTGATTTTGCTCATTTCCTTCACGTGTTTGATTGTGTTTTCTTGTAGTTCTTTAAGGGATTTTTGTGTTTCTTCTTTAAGAGCTTCTCGCTGTTTACCTGTGTTCTCCTGTATTTCTTTGAGGGTTGCTATTTATGTCTTTCTTAAGGTCCTGTATCATCATCATGATAAGTGATTTTATATCTGAATCTTGCTTTTCTGGTGTGATGGTATGTCCAGGACTTGCTATGGTGGTAGTATTGGGTTCTGATGATGCCAATTAACCTTAGTTTGTATTGTTTATTTTCTTATGCTTGCCTCCCGCCATCTGGTTATCTCTAGTGCTACCTGCTCTTGCTAAATCTGACTAGAGCCAGTCCTCCCTGTGATCCTGGTTATATCAGAACTCCTCAGAGTCAGGCTGTCTCTGTGATCCTGTGATTCTGGGATCCTGTGACCCTGGGCTTGTTAGAGCACCTGGGAGTTCCTGTGTGCCTGGTCCCACAGGTCCCAGTTACTCCTGGTGTTGGGACAGATGTTGGGTCCTCCTCACCTCTGATCCTCCATCGTAGTTTCTTATTGCTCTGGCTAGGATACTAGGAATACATTTAAAATGCTGTATAGTCCTGGATTTTTATTTGAGTTTTGGAGCTCAAACTCAGACTCTCATACTTACATATCAGGCAAATTTCCAAATAAACTTGAACCCTGGATCTGCTAATTATTTTCAAAAGTGTAAATATACATCTTCTATAATTTGCAAAAAAATCTAACTCTTAGATCAAAAAATGTGAAGACAAGTATATAACTTAGAGTTATACAGTTTTTCTATGGAGATAATTTATAACACAAGGCTTTATATGGCTCTGACCCTTTTATTGTGTTAATAGTCTATCAAATAAGACTTCAAAAAGAAACTATAAATTTAAATACAATTCATTGTAGTACATTGTGTACTGCACAGAACCTGGAATAAGTTGGAATTTTTTTCAAATGCAAAAAAATTCCATTATTAATTAATGATTAAAAATTTCTATTTTTTGTCTGTTTTATTTGTTTTCATGGCTGACTTTATGTTTACAAATAGACCTGTGTATTAGAATGAAATAAAACATGTACTGTTTTAATATCAGTATTGCTGTTTTAGGAAAATATCCTGAAAACCAAAGTAAATTGGAAGAAATTGTTTATTTAGTTACAATCCCAGTTAGTCTATCATTGAAAGGAAATCCAGAGGAGGACAGTTCAGTTTAGTCACATCATGTCCATATTCAAGAGTGAAAAAAGAACAAAGATTTCCTTTTCTGCTCACTTCCAGCTTTCTTTACTATTACATATTCTAAGGCCCTGCACATGAAATGGTTCCACCCAGATCCAGGGTCTTATTTTTCGTGCTAAGAAAGTCAATTAAGGCAATCCCCACATAGATCCACTTGATCTTGGCAATCATTCATTCAGGCTTTTTTCCCATATGATTATAGGTTGTGGCAAGTTGACATTTAAAATTATTCATAACTCACCCCTTGTTAACTTGACACACAAACATATCACCTTAACCCAAAACTTTTCTACCCCCTTTTCTCAGAGTCTCATGTTAATATAACAAAGTCTCACTTTAATGAGCTCCTAATGATTTAAGTACTTCTACTACTTCAAGAGTCTAAAATATTAAAAAAAAACAACCCAAAGTCTCTAAACTATGGGTTCATATTAAAAAGATGTCACTTAAAAATTTCACAGTAAGTGAATTTAAGCCAAACCAATGTCCACAGTGCAAATAGCAAGCCCAGTTGTTCAGGGTCTGACTACATGTGCTTTGTGATTTTCTAGGATCAAAGGGCTCTGGTAGAACCACTTTTTCAACTCTGTCCTCAGTACACAGGCTTTTCATTCCAGCTCTCCACTATACCCACAGATATCCTTGGGGGATGTCCAATGGTTCTGGCAACTCAGTGTTCTGGGGTGTCCACTGGAACTGAGTCTCCACTTTGATGAATATTTTCTACTACCTCTCCACAGGATCTTCATACTGGCAGCACAGAGCCAGGCCTCAATTTCTCTCTGTAAGTTCTTTCATCCTTTAGTTTCAGTACCATATAGACTTCTTTTCCTTTATTGCCAAGTTTTGTAGTAAGTTCTACATGTAGCCTGGTCCTTTTGAACCATAGTTGTATGAGTTACTTTTTCTTTTCTTTTCTTTTCCTTTTTGTTTTTGTTTTTGAGACAGGGTTTCTCTGTGTAGCCCTGGCTGTCCTGGAACTCACTCTGTAG
>NW_022196904.1:143423073-143429589 GCF_008632895.1 Mastomys coucha
CTCAGAAATCTGCCTGCCTCTGCCTCCCAAGTGCTGGGATTAAAGGCGTGTGCCACCACCACCCTGCTAGTTGTATGAATTTCTACATACTAATCCTGATAAAATACTTTCGTATTGTTCTTATGAAGCACAAGTTTCACTTCAATGGTGCAGATTTCTTATTCATTGCAACAGATTCTTCAGCACACACATCTTCTTAACTATCTCAAAAATGTCTTCTTGCCCCGATCCTAGTAAAATCCTTTTCACCCTGAAACCTCATGAAAAGGGTCTTCACTGCCCATATTTCTTTCAGTATTACTATCTTCCAAGCTTTTATTAAAATGGTGCATTAGGCTCTCTATATACAATTCAGTGATTTTTCTAATCCAAAGTTGCAAAGTCTCTAATTCCTCTGCCCAAAAATCAGTGTCTGGATTATCATAGGAAGGTTCCTATCTTCCTCAGTGCCAATTTGTGTTTCAATTTAGGTTCTGTTCTTGGGATAAAAGATTCACCCCCCCACCCCACCCCACCCCACCCCCCAAAAAAACCAAAAAACAAAAAACAGGGAGGGATGTGTTTATTTGGTTTACAGTTCCTGGTTACATTCTTGATGGGAATTTGTCACAGCCATGCACGCAGGTAGTCACATCACATGCACATTCAAGAAAACAGAGAGGTTAAATTCATGCTCATCTGCTTGCTGGCTTCCTGCTTTCTTCACCACATGCAAAGAGCAGTTGATGCAATGTTGCTATCCACATTCCTGGTAGGTCTTCCATTCTGTCTCACTGAAGGGAAGCAAGAAACATGCCCAGAGGCTACCTGGATCTAGGCAATCCTTCCTTCAGGCTCTCTTCCTACATGATTTTAGATTGTAACAAATGGTTATTTAATACTAATCAATACACAGACATACACACACATTCAATGAATGAAAGAAATGAAAAGTATTTAGATATTACTTTAAAAGCTAATAAAATAATAGAACTTAAACAAACAATTTCTAACCATCACAAGACCATATCATTTTTCTTTGGCAAACCCTGAAATATGAAGGATCCTAAATATGCATGCTTTAGAAAAACAATACATTTCTTTTTAAAATGTGACTTAAAATTTATTGTTTGTCCCTGTGCCTAGAGCATAGCTTCTGCTTTAGATCCAAACCCATACAACCCACACCCCAGTTGGACCTGGACTCCCCAGGTATTCTAACACATAGAGGATCAGAGGTGAGATCCCCAAACCCTCCCCAATACCTGGCATACAATGTCCCCTGGGACTCCAGGATGCAGGTACCATGCCCAGCTGGAGACCCTCGTATGCCTGTGCCTGCAGCAGAGCCTTTGTTCTGGATCTAAACACACATAGTCCACACCCCAGTTGCAGGTCAATTCCCCAGGAATTCTGACACATCCAGGACCACAGATTGAAAGGACCACATATCACAGGCTCACAGGGAGGACAGGCTCCAGTGAGAGACAGCAAGGCCTGTTAACACCAGAGATAACCAGATTGTGAGAGGCAAGCCCAAGAACATAAGCAACAGAAACCAATATGACTTGGCAACATCAGAACTCAGTTCTCCCACCACAGCAAGCCCCGGATACCCCAACACAACTAGAAGGCAAGATTCAGATCTAAATTCTCATTTCATGAAGATGGTAGTGGACTTTAAGAGGACAGAAATAACTCCCTTAAAGAAATACAGGAGAACATAAGTAAAGAAGTGGAAGCCCTTAAAGAGGAAACACATAAATTCCCTAGAGAAATACAGGAAAACACAGTTAAACAGGTGAAGGAATGGAACAAAACCATTCGGTGTCTAAAAAATGAAATAGAAACATTAAAGAAAACACAAATGGAGATGTCCCTAGAGATGGGATACCTAGGAAAGAGTTCAGGAGTCACAGATGCAAGCATCACTAACAGAATATAAGAGATAAAAGAGAGAATGTTAGGTATAGAAGATACCATAGATGATATCGACACAACAGTCAAAGAACATAGAAAAAGCAAAAAGTTCCTAACACAAAACATTCAAGAAATCCAGGACACAATGAAAAGACTGAACTTAAGAATAGTAGGTATAGAAGGAAGTAAAAATTCCCAACTATAAGGGTCAGCAAACATCTTCAACAAAATTGTAGAAGAAAACTTCCCTAAACTAAAGAAAGAGATGCCCACAAACATACAAGAATCCCACAAAACACCAGATGGGATCAGAATAGAAATTCCTCCTGTCACATAATATTTAAAACACCAAGTGCACAGAATGAAGAAAGAATATTGAAAGTAGAAAGGGAAAAAAGTCAAGTTACATATGAAGACAGACTTATAAGAATGACACCAGACTTCTCAACAGAGACTCTAAAATTCAGAAGGTCTTGGGGAGATGTCATGCATCTAAGAGAACAAAAATGCCAGCCCAGGCTACTCTACCCAGCAAGATTCTCAATTACCATAAATGCAGAAACCAAGGTATTCTATGACAAACCCAAATTTAAACAATATCTTTCCAATAATCCAGACCTACACAGAATACTAGAAGGAAAATCCAACACAAGGAGACAAACTACACCCAAGAAAAAGCACGAAATTAATCTTGTCACAGCAAACTGAAAAGACGAGAAACACAAAAACATAATTCCACCTCTTTACAAAAACCAGGAAGCAACAATCATTGGTTCCTAATATATCTCAACATCAATGGACTCAATTCCCCAATCAAAAGATGTAGGCAAACAGACTTGATAAGTAAACAGGACCCAGCATTTTGATGCATACAGAAAACACATCTCAATAACAAAGATAGATACTATCTCAAATTGAAAGACTGGAAAAAATTTTCCAAGCAAATGGTTTCAAGAAACAAGCTGGAGTAGCCATTCTAATATCCAATAAAATAGACTTTTATCCAAAAATTATCAAAAAGAGATGGGGAAAGACACTACATACTCATCAAAGGAAAAAAATCTACCAAGATGAACTCTCAATACTGAACATCTATGCCCCAAATGTAAGGGAGCTCACATTTGTAAAAGAAACATTACTGAACCTCAAAGCACACAATGAACTTCACACAATAATAGTAGGAGATTTCAACACCCCACTTTCACCAATGGACAGATCATGGAAACAAACTAAACAGAGACACAGTGAAAGTAAAAGAAGTTATGGACCAAAAGGATTTAACAGATGTCTACAGAACATTTCACCCTAAAATAAGAGAATATACCTTCTTCTCAGCACCTCATGGTACCTTCTCAAAAACCAACCGTACACTTAGACAAAAAACAAAGCTCAGCAGATATAAGAACATTTCATTAATTGGACTGGTCTTCAATAAAAACAAAAACAATAGAAATTCCACATACACATGGAAGCTGAACAACTCTCAACTCAGTGATAACTTGGTCAGCAAAGAGCTAAAGAAAGAAATTAAACACTTTTTGTTATTTAATGAAAATGAAGGCACAACATATCCAAACTTATGGGACACAATGAAAGCAGTACTAAGAGGAAAACTCATACCCCTGAGTGTCAACATAAAGAAATTGGCGAGATCACACACTAGCAGCTTAACAGCTCATCTTAAAACTCTAGAACAAAAAGGTGCAGTTAAACCTACACTGAAGACAAGTAGACTGCAAGAGATAATCAAGCTCAGGGCTGAAATTAACCAAGTAGAAACAAAGAGGACTATATAAAGAGTCAACAAAACTAGGAGCTGGTTCTTTGAGAAAATCAACAAGATAAATAAACCATTAGAAAAACTAAATAGAGAGCACAGACACAGTATCCAAATTAACAAAATCAAGAATGAAAAGGGGGACATAACAGAAACTGAGGAAATTAAAAAAAAATCATCAGATCCTACTACTAAAGTCTATATTCAATGAAACTGGAAAATCTAGATTAAAGGGATGATTTTCAGGTGAGATACCAGGTACCAAAGTTAAATCAGGATCAGATAAACCATCTAAACAGTCCCATAACCTCTAAGGAAATAGAAGCAGTCATTAGAAGTCCCCCAAACAAAAAAATCCCAGGGCCAGAAGGTCTCAGTGGATAATTCTATCAGACATTCAAAGAGGATTTAATACAAATACTTCTCAAACTATTCCACAGAATAGAAACAAAGGAACACTACTAAATTCTTTCTATGAAGCCACAGTTACACTGATACCTAAACCACAAAAAGACCCAACAAAGAAATAGAAATTCAGACCAATATCCCTTATAAATATTGATGCAAAAACACTCAATAACCTTCTCACAAACCAAATCCAGTAACACGTCAAAACAATCATTCAAAATGATCAAGTAGGATTCATTCCAGGAATGCAGGGATGATTCAATATATGGAAATCCATTAATGTAATCCACTGTATAAATAAACTCAAGGAAAAAAAATGATCATCTCATTTGATGTTGATGAAGCCTTTGACAAAAAACAATACCCCTTCATGTTAAAGGTATTGGATAGATCAGATTTCAAGGTCCATATCTAAATATAATAAATATACAGAAAACCAATGGCCAATATCATCAAACTAAACAGAGAGAAACTCAAAGCAATCCCATTAAAATCAGGGACAAGACAAGGCTGCCCACTTTTTCCCTAACTATTCACTATAATACTTAATGTTCTAGACAGAGCAATTAGACAACAAAAGGAAATCAAAGGATACAAATTGGGAAGGAGGAAGTCAAGATATCACTATTTGCATGCCAGGAGCCATGGCCTTAACCAGGGCCTTGTGGAAATTTACAAGCTTACACATACAGCCTTGAGACAACTTGTGTAGTCTAACAGTAAGAATGTACAGGTGTTTGTGTACATTATGACCACTGGTTTCAGACACTGAAGAATGCCGCCTGACCTTTGGGAAGCCCCTGGGGCTCTTCTCCCCTCCTTGAAGCCTCCTCTTGTTTATGCTTATATTGCAATCCCTGAAGTAAAGTTTTCAGAGCTCGATCAGAAACGTATCTTGCTCTCATTCTTGGTGTCTCTTGATCTGCTTCAGTGTCTCTCCCCTGCCCTATGTCCCTGCTGAACGCCACGCAGGTCAGGGCAACTGGTGCCCAGCATGTGGCCCCTGGGTCTGGGCTCTAAGAAGACCACCACTCCCCCAAGAGCACTTCCTCCCTCCGACCCCCATCGGATTGCTGCTTCATCAAGAAGTGAGTGAAGATTCACATTGGGATCGCAGCAGGTCACCTGCCTGTGAGATTGATCCAGGGGAAGGTAAGAAGAGTGGTGAAACTATAAGGACAAGGATTAAGTAAGCACGAATTGTTTTTAAAGGGTCTCAAGGAGTCCCTCAAGACACAAGGAACATGGGTTAAGAAAAAAGGATTTTTAAAAAATAATTTTTGAAAGTTTGTAAACATTGGCTAGATATTCAAGAAGTAGTTAAAGAGAGAGAGAGAGAATAGGTTTCAGAAATGGAGTTGTCCCCTGTCTGAGATGTTTTAGCAAAAGAGAAAGAAAATAGATCTAAACTATTTCAGAGCTCTCCTAGGGACAGGAGGAAATCGGGAGACGTCCTTTCTTTCTGGCTCCTACTGGAGATATCCTTAGTTCTGGTTAGGATATCTGGGTCCCTTTGAGACATAAAGGTCTCTTCCCTCTCTGTCTATTGTCTGTCCTTGGTACATCAATCTGTCCATATGTCTGTCAATTTATGTTTGTTTTTGTTTTGTTGTTTGAATGATTGTTGTTCTGTGTTTCATGTTGGGGAAAAATGGTTTATTTTAATTTGTTTAAAAGGCAGTCTCAATTTGCACAGCAGAAACTGATAAACTACTGCGCTGTGGCTGGGAGTCAAGCACAGCTGGAAAATCACTGGTAGAGAGGCTGATTTTTTTTTTTTTTTTTTTTTACAAGCCGCTTTTAAAGGGGACAGTAGCTTTTTGCTTGTAACATTGGTAACAGAAAGTTAGCTTAAAATTGGTAACTCAGGGTTGGATTCATTCTAAACAACATGCAGCATAAACCAGCCCAGGAAAACAGGTCTTTTAATATACTTCTAAATTGGGATAATATTTTATACAATTCTTATCCTAGAAACTAGACTTATAAAGGATAGGATTTAAGACAATGTCTCTTTAATGATGTATTAAAAGTTACACTGCCATGCATTCATATGTAAGAATTGCCAGCAAAACTTTGTAATGTGACAGTAATGTTCTTGGTATTGATTTTAAAGAGGATTCTTTAAAACTGGGTTTTGTTTGTCAAAGTTATGATTATGCCTTAATATTACAAAAGAAACTTAAAAAGTATGGTTATAATTGCCAGTGTTCCACTGGCTGCAGTTTGCAGTTTGATTGCAAGCTCAGGATTCTTAACTCACCCATATTTTGTAATTAGGGTGATTGCAAGAGTAATAATAGTTAAAAGCAATTGTGGCCAGTATGGGCCCAATGCCCCTTTTGCATAGTCTTTATTGGATACAGTGGTGTCTTAGTCAGGGTTTCTATTCCTGCACAACATCATGACCAAGAAGCAAGTTGGGGAGGAAA
>NW_022196904.1:143430190-143430451 GCF_008632895.1 Mastomys coucha
CACGGCTGCTGCTGTCCTTGGTGGTCATTGCATGTTACTGGCATTCCTAAAACACTGCTGTAACTAGGCTTTACCAATAGCCTCTTGTAGACTGTCTTCATGGTGCCAAGCCTCAACTCCTTTGCATGACACCTTTAGTCCTGGGCCATCAATTGCAAACTGAGGCTGCATCTTCACTTATGGCATTCCATGACCTCTCACTGTGCCAAGCCTCAGCTGCTCTTCATGACCCCTTCGTGCTGTCAAAACCAGTACCACCTA
>NW_022196904.1:143430760-143453988 GCF_008632895.1 Mastomys coucha
GGGTTTCTATTCCTGCACAACATCATGACCAAGAAGCAAGTTGGGGAGGAAAGGGTTTATTTGGCTTTACTTCTACATGGCTGTTCATCACAAAGGAAGTCAGGACTGGAACTCAGGCAGGAGCTGACACGGAGGCCATCGAGAGATCTTTCTTACTGGCTTGCTTCTCCAGGCTTGCTCAGCCTGCTCTCTTATAGAACCCAAGACTAAGACAAAATTGATACCAGCATAGTGGGGTATTCCTGTGACAACCTGACCATGTTTTGGGGAAACAAAATTTAACCTCCCAAGCTTAGAAAGGAGATTTCAGTGAGAATTTATTTGGAATCAAACAGGCTCTTGATAAATTGTTTCAAGAAGTTTGTACTACTAAAAACAGCTAGTAGATTTTTTGGAGACCTACCAGAAGGGGTTCCTTTTGTTACACAAGTGTCTTATGAGAACACTAAAGTAGCTCTCTGCGGCCGTACAAAGCAAAGACAGACTTATCTGGATATATTCGTCTTTGCACAAAAATTAGACCCTCATACAATCAGAGTCTAGCTATGTTTGCTGCCTTTCAGGGGACTATAGTATGTGTAAGCAATGCTTTCACAACACTGAGGTGATAAGGAATGTTTTTAGTATAAATTGCCTTAGGAAAAACTGTCTAAAAATTAGAGGAATAGACAGAGAATTGTTTCCCTGGAATTTATCCTCACTGCAGGAGGTGTAATCTTTGGGCCTGGACTCATGCAGTATACTCAGATTAAAAAATATTTACATTTGAGTTAATGCGAACCTCAGAGCAGTCTCCAAGGCTTGTGAGGCATTTCCTTTGTTTTACAAACCCTGCCTAGAGAAGTTTGTATGGCCTCACCTCTCCTTGCCTCTGGGGAATTATTTTTAAGACAAAACAGCATTATCACAGATCTATCTACGTGTTGTTCAAAATAAAGTTTAAATTTAAGATTTATGAAAGGTTAATGAGGCCCTAGAACTTATAGAGGCATTACAATCTGGCCTTCCTATTTCATATAAAATTATTGTGCATTTAGAAGGTTGTTTTTTCCCTCTACATCCTGGTTTGCATCTAGTGAGTTTGTAATCATTAGAAAGTTTTGCCTTTAAGAGTGGCTAATAGCCTTACACTATGTTAAAAAAAATTCTGCTTTGTTGTACCAAAATTGGGGCCTGGTGCTGAGGCCTGTGTCTCTTTCTCTCTCCCTGGTGTTGAGGCCTGTGGCTACACAACACAGCACGTTAGTTAAAACGGAGGCAATTTATAAATGAGATATTTTATTGTAGGAAGGAGAAAATAGGCCGGTCAAGTAGAGTGAAGGAGTGGAAGGAGAGGAGAAAAGAGAGAGAGAAAAAAAAGAAAGAAAAGAAAAAAAAGAAAGAAAGAAGGCAAGAGAAGAGAACAAAGAGCAGGAAAGAGAGAGGAGAGAGAGAGCAAGAGGAGAGAGCAGAGACAAAGAACAAGAGGGGGGAAGAACAAGAGAGAGGGAAGAACAAGAGAGAGAGGAGGGGGCAAACTGCTCCTTTTATTGTATGGGGTGAGGCATGCTTGACTGTGCTGTGGTCAGATGACTGGGGATAGGGTCCAGCTAGAATGCTGGGAGCTTGGGGCATTGTATGCCTGATAGAGCACACATCTGTTGGGGCAGCTGTGAGGGGTTGTGACTGAAACAGTAACCAAAGACTCAGGAGTTATGGCCAAGCTCCTTCTGCCCCCTGCAAGCAGAAAACTGCCCATGAAGGCTCCAGGGTCAAAGCCAAATGATCTACTGAGCTTAAATTACCTGAACAGGCCACTGCCCAACACTGCCCCACACTGCTTCAGTACAAGAAGCTAGGACTTTGAATTTTTCAGTGTATGTTTATTATCTAATCTCTCTAAAAAGAAATTTTACTACCTTTGCCATTACACCATGAGCTTTAAAAATTTTAGAGTAGTTGTTGCTCTAGAAAATGTTTCAGAGGCAATATCTTTTTCAATATTTGGGGCCTCAGTTATATCCCAGGAAATGTGGTACAGAGAATTCAAGAAAGAAAAGATGATTTGCTTACTTTAAATTATTTTCAAAAGCTTCCAGGAGTTGTTTATTGGCTAAGACCTCACCTTTAAGCTCACCACACGAGGACTTAAGCTTTTGTTAGGTATTATCAAGGGGGATGCAAATTAACTGGTGAGAGACAAAGCTTTACAGAAAGTAGAGGAAGCTTCTGTAATCAACTGTTATCAACTGTAATCTATTGTAATCAAATGTTAGTTATTGTTACTCAACGTGCCCACAGCAATTCTTTGGCAAAAAAGGACATTAAAGTGGATTCATCTTTCTTCATCTCCAAGTAAATTTTTAACATCCTGTTATGAAGCTGTTGTGGTGCTAATAAAGAATTGTACTATAGAATCATGAAGGTATTTTAGAAAGAATGTCTTAAAAATCTGACGAGACATCTATTCCTTGTTTCAAAAAGCAATTAAATTTTTTTATTGCAGAATATTTATTGATATTTGGCCTATTACATAGCAAATTTTTAGGCAAAATTGATATATTTCCTGTAAATTTATGTATGCATCCCATAAAGAATACATTTATTGTATTTATAAAAAGCCCTTCTATGGGAGAAAAGTATATGTGATTGGATTAATGTTTATTCTCATGAGATTCCCTCTACTTCAGCACAAATAATTGAACTACGTTCTGTAGTCACTTTTTAAAGTGCTAAAATCAAGCTTTTAATTTGTATACTGATGGCCAATATAGATAGATAGATAGATAGATAGATAGATAGATAGATAGATAGGTAGGTAGCAAGCTAGCTCAGGGTTTACAATTGCTTAAAATTGTTCCTTTTTAGATACTGCTAATTCAAATGTTACAATTGTTTATACATATAAACTCGTTAAGAGAAAGTACTTTTCCTTTAAAGGACTGTCTTTGGACATTTAAGAACTCATCCTAGACTGCTTGGACAAGACCCCTTAAGGCACTGCCACAGCAGATTTGTATCCCAGGCAGATTATAGGCCAATTGGCCATATAATCCCATTCTTTACATCATCAAAATAGTAATGACTTGAGATAATAATTTGGTATTTCTAGAGAATGTTCATGTCAAATTGTAAAGACTTGTTCTCAATGTCCTCAGTTTCCTTTAGGAGCTGCATAGGATTAAGATCTGTGCATATTGGTTCTGGAAAAAATGAATCCAGTATGGGCACCAGAGTGGGCTGTGAGGCTAAGCAATGTAAGGGAAGGTCCCATATGGACCGTCTCTGAATTCCCTGTGAGATAAACCTGCTTTGCAAGGAGGTTGATATGTGTTCTTTAACCTTATCCTAAGAATTCTCCAAGGCTCTTCCTTGGCCAAAAGATACCAAGAGCCATGACCGTGGGATATAATGGTAATCTGACCCATGGGAGGAGTCAGGTCAATGCTCCCCCTGCTGGTTAATGCCCACTCATCTAAGAATGAGGCAACTATTGATCACCTTGGTTTATTCTTTTAGACATCATATTTAAAAATAATATAGAGAGAGGAGATGCCAGGAGCCATGACCTTAACCATGGCCTTGTGGAAATTTACAAGCTTACATATATAGCCCTGAGAGAACTTGTATAGTCTAACAGTAAGAATGTGTGGGTGTTTGTGGACACTGTGACCACTGGTTCCAGAGGCTGAAGATTGCCACCTGACCTTCAGAAAGCCCTTGAAGCTCTTCCTCCCTCCCTGAAGTCTCCTCTTGTTTATGCTTATATTGCCATTCCTGAAGTAAAGTTTTAAGAGCTTGATCAGAAACCTGTCTTGTTCTTATTCTTCGTGTCTCTTGTCCTGCCTCAGTGCCTCTCCCCTGCTCTAGGTCTCTGCTGAATGCCCTGTGGGTCAGGAAATTTGCAGATGAAATAATACTATACATTAGTGACCCCAAAAATTCTACCAGTGAGCTCCTACAGCTGAACAAGTTCAGCAAAGTGGCTGGATATAAAATTTACTCTAACAAACCAGTAACCTTCCTTTATTTAAAGGATAAATGATCTGAGAAAGAAATTAGGGAAACAACAAATAGTCACAAATAATATAAAATATCTTGGTGTGACTCTAACCAAGGAAGTGAAAGCTCTGTATGACAAGACCTTCAAGTCCCTGAAGAAAGAAATTGAAGACTTCAGAAGATGGAAAGATCTCCCATGCTCATGGATTGAGAGGATTCATATAGTAAAAATGGCCCTCTTACCAAAGCAGTCTACAGATTCAATGCAATTCCCAACAAAATTCGAACTCAATTCTTCAGAGAGTTAGAAAGAGAAATTCTCAATTTCATTTGGAATAACAAAAATCCCTGGATAGCAAAAACTATTCCCAACCATAAAAGAACTTCTGGAGGAATCACCATTCCTTAGCTCAAGCTGTACTATAGAGCAATAGTGATAAAGGTATTGGTACAGAGACAGGTAGGTGGATCAATGGAATAGAATTGAAGACCTACACACCTATGGTCATTTGATCTTTGACAAAGGAACTAAAACTATCTAGTGGAAAAAAGACAGCATTTTCAACAAATGGTGCTGGTTCAACTGGATGTCAGCACATAGAAGACTGTAAATTGATTCATTCTTATCTCCTTGTACAAAGCTCAAGTCCAAGTGAATCAAGGACCTCCACATAAAACACCGAATCTAATAGAAAAGAAAGTGGGGAAGAGCCTCGAACACATGAGCACAGGAGAACATTTCCTGAACAGAACACCAATGGTTTATGCTCTAAGATCAACAATAGACAAATGGGACCCCATAAAATTGCAAAGCTTCTGGAAGGAAAAAGACACTGTCGATAGGACAAAATGGCAACCCACAAACTGGGAAAAGATCTTTACCAAACCTACATCCAGAACAGAGTGAATAACCAAAATATAGAAAGAACTCAAGAAGAAAATATAGAAAGAACTCCAGGGAGCCAAATAACCCTATTAAAAATTGGGGTACAGAGCTAAACAAAGAATTCTCAACTGAGGAATTTTGCATGACTAAGAAGCACTTAAAGAAATGTTCAACATCCTTAGTCATCAGGGAAATGCAAATCAAAACAACCCTGAGATTTTACCTCACACCAGTCAGAATGGCTAAGATCAAAAGCTCAGGTGACAACAGATGCTGGGGAGGATGTAGAGAATAGGAACACTCCTCCATTGACTTAGATAGAGGTTGTACATTACTAGGTGGAATACATTCAACATGAGCAATGCCATGTTGCAGTCTTAGCCAGTCTCCAAGGTCAATTTTATCAAGGTCTCTTTACCTACTCTGAGCTCTGTATGCACAGTGGGGCCTCCAATTAGTCCCCAATATCTCTATCAATCCCTGACTTACCTTACGAGACAAAAGCAGGACCATTGTCCAATCCAATTACCTTGAGCTCTCCGAACCTCTGGAAATTTTTCTTCTAACATCTCCTTAGCTACCAAGGTATCTGTTTCCCACTTGGTAGGGAATATCACAACCCATCCAGGAAAACATCTATAAACACTAGAAGGTATTTGTAACCATATTTTCCTGGCTTAACTTCTGTAATATTGACCTATCAATAAATTTCAGGCTGTTCTCCCCTAGGTCTTTTGCCCTGTTTATTCTTGGCTGCATAAATATTACCTTACACTGTTCTACTGTCTTTCTGGCCCAGAACCTGATATATATATATATATATAGTCTTTTAACTGCTTGGACAAGATTTCTATCCCCTAAATGAGTCCATCTTTGCATTTGGCCTAGTAATTCTTTTACTTGCTTTCTGGGGACTATAGTTCTCCCTTCTTGTGTATACCACTGTCCTACCTTCTCTTGGTAATAGTTGGTAGGGTGGCTAGCAATCTGAGTCCTTTTTTTCTTCAATACGTTCTAAGTGAGGCCATCTCTTAGTCCAGTCCCAATTCCTAGTGGATGTCTCTTGCAGATCCATAACCAGGATAGGCTCCTGCATAGCCACTTGATCTGCCTGGTTATTGCCCAGGGACACTGAATCTCTTCCCTTCTGATGTCTTGGGCAATGAATAATACTCACAGTTGCTGGCTTCATCAGAGCTAAGATTTTCTGCTTGTTTATTTCTTTCCCCTCTGATGTGAGTAGTCCTCTCTCTCTTGGTATATAGAAAAGGTATACCTACTGTCGATGTAGATGTTAATCTTTTTGCCTGCCCCAAGGTCCAAGGCTTTCATCAGGGCTATCAACTCTGCCTTTTAGGCTGACATTCTCGGAGGAAGCAGTTCCGCCCAGACCACCTGGCACCTCTTCACAATGGTGGCTCCTGCTTGTGCTGTCCCTCTACCAGGTAGCTGCTGCCTCAGTGAAGCAGGTTGCCTCTGCATTGGGAAGCAGCTAATTGACAGGTCCTTTTGCCATCTCTGGTTCTCAGCTAGAATCTGCTGGCAATCATGAGCTGGTGGATTGAAGTCAGGGTCAGGTAGCAGAGTGGCCAAGTTGATGGTCACTAGTGATATGAAGGTCACCCAATCTGAGTTTAGCAACAAAGTCTGATAATGAGTCATGAGAGTGTTGGTCAGCCATCAATCCAGGGGCTGGCAAACAATGCTCTCCAAGGCATGGGGAGCTGTCACAGTCAGGTTTTGCCTCAGAGTCAATTTATCAGCATCTTTAACTAAAACCACCACCACTGCCACTATCAGTAGACAATCAGGCCACCCAGAAGCAACAGAGTGTAATTTCTTTGACAGATAGGCAACTGTCGCTCCCAGGGGCCCAGCCATTCAATGAGTACTCCCTTGGCTATCTCCCTGTTTCCTATTATTGTTAAGTTTGGTTGTTTTACAGTGTCCCAGGTTTTCTGGATGCTTTGTGTCAGAAACTTTTTAGATTTAACATTTTTTTGACTGATGTAACCATTTTTTCCTATTGTGTCTTCAATGCCTATAGACCTATAATTATCCCAAACCCAGATTCTCTTATCCATCTCTTGTAGTGTGTTGGTGAATTTTCTCTGTGTAGTTTCTGTTTAAGTTCTTGAATATTTTATTTTCAAAATTTCCTTAGCTTTATTTTCTTTATTGCTTCTATTTTCATTTTTCAGGTCTTGAACAGTCTTCTTCAACTGTTTGTGCTTTTCTTGAGTTCCTTAAGGGATTTATTAATTTCCTCTTCAAGGATCTCTATCACCTTCATGTAGTTGGTTGAAGAATTTCTTGTGCTTCAGCTATGCTGGAATATTCAGGACCTGCTGTGATAGGATGTCTGGGCTCTGGTAGAGAAATATTGGCTTCGTTGTTATTGATTGAGATTTTGTGCCAATGTCTAGGTATCTTGGTTTGTGATGATTATAGGTTTATGTGCTAATTTTTGGCTAAGTTTTTGTTGGATGGCTATTTTTTCCTTGGATTCTGTTTCCTTCTTGGATTTTTGGTGAGAATGAAGGCTGTGGCTCACCTGTTGCCTTCACAGGGAATTCTTGCTGGTATTGTTGGCTGGGATTCTGGGATAAATTGGGGAAAGGAAGGATGAGGGAGAATGACTGGAGTGTCTGATAATATGAAGCCAGATGTTAAAGGTATGAGGTTCTGTTATGCTGAGCAAACAACCAAAAACTCAAGAGCTTAATAATAAAGCTTTATTTTGTCTACTATTTCATAATCCACCAAGGTCAGCCAAGGTCAGAAAACTTGATCCACCTTCCATAACTCTACTAATAGAACAATGTCTGCAATATTTCCTATCTCAGTAGTAAAGTGAGAAAGCACAAAGGGCAAAGTGTGATCTATCTCTGAAAATTTCTTTCCACAAATCTTTACATCACCTCTGTTCCTTTTTCATTGTACAAAATACATCATAGATAAGAGTGATTTTGAACATTGTCATGTATAATCCTAAGTAACAAAGAAGCCAGAGGAAAGTAAATTTGAAAGAAGTTGTTACCATTGTGTTCTAATCTTGAACTTGTTTTCACCTGCCAAAACAGAGAAAAGTATCTAGAATTTCTAGAAAACAGGCCAACCAAGCTCCTCTTAGACACTGCTGTTCAGGATCTTTGAGGGATACTTAGTAGACTATTAATTATATCTATATTGTTCTTTAACTGTAAAGACCTGTGCAGCATTTTACACATACTCTGTTAATTTTTAGAGACTGAGTATTCAGTACCTTACTACAGTAAATTCATATGTGTTCTGGCATAAAAAAATAGAATCTATATTTGAAATATCAGAAGGAATTCCATAGTATTATCCCATTGTCTATGTTAACCAAGAATAAATTGCCATGATTTAAGAAAGGAAGATAGAGTACCACAGTGTCAGATTTTGCTATTGATCATTTAGAATTTAGATTTGAAATCTCATATGGACTCTGATTTCAAGAATCACATAATCCCCTTCAACTCTTTCTCTAGCTCCTTCATTGGGGATGCTGTGCTCAGTCCAATGGATGGCTGTGAGCCTCCACTTCTGTATTTGTCAGGGACTGGAAGAGCCTCTCAGGGGACAGCTATAATCAGGCTCCTGTCAGCCAGCACTTGCTGGCAGCCACAATAGTGTCTGGGTTTAGTGATTGTATTTGAGAAGGATTCCCAGGTGGAGCAGTCTCTGGATTGTCCTTTCTTCAGTGTCTGCTCCACACTTTCTCTCTGTAACTCCTTCCATGGGTATTTTGTTCCCATTCTGAGAAGGATCTAAGTGTCCACACATTGGTCTTCCTTCTTCTTGAGTTTCTTATGGTTTGTATCTTGGGTATTCCATGCTTCTGGGCTAATACCCACTTATCAGTGACTGCACACCATGTGTGTTCTTTTGTGATTAGGTTACCTCACTCAGGATGATATCCTCCAGATCCATCCATTTTCCTAGGAATTTCATAAATTCATTGTTTTTAATACCTGAGTGGTACTCCATTGTGTAAATGTACCACATTTTCTGTATCCATTCCTCTGTTGAGGGACATCTGGACAGTATTTCCAGCTATTATAAATAAGGCTGCTATGAACATAGTGAAGCAAGTATCCCTATTACATGTTGAAGCATCTTCTGAGTATATGCCCAGGAGTGGTATAGCTGGGTCCTCAGGTAGTACTATGTCCAATTTTCTGAGAAATGGCCAAATTAATTTCAGAATGGTTGTACCATCTTGCAATCCCACCAGCAATGAAGGAGTGTTCCTCTTCCTCTACAACCTCTCCAGCATCTGCTGTCACCTGAATTTTTTTATCCTAGCTATTCTGACTGGTGTGAGGTGGAATCTCAAGGTTGTTTTGATTTGCATTTCACTGATGACTAAGGATGTTGAACATTTCTCTAGGTGCTTCTCAGCCATTCGTTATTCCTTTGTTGAGAATTCTTTGTTTAGCTCTGTACCCCATTTTTAATAGGGTTATTTGGTTCTCTGAAGTCTAAATTATTGAGTTCTTTGTATATATTGGATATTGGCCCTCTATCAGTTGTAGGATTGGTAAAGATCGTTTCCCAATCTGTGGACTGTTGTTTTGTCCTATTAATAGTGACCTTTGCTTTACAGAAGCTTTGCAATTTTATGAGATCCCATTTGTCAATTCTTGATCTTAGAACATAAGCTATTGGTGTTCTGGTCAGAAAAATTTCCCCTGTGCCCATGTGCTCTTTCCCACTTTCTTTTTCTATTAGTTTCAGTGTATCTGGTTTTATGTGGAGGTCCTTGATGCACTTGGACTTAAGCTTTGTACAAGGAGATAGGAATAGATAAATTTACATTCTTTTACATGCTAACTGCCAGTTGACCCAGCACCATTTGTTGAACATGCTGTCTTTTTCCCACTGGATGGTTTTAGCTCCTTTGTCAAAGATCAAGTGACCATAGGTGTGTGGGTTTATTTCTGGGTCTTCAATTCTACTCCTTTGATCTACCTACCTGTCACTGTACCAATATCATGCAGTTTTTATCACAGTTGCTTAGTAGTACAGTTTGATTCCACCAGAAGTTCTTTTATTGTTGAGAATAGATTTTGCTGTCCTAATTTTTTGTTATATGAACTAACCAGTACCCCCAGAGCTCCCAGGGACTAAACCACCGACCAAATAGTACACATGGCTCCAGCTGCATATGTAGAAAAGGTTGGCCTAGTCATTCATCTATGGGAGGAGTCCCTTGGTCCTGTGAAGGCTCTATGGTCCAGTATAGAAGAATGTCAGGGCCAGACAGCAGGAGTGTGTGGGTTGGTAAGCAGGGGGAGAGGGAAGGGAATAAGTTTTTTTTTTCAGAGGGGAAACCACAAAAGGGGATAACATTTAAAATATAAATAAAGAAAATATCTAATAAATAAAAAGAAGAATCACATAATCACACTCACAGTAAATGAACAAACCATTTTCTTCATCTTTACTGAAGGCTTAGTCCACATCTTTTTCACTTACCCAGTTGCTAGTGGAAGCAAGAATAGGACCTCAAAATTCATAGTTGATTAGCATTGATTTGCCTTAGAAACACTTTAACTATAAGAAGTAGTTATTTCCCAGGAAGCAAAGCCAAGTCAATGTTAATTTTATTCCTTCTAACAGGAGGTTTCTTGTTCAGAAAAAAAGAACAACCTTGGTTTCCACCAAGTCTTTATTCTGCTGAATTGGTCCATTTGTGAGATAAGAGTTCTGAACACAGGGATGCTTACAGCCTTCTGTAATGACAGGATGCAGGGCTGAAAGTCTTTAATTGCAGCAGTAAAAACTTATAAATTTGGATATTTCACCAATACTGTGGATAAATAATGACTGATGAAGACATTTCTGATGTAACATGAAAAGGATAAACCATCAGGATTTACAAAGATTATGTTTCAGTAGCATTGAATCAGTCACAGTCTACATGGATATTATCGGTTTGAATCTTTTTTCTATCTAAGTAAGTAGTTTGTAGGGGAAATCTGTCAGAAACCTCAGATTCTTTTATTAGCAGCATCCCAGCTTCTTCTGTAACCTCTTTACAGCATCTTTGATTTCCTTGTTCCTCAGACTATACACCAAAGGGTTCAACATAGGAATGAGCACAGTGTAGAAGACAGATACAAATCTGTCAAAGCTGGAGGAGCCACCAGAGCTGGAAGTCAAATAGACAAAAGCACTGGAGGTGTAGAATAGAGAAACAGCTGTCAGATGAGAAGCACAAGTGTTGAAGGCCTTGGACCTACCCTTAGCTGAAGTGATCTTCATAATGGACAAGACGATATAGCCATAGGATATCAAGATGGCTAAGGCATTTGTAAGACAAAACAACATTGTTAATATTAGAAGCACTACCTGGGCAAAAAAAGTGTCAGTACAGGAAAGATTTAACAGCTGGGGCATGTCACAGAAGAAATGTCTGATGACATTAGGTCCACAGAAGTGGAGCTGTAGCAAGGCACACACCTGAGATACAGAACCTATGAGTCCTGCTGTATAGCTTCCCATCACCATCTGAGCACATAGAGTGGGTGACATGATTGATGAATAGAGAAGAGGGTTACAAATGGCAGCATACCTGTCATAGGCCATGGCTGTCATAAGGCAAGATTCACTCAGTCCCATAGTGGAAAACATAAAGTATTGAATTATGCAGCCCAAAAAGCTGATAGTTTCTTTTTCCTGGAAGAGGTTTGAAAGCACCTTTGGGACTGTTGAAGTGATATAGCAGATGTCTATAAAGGACAGGTTACTGAGGAAGAAGTACATAGGTGTATGGAGGTAGGAGTCCATCCTTATTAAAACAATAAGGGACAGGTTCCAGGTCAGTGTTGTAATGTACAGGGTGAGGAACATAACAATGAGCAGTGCTCTGATTTGGGGGAAATCAGAGAATCCTAGGAGGATGAATTCGGTGATCTCAGTAACGTTTCTTCCTTTAATCATTGCCTCTGTGATCCTAGTTAGTATTTGGAGGAGAAAAAGAACATATCATTGGCTCAAGTAAAATAATAACATTTTCTATCTCTTTCTCTGAGTCTGGAGCAGGAGTAACACTCCATTGCCTTTAGATGGAAAGAAGCCAGTGTTTCCTTCCCAGCTGTCAATTAAGACCTGCTCATTTTCAGGTCTTCATTACCTGATTCATATTATGTAATGAGGATTTAACAAGATAATTAAAGATTGACTGAAAACATTTATTAATGCATCCATGAAATTGCAGGGATTATGACTTAATGGCACATCTGACTGATTAAAATGTGTGGCTTTAGTTGTTTACTGATACTTCTGAGTGTAATTGCTGCTTCTGTCTCATGACAGTATAAGTGTTGTTCTTTCAAAATAAAGTGAAATCATTTTATATTCTAGATTATGATTTTAGAAATTTTATTATCTTTTTCATTTAGGGAAAGTTCCTCTATTCATAAGGATTTCTCAAATGCTTTGCTAATATATTTAAACAACATTTTTAAAGTAGCCTGGAGTATTATATAACTCATAATTGTGATAGAATTATTCATGTGCACCCAATAAAATGATGGACTAGATCTTGGTAAGTCTTCCTATGAAACACCCAATCCGTAAGTGGGTAGCGCATTCTTGTCTTTAAGGAAGGATTATCTCAGTTTAAAGATATTTTTGTTAGTTGGGCAACACCTTAGCAAGAATGTGGCCAAAGGTTCAGAATAAGAGGTTTAGGTGTGATGAGCCTTGCACTATAAATTTATCTAAGCTGCTTAAGGTAACTAAAGTTTCTCTTCTCCTGACAAGCTGAGTACCAGTGAACTTGGACGCTAAGTTTCCTGGGGGGTTTATGAGCTTCCTAGAAACCCTGACTTAATGTCTTTAATTAAGTAAAACTCTTGATCCATCACTTGCAAAAGATTTCATCGATTTTTTAACTTACATTCTGGTAACATGGGTTGCCAAGCTTTGGTGTATTCTATGTAGTCAATCATCTCCAGAAGAAAATTGGATAATGTGGATTCTTATTGTTATTAGAAGAAATAATTTTTTGATAATTTTTTAATCTGGTAAAGGGCAATTCTGAATATACTCACTGTCTTTGATAAATATCTTCCCTGCGTCCACCATCTCTCTGGAGAGCTACAGAAGGAAAGTTTTCTGATGTAAACCTTGAATAGAAACTTCATTAGGTACAAGTAGCTAATGGAGGTGTTTGCCAGTGTTGACCTGACAAAGATGTGATCATTTTGAAGTGTGTGAGGCCCAAAACCAGATGAAACAGAGAATGTTACTGAGTAACAAATGGTTCAAGTTAGAGAAACCAGAAGGCTAACACTTAGACCCATGCTGTCTACACATGTTGTCTGAGTTTGGAGATCTGCTTGGTCAACCTGGTCGTCTCAGACTTGCCAGCACAACCAAGGATAAGAACAAAAAGCTGTTTGGGGCCTTCCAATAAGACAAAAATATTACATTAGTATGTGTCCTTTTTTTTTAATGCTTAGTTTATCTGTAGGTAAACAAAAGCTATGTTTCAAGCTGTGTATTTCTACAGAGATCAAACTCTTATTTTCAAAGCAGAATTATGAAGAAGAGAAATAAAACAAGTATCCCAATGATGAAAAAAACAGGAAGCGTAGACAAGCATATTTTTATCTCAACCAACTTTCCTGAAACAAAGTTAAGTTTGTTTTGATTCAGGTCTCTCTGGAAGCCTTACACACTGTCAGGATTGATATTCACGGTATCTTTGGGTTGAAGATCCCCTGTTCCCTTACAATACAAGTCAACAAAGAGAAGGCAATAAATGTCACAATAAGATATTTAAGAATTTAACTCTTACCTCATGCCCCAAATAAATGCAGACTTTTAAGTTTGAGATAATTCTATTCACTGAAGTTCAGTAATCTGGGTAAATAGAAAGAAGATGGTTTTGAGTTAAGGAAGTTTGACAGAGGTGAGGGGAGATGGATGGATGAGGTAAATCTCTAACAACCATATCCCATTTAAGTCCTACTGTCAAAGCAGACAGAACACAGAGTCTCCATTCAAAGTCTTGACATTTAGTCCCAAACCCAAACCCAATCCTAAAAGAAGGTGTGGTTCTTTTAGAAGGTAGAACCTACCTATTTTTCTTGCTGTGTACTTTCCCGTTCAGGGCAATGTTTCTCTGTAGTGGATGCTTTTGGCCACGGACCTAATTATCCACTCACAGCAAGTGAGCCCGCAACACTGAGGTCCTTTTGAGAGTTAAGGTGGAAGGAAAAACGCCAATTACAGGGAAATAATACAGATACTTACTCTCTGGTGGAATGGTTGCTAGGGTGACTTCCCTAAAGGTTTCGGGCACACTTTGCCATGTGTATCAATTCTCCACTTTCCACTGGTCCTTTAATGATCTCAGTGTTGTTACTCTATGGACCTAAGAGCTATTTGTATTAAGGACTTAGGAAAACTTCTAGTCCTCAGATGCTCAACTTTTAGTTTGCAATCATAAGATGAGAGATGTTAAAGGATTTGCCCCTAGTGGCACAATTGGCTAGTCACATAGCTGAATAACAGTTGTTTTCATTTTCATAAACTACCCTGTTCACAACCCACTTTTAAAGCTAGACAGACATTTATTTCTTCAACTACCTAACATAAACCAATAATCCTAACAGTAATATTATCTCCATGCTTGTGAGAGGAAATTCCAGGTGGGAGACATGCATTAGTTCTCTGTCATCACTCTAGGGGCTTAATATGATTATGAATTTGAATGTTGCTTTCACAGAACTCCAATAGAATTCTGGCTTTGTAGCTTACAGCTTGTGTAGCTTTGTGTAAATTAGCCTCCTCAAACCTCTCTCCTGTTGCCTACTAAATGGATCTAACAGAAGTTTCTAGTTTATAGTGAGCTCTCATAGAAAAATTAAAGCCACATTAACAGTATGCAGGAACCACATCATGTTTTTATGTAGCATGCAGCTTATACATTCTGATATGCCTTGCAAGTTGTTCTAATATATTATTCTGCACTTCAAGTCCTTTATGAAAAAATAACAATTTATTATAAATGTCTACTTCTTCATCTAGGCATGAGGCCATGTGGAATTTCCCCTGTACACATTGGTATGTCCACTAGTATTGGCAATTTGCTGGTCTTGTTCTCCTAAGCCTATTGTTAAGAGTTCATGAGTCTATGTTCCACTGTCATGTCTACAGAATAGAATGTACTAACATGAATCCCTGGTCTCTGGTTCCTACAATCTTTTTTTACCTAACTTTGATTTTGTCAGTGTCTGTGACCTCCCTAGTTGTGGGCTTTTGTTCAGTTTTATCCTAGGTATAATATACTGGTACTAAGTATGAATTCCCTTATGTAGAACAGACCTGCATTCCAATCAGAATGGGACTGGTTACTTCCAAAATAGTAGTGCCATTGTTGCAGTAGTAGGTACATGCTGCCTGGTAGGTCCCTACTGAATATAATATCATATCAACTATGTTGGGCTCCAGGCAGACCCAAGGCTTTCTCAGACAACCAGATGAACAAGATAAAGAGAACGTTAATTATTGGTCCTTGTTCAAGGGTAGACTTTGCAGGGTCTAGTCTGTGGCTATGCCCAGTGCCAAAAGATGTTAAGGATTTGCATCCTGCTTATACAACTTTCACCCATAATTGGGATGTGTTTATTAGTCCTCAGTGCACTATGTCTGAGGACTCCAGTTTGCTAATAATTTTTTTCTTAGATTTCTAATGTCCTTGGCTCATTTTCACCCTGCAAACAGTATATAAGATGCTGTACTTCCTCATAAAATTGCTGACATAAGTGTTCAGCTTATTAAAACTTCTTGAATTACAGCTTTCTATATTCTTTATCCCCCCTATGTCTTCCTCAGATCTGCTTCATGACATCAAGCTGTTTGAGATTCTTACTGCTGAAAGTTGAGGTCAACTATAATCATTACCTTTGTATGTGTATATATATTAATGTAATTTTAATCTAATTTTAATTGAAAGTAAAGTTAATTTCATACAGTATATTTTATAATGTTTTCCTCTCTTTCATGTGCCAGATCCTTTCCACCTCCTCTCCCTTCCAACTAAAAGCCTTTTTTCTTACTTTCTTTTCTATTTTTCATGTTTACTTTTTTGGATCCTTTTTCTCATTAATTAATTAATTTATTCCCTGGGCTGACAATGGCTCAGTGGGTAAGAGCACTGACTGGTCTTCCGAAGGTCATGAGTTCGGATCCCAGCAACCACATGGTGGCTCACAACCATCCGAAGTGAGGTTTGATGCCCTCTTCTGGTGCGTCTGAAGACAGATACAGTGAATTACACTGGAATGAGTAGAGCAGAGGGAGCAGAGCCTGAGAAAGCAGGACCAGAGAGAGAGGACCATAGCAGAGGTCCTGAGTTCAGTTCCCAGCAGCCACACACATGATGGCTCACGGCCATCTGTACAGCTACAGTGTACTTATACACATAAAATAAATAAAATAAATCTTTAAAAAAAGAAAAGAAAAAAGAAAATTTATTCATTCCCAACATCAGTTTTTCTCTCTTCCCAGTCCTCTTCTCACACAGATCCTCTCCACTTTTCCCCATCTCCTTCTCCTATGAGAAGGGGGAGCTTCACTTATGGATATAACCTTCCTCTGACTCTCCCTTTACCCCTGGAACATCAAGTCACTGGAGAACTATGCACACCATCCCCCACTACGGCCAGACAAGGCACCCAGTTAGGGGAAAGGAATACACAGGCAATCAACAGATTCAAGGACAGACCCTGATCCAGTTGTTTTGAACCTGTATGAAGACCAAGCTGCACATCTGCTACACATATGTGGAAGTAGGGAGCTAGGTCCGTCCCGCCTGCTCTTTGTTTGGGTATTCACTCTCGGCGAGCCCCAAATGGTTCAGGTTAGTTGCTTCTATAGTTTCCTCTCTGTAAGCATAACAGAATATCATAAATACTGTTAGGGATTAGTGCTTGCCTATGGAATGGGTTTCAATTTGGGCAAGTCATTGGTTGGCTATTCCCTTGGTCTCTGTTCTAACTTTTTCCCTGCACTTCTTGGAGGCAGGACATATATTGGGTTGAAGGTTTTGTGGTTGGGTTGTGGTTTTTCTCCCCTGCAGTGGGAGTATTGCCTGGCTACAGGAAGTGGTCACTTCAGGAATCATATCCCGCAGTGATAGGAGTCTCAGCTAGGGTCACCCCCATAGACACTCTGGGGCCTCCCCTTGTGCCAGGTCTCTTGCATGTCCTAGAGATGCCCTCTACCATACCACCAATTTCTGTTTTTTTTCCCTTGCTCTCCCTATACCTGTTTGCCTACACACATACTCTGCTTCCCTCCCCATCCCCTCTCTCACCCATTTACTCCCTCTATCCAACACTGATATCCATTTTGTTTTCCTGTCTGAGAAAGATTCAACCATCTTCCTTTCAATCTTCCTTATTATTTGGCTTCTTTGGGTCTGTGGATTTTAAAGTGATTATCTTCCACTTTATGAATAAAATCTAATTTTAAGTATATACCATGCAAGACTTTTAGGTTTGATTTACCTCACACGGGGTTATTTTTTCTAGTTCCATCCATTTGCCTACAAAATACGTGATGTCCTTGTTTCTTGAGCCCATCTATTTGGAAAACATTTTTTCAGGCCTTTACTGGGAGGTAGTATTTGTCTTTGTTGCTGAGGTGTGTTTCTTGTCTGCAGCAGAATGATGGATCCTATGTTCACATCCACTCTGTTAGCCTGTGTTGTTTTATTGGGGAATTGAGACCATTGATGTTGAGAGATATTAATGACCAATAATTGTTGGTTCCTGCTATTTTGAGGTTAATATTGGAACTGTGTGTCTGCATGTGTGTGTGTCTGTTTGTTCTTTGGTTTTGCTGGTGTGGAATTAGAAATTTCTTGTGTTTTCTTGGGTGTAGTTGTGCTTCTTGGGAGTTTTCCTTCTAGTATCCTCTGTGTAGGGTTGGATTAGTGGAAAGATAGTATTTAAATTTCATTTTGTCATGCAATTTCTTGTTTTCTCCATCTATGGTGATTGAAAGTTTTGCTGAGTATAGAAATCTAGGCTGCCATTTGTGATCTTTAAAGGATGTAAGCCATCTGCCTAGGACCTTCTATATTTTAGAGTTCCTGTTGAGAAGTTTGCTATAATTCTAATAGGCTTGTCTTTATATATTATTTGATCTTTATGGCTTTTAGTATTCTTTCTTTTTTCTGTACACTTTGTTTTGATTATCTTCTGGTGGGAGAATTTTTTTGTTCTACTCTATTTGGTGTTCTGTAGGCTTCTTGTATGCTCATAGGAATCTATTTCTTTGAGTTAAGGAAATGTTCTTCTATGATTTTGTTGAAGATATTTTTCTGTGTCCTTGACCTGTGAGTCTTCTTTTTCTATTCCTTTTATTCTGAGATTTGGTCTTTTTCTAGTTTCCCAAATTTTCCCAATATATTGTATTAGAAACTTTTTAGCTTTAGCATTTTCTTTGGCCAATGTATGGATTTCTTCCATTGTATCTTCTGTGTCTGCGATTCTTTCTTCCATCTTTTGTATTCTGTAGGTGATGCTTATGTGTGTAGTTTCCCTTCTCTTTCCTAGGTTTTCTATCTCCAGGATTGCCTCAGTTTGTGTTTTCTTTATTGCTTCTATTTTCATTCTCATGTGAACAGTTTTGTTCATTTATTTCACCTCTTTGATTATATTTTCCTGTATTTGTTTCTATTTTTTCATTTTTTATTTAAGATTCTCTACCTGTTTGATTTTCTTTCTTTTTTCTTTTTTTTTGTATTTCCTTTAAGGACTTTATACACTTAGACATTTATTTACTTATTTATTCATTTATTTATCTATTATTAGATATTTTCTTTATTTACATGTCATATGATGTCTCCTTTCTCAGATTCCCCTCTGAAAAAAAGAAAAAAGAGAATTAAAAAGCAAAACAAAAACAAAAACAAAAACCCTGTTCTCTACCCCCTTCCCCTGCTCACCAACCCACCATCTACTGCTTCCTGGTCCTGGCATTCCCCTACACTGGAACATAGAACCTTCACAGGGCCAAGGGCCTCCTCCCCTTGATGACCGACTAGGCCATCCTCTGGTACATATGTTGCTGGAGCTGTGAGGCCCACCATGTATACTCTTTGGTTCATGGTTTAGTCCCTGAGAACTCTAAGAGTACTCTTTAGTTCATATTGTTGTTTGTCCTAAGGGGCTGTAAACCCTTCAGTTCCTTGAATACTTTCTCTAGCTCCTTCATTGGGGACCCTGTATTCAGTCAAATGGATGGCTGTGAGCCTCTACTTTTATATTAGTCAGGTACTGTCAGAGCCTCTCAGGAGACAGCTATATCAGGCTCCTGTCATCCAGCACTTGCCAGCATTCACAATAGTGTCTGGATTTGATGATTGAATATGGGAAGGATTCCCAGGTGGAACAGTCTCTGGATTGTGCTTCCTTCAGTCTCTGCTCCATAGTTTGTCTCTGCAACTCCTTCCATGGATATTTTGTTCCCCCATTTATGAAGGAACAAAGTATTCACACTTTGGTCTTCATTCGTCTTGAGTTTCGTGTGGTTTGTGGATTGTTCTTTGTGTATTTTGATCTTCTGAGCTAATATCCACTTATCAGAGAGTGCATACTATGTGTGTTCTTTTGTGATTGTGTTACCTCACTCATGATGATATTCTCCAGATCCATCCACTTCCCTAAGTATTTCATAAATCCATTGTTTTTTTTTTTTGGTTTTTTTCGAGACAGGGTTTCTCTGTATAGCCCTGGCTGTCCTGGAACTCACTCTGGAGACCAGGCTGGCCTCGAACTCAGAAATCCGCCTGCCTCTGCCTCCCAAGTGCTGGGACTAAAGGCGTGCGCCACCACCGCCCGGCAAATCCATTGTTTTTAATAGCCAAGTAGTCCTCCATTGTGTAGATGCACCACATTTTCTGTATCCATTCCTCTGTTGAGGGACATCTGCGTTGTTTCCAGTTTCTGGCTATTATAAATAAGGCTGCTATGAACATAGTAGAGCATGTGTCCTAATTACATGTTGGAGCATCTTCTAGGTATATGCCCAGGAGTGGTATAGCTGGGTCCTCCAGTAATACTATGTCCAATCTCCTGAGGAACTGCCAAACTGATTTCCAGAGTTGTTGTACTAGCTTGCAATCCCACCAGCAATGAAGGAGTGTTCCTCTTTCTCCACAACCTCTCCAGCATCTGCTGTCACCTGAGTTTTTTATCCTAACCATTCTGCCTGGTGTGAAGTGGAATCTCAGGGTTGTTTTGATTTGTATATCCCTGATGACTAAGGATATTGAACATTTCTTTAGGTGCTTCTCAACCATTTGGTATTTGTCAGTTGAGAATTTTTATTTTAGTTTGGTACCCAGTTTTGAATAGGGTTATTTGGCTCTCTGGAGTCTAACTTCTTGAGTTCTTTGTATATATTGTATATTAGCCCTCTATCAGATATAGGATTGGTAAAGATCTTTTCCCAATGTGTTGGTTGCCATTTTTTTCCTGTTGGCAGTGTCTTTTGCCTTATGGAACTTTGTAATTTTCATGAGGTCCCATTTGTCAATTCCTATCTTAGAGCATAAGCTATTGGTGTTCTGTTAAGGAAAATTTCCCCTGTCCCCATGTGCTTGAGCCTCTGCCGCAGGCTGGCTGATCTGGGCCTCCCTCAACTCACAGGAGAAATGGGGGTCCTAGTCAGGTCGACAAGGCGTAGGCAAAGAAATGATGGCAGAGACAACACATGAAGTATAGGATCTGAATGTATTTCTTAAAAATGGCATCAGACTTTTACAGTCATTGCAAAAGAGAGATGGTAAATCTGGCAGCTCAATAGTTGAGGTACATCTGAGGCTATCTAAAACATACTGGATCTAAAGCAGCAGCTATCCCCTCTAGACTGGTGCTGCATCCCCTGGGCCCAAGCGCTCTGGGCCCAGAGGACTGTGGATTGCATGAGTCTGAGTCCTAGCCCATCTAAGTTCTAGTGCGAGTCATTCTGTGAGTCCATAGTGCTAGTTCTGCATGCGAGTCCAAGTCCTAGTCCTTCTACAAAGTGACAAGCAGGCTTACGTAGCATACAGCAAGCAGGGCAGATGACAAGAGTCACGTAGGCAGGTGACAGTCACATCAAGGTCAGTGATCTTACTGACCAAGATCACGTATCCAGTTGTGAAGCGGGTGGAAGAGCAATGGTGCTCCTCCCTGCTGGGGCTAATTTCATATTCCTATTCTAATTCTCTGGTTTTGCTGGAGGCAATGACTAGTGTTCTGACCTAACACTTCTAGCTAATGTCCTTGAGTGGAAGCCCTTCATTGCTCTCTAGTATGCAAAACATTTCTAACTATTGTGAACTATCTATTAGCCTAAGGAATGTGCTAGACCTCTGTTGCTAGTTCTGGCAAGGCAGATTCCTTGAGAGAAATTCCAAGTTATGGACAGCTTGGTATTAAACTAGGATAGGTTGGTAACATTGTATTGGCCAGGAAACAATGCCCAATCTAGTCATTTACGAATCATTTCTTGGGGTACCTTTATGCCTAATTATGAGGGCGTGTTGACGATTGGAAAGACTGATCTGGAACACGTCTGAGTTAAGAGATACCAGCGACTGTCTGAATATCCAGGAGGCACAGAACTCCTTTTGGATCCTTATTGCCTCTTATCCTTAATCAGGATTTTACCCCCGATATTTTGGATGTGACTGGAGTAGATGAGTGTACGTGGCAAGCCTCTTCCCTGCTTTCTTTTCTATTAGTTTCATTGTATTTGGTTTTATGTGGAAGTACTTTATCCACTTAGACTTGAGCTCTGTAGAAGGAGATAGAATGGAACGATTTGCATTTTTCTACATGCTAACAGCTAGTTGAGCCAGCACCATTTGTTGGAAATGCTGTGTTTTTCTACTGGATGGTTTTAGCTCCTTTGTCCGATATCAAGTGACCATAGGTGTGTGGGTTTATTTCTGGGTCTTCAATTCTATTCCATTCATCTACCTGCCTTTCACTGTACCAATACCATGCAATTTTTATCACAATTACTCTGTAGTACAGCTTAAGGTCCTCGATGCTGATTCTACCAGAGGTTCTTTTATTGTTGAGAATAGTTTTACCTATCCTAGGTTTTTTGTTATTCCAGATGAATTTGCAAATTACTCTTTCTAAGTCTGTGAAGAATTGAGTTGGAATTTTGATAGGCATTGCATTGAATCTGTAGATTGCTTTTGGCATGATGGCCATTTTTACTATATAAATTCTGCAAATCCATAAGCATGGAGATATTTCCATCTTCTGAGATCTTCTTCAATTTCCTTCTTCAGAGACTTGAAGTTCTTGTCAAACAGATCCTTTACTTGGTTAGTTAGAGTCACACCAAGGTATTTTATATTATTTGTGACAATTGTGATGGATGTCGTTTCCCTAATTTCTTTCTCAGCTTGTTTATCCTTTGTGTAGAGGAAGGCCACTGATTTGCTTGAGTTAATTTTATATCTAGCTACCTTGCTGTAGTTCTTTGTCAGGTTTAGGAGCTCTCTGGTGGAATTTTTGGTGTCATTTAAGTATACTATCATATCATCAGCAAATAGTGATAATTTGACTTCTTCCTTTCCAATTCGTATCCCTTTGATCTCCTTTTGTTGCCTAATTGCTCTGGCTAGGACTTCAAGTACAATATTGAATAGGTAGGGAGAGAGTGGGCAGCCTTGCCTAGTCCCTGATTTTAGTAGGATTGCTTCAAGTTTCTCTCCATTTAGTTTGATGTTGGCTACTGATGTACTGTATATTGCTGTTACTATGGTTAAGTATGGGCCTTGAATTCCTGATCTTTCCAAGACTTTTATTATGAAGGGATGTTGGATTTTGACAAATGCTTTCTCAGCATCTAATGAGATGTTCATATGTTTTTTTTCCTTTGAGTTTGTTTATATAGTGAATTACATTGATGGATTTCTGCATATTGAACCATCCCTGCATGCCTGGGATGAAGCCTGCTTGATTATGATTGATGATCATTTTGACGTGTTCTTGGATTCAGTTTGCAAGAATTTTATAGAGTATATTTGCATTGATATTCATAAGGGAAATTGGTCTGAAGTTTTCTTTCTTTGTTAGGTCTTTGTGTGGTTTAGGTATCACAGTAATAATTACGGCTTCATAGAACAAATTGGGTAGAGTACCTTCTGTTTCTATTTGGTGGAATAGTGTGAGGAGTATTCATATTAGGTCTTCTTTCAAGGTCTGAAAAAAACCATGCACTAAACCCATGTAGTTCTGGGCTTTTTTTGGTTGGGAGACTATTAATGACTGTTTCTATTTCATTAGCAGATATGAGACTGTTT
>NW_022196904.1:143454139-143481600 GCF_008632895.1 Mastomys coucha
AGGTTTTCCAGTTTTGTTGAGTATAGGCTTTTGTAGTAGGATCTCATGATTTTTTGGATTTCTTCAGTATCTGTTGTTATGTTTCTCTTTTCATTTCTGATTTTGTTAACTAGAATACTGTCTCTATGCCCTCTAGTTAGTCAGGCTAAGGATTTATCTATTTCATTGATTTTCTCAAAGAACCAGCTCCTGGTTTGGTTGATTCTTTGTATAGTTCTTTTTGTTTCCATTTGGTTGATTTCATCCCTGAGTTTGATTTTTTTCCTGCCTTTGACTCCTCTTGCGTGTATTTGCTTCTTTTTCTTCTAGGACTTTCAGATGTGCTGTCAAATTGCTGGTGTATGCTCTCTCCAGTTTCTTTTGGAAGGCATTTAAAGCTATGAGTTTTCGACTTAGAACTGCTTTCATTGTGTCTCATAAGTTTGGGTATGTTGTGGTTTCTTTTTCATTAAACTCTAGAAAGTCTTTAGTTTCATTCTTTATTTCTTCCTTGACCAAGTTATCATTGAGTAGAGTGTTTTTAACCTTCCACTTGCATGTGGGTGTCTATTCTTTATGTTGTTATTGATGAGCAGCCTTAGTCCATGGTGATCTGATATGATGCAAGGAATTATTTCAATCTTCTTATATCTGTTGAGGCCTGTTTTGTGACTGATTTTGTGGTCAGTTTTGGAGAAGGTACCATGAAGTGCTGAGAAGAAGGTATATCCTTACGTTTTAGGACAAATTATTCTATAGGTACCTGTTAAATCCATTTGTTTCACAACTTCTGATAGTCTCAATGTGTCTTTGTTTATTTTCTGTTTCCATGGTCTGTCCATATCAGACAGTGGGGTATTGAAGTCTCCCACTATTATCATGTACAGTGTAATGTGTACTTTGAGCTTTAGTAAAGTTCCTTTTATGAATGTAGATGCCCTTGCTTTGAAGCATAGAGATTCAGAATTCAGAGTTTGTCTTGATAGGTCTTACCTTTGATGAGTATAAATGTCCCTCCTTATCTTTTTTGATAATTTTAGGTTGATATTGATTTTATTCGACAGTAGAATGGCTACTCCAGCCTGTTTCTTGGGACCATTTGATTGTAAAATTTTTTTCCAGCCTTTTATTCTGAGGTAGTGTCTGCCTTTGCCATTGAGGTGGGTTTCCTGTATGCAACAAAATGCTGGGTCCTGTTTATGTACCTAGTCTGATAGTCTGTGTCTTTTTATTGGAGAATTGAGTCTATTTATATTAAGAGATATTAAGGAAAAGTAATTGTTGCTTCCTGTTATTTTTGATGTTAGAGTTGGAATTCTGTTCATGTAGCTGTCTCCTTTTAGTTTTGTTGGAAGATTACTTTCTTGCTTCTTCTAGGATGTAGTTTCCCTCCTTGTGTTGGAGTTTTCCATTTATTATCCTTTGAAGGGCTGGATTTGTAGAAAGATACTGTGTAAATTTCATTTTGTCATGGAATATCTTGTTTTCTCCATCTATGGTAATTGAGAATTTTGCTGGGTATAGTAGTCTGGGCTGGCATTTGTGTTCTCTTAGGGTCTATATGACATCTGCCCAGGATCTTCTTGCTTTCAGAGTCTCTGGCGAGAAGTCTGGGTAATTCTGAATGGTCTACTTTTACTTGACATTTTTCCCTCACTGTTTTTAATATCCTTTCTTTGTTTTGTGCATTTGGTGTTTTGACTATTGTGTGGTGGGAGGAATTTCTTTTCTTGTCCAGTCTATTTGGAGTTCTATAGGCTTCTTGTATGTTCATGGCATCTCTTTCTTTAGGTTAGGACATTTTCTTCTATAATTTGTTGAAGATATTTACTGGCCCTTTAAATGGAAGTGTTCACTCTCTTCTATACCTATTATCCTTAGGTTTGGTCTTTTCATTTTGTCCTGCATTTCCTGGATGTTTTGCATTTGCGTTTTCTTTGACTGTTGCGTCAATGTTTTCTATGGTATCTTCTGCACCTGAGATTCTCTCTTCTATCTCTTATATTCTGTTGGTGATGCTTGTATCTATGTTTCCTGACTTCTTTCCTAGGATTTCTATCTCCAAAGTTGTCTCTCTTTGTGATTTCTTAACTGTTTCTACTTCCAATTTTAGGTCCTGGATGGTTTTGTTCAATTCCTTCACCTGTTTGGTTGTGCTTTCCTGTAATTCTTTAAGGGATTTTTGTGTTTCCTCTTTAAGGGCTTGTACCTGTTTACCTGTGTTCTCCTGTATTTCTTTAAGGGAGTTATTCATGTTCTTAAATTCCTCTATCAACATCATGAGATATGATTTTAGATCCAAATCTTGATTTTCCAGTGTTTTGGAGTATCCAAGACTTGCTGTGGTAGGAGTATTAGGTTCTGATGATGCCAAGTACTTATAGTTTCTGTTGGTAAGATTCTTGTGCTTGCCTTTCACCATCTGTTGATCTCTGGTGTCAGATGTTCTTGCTGTCACTGGCTGGAGCTTGTTCCTCCTGTGGGTCTGTAAGCCTGTGTCGGTATTTCTGGGTGATCAGCTCTCCTCTGGTAAGACCTGTGGGCAGAGTGCTGTGGATCAGTCATCCCTCCTGAGTCCTGGGGTCAGAAGACAGGCTTTCTGTTTGTGCAGAAATGGCAGAGAGGACTGTGGATGTGCTGTCTCTCCTGAATTCCTGGGTCAAATCACTCCCTGGAGACAAGCTCTCCTATTGTGGGGAAAGGGCAGAGAGGGCTATGGGTCCACCATCCCTTCTAGGTGTAGATGGAAGTAAAAAGGATCCTGTCCCAGCTGCCCTGCCACTTCTGAGGCTTGGGTCTCCTGGTTGGTTCCACCTTAGAAAGTCATTGGAGAGAAAGTGGAGATCTCACCTGAGTCCCTGAGTCAGAGTACTCCCTGGAGGCAAGCTCTCTGCTTGAAGAGGAAGGGCTAGAGGGGGCTGTGGATCCGCTGTCCCTTCTAGGTGTATATGGAGGAAGAAAGGATCTTGTCCCTATTGCCCTGCCACTTCTGAGGCCTGTGCCTCCCAGCTAGTCCTGCCTTAGAAAGTCACCAGAGAGAAAATGGCTATCTCACCTCTGCACTTCATCTTTATAGGTCTCTATCATCTTCATAAGATTAGATTTAAAGTCATTTTATTGTAATTTTTGTGTTTTAGGATATTCAGGGCTTGCTATTGTAGGATAGCTGGTTTCTGGTGGTGTCATAATTCCCTGACTTTTGTTGATTGTGTTCTTACACTGGCCTTTAGCCATCTGGTTGTCACTAGTGTTGGAAGGCCTGGTAGTTCCTGATGGGTGTAATCCTCTGGGGCTGCAGGTTAAGCTTTTAGTCTTTGATGTGTGCAGGCCTCTGGGATTGCAGATAGATCTGGTTGTCTTTGGTGGTAGTAGGCTTCCATGGATGAAGGCAGAATTGGTAGTCTCTGATGGCTTCAGGCTGCTGGTTGTCCCAGGTGGTGGCAAGACCCTAGGCATGCAATTAGAGGTGGTGGTCCTTTATGGTTGCCGGCCTCTGTTTATTCTGGGAAGCAGCAGGTCTTCAGAGATTCAGGCAGAGTTGTGATCCAGGAAATGGAGTACAGAGGGGTATGGATTGCTGCTGCTGGGTTTGTCTAGTGGGGCGTGAAGGCAGAGAACTGACATAGGAATCTCACCTGGTGGTTCCTGATGGCTTCAGACATAATAGTGTGGACTGGAAGATGGAGCACAGAGTGGACAGAGTAGACTCCAGTGGTGCTGGTCTTGCTAGGTAGCATGGAGGGGTTTGGGAGTTGGGGATCTCATCTGGTTTGTCATTGAAACTGTCCCACAGTTTCATGAACTTGGATTCTCTCAGGCATAGGATTAAAGGACCTGAAAAATAGGGTTCAAGAACAAGAGAAAGAACAAAGCCAAGTTGTGCCCCAATCAAGGCTTCGTACTTTACTTAGGGTGGTCAGCATTTTTATATGTCCACCTGAATCTCTAGGTTACAGTGATATTTGCATAACATAAACACCAAGGAAGGAGTCAGCAATGAAGGTCACCAGTGGCTCAGATGTCTGCAGATGTCTTCAGGCAGTAGGCATTGTCTTGGCTCCCTAGGTAGTAGCCTCAAGTGGAAACCACCAGAGTCCAAAGGCTGAGATGAAGGGGGGGAGGCAACAGGACTTATTGCTCTAGTTATGATGTTAGGAATACATTGCCTAGGAGCAGAGAGAATGGACACCCTAGTCTTGCAATTGCTGTTTGGGGGCAATGTTTTGTTTTTCACCACTTAGAACATTATATATTCCTGGATATGTACTTGATCTCTGGGGCTCTAACTCAGTCTCTCATACTTACATTATCGGGCAAATTTCCAAATAAACTTAATCCCTGGATCTGCAAATAATTTTCAAATACACAAATGTACATCTTATACAATTTGCAAAAAAATCTGACACTTGCAGCAAAAAATGTGAAGACAAGTATATAACTGAGAGTTATATAGTTTCTCTATGAAGATAATTTATGACATGCCTTTGCATGCCTCTGATCCTTTTATTGTGTTAATATCCTTCAAAAAACATGTCAGAAGACAACTATAAATTTAAGTATAATTCATTGTAGTACATTGTGTACTGCAGAGAAACTGGAATAAGATGGAATGTTTTTCAAGTGTGAAAAATTCTATTGTCAATTAATAATTAGAAATTTCTATTTTGTGTGTGCTTTATTTTCTTTCATGGCTAACATTCTGTTCCTAGACAGACTAATTTATTAGAATGATATCAAACATGTACTGTTATAATTTCACAATTGCTGTTCTAGGAAAATATCCTGACAACTAAAGTAAAGGGGAAGAAAGGGTTTGCTTACTTACAATGCAAGTTACAGTCTACCATTGAAAGGAAATCCAGAGATGGACCATTTAGTTAAGTCACATCATATTCATATTCAAGACTGGAAAAAAGAACAAAGATTTCCTTTCCTGCTCACTTCAAGCTTTCTTTACTATTACATATTCTAAAGACCAGCACATGAAATAGTACCACCCAGGTCCAGGGCCTTATCTTCCATCCCACATAAGACAATGAAAGCAATCCTTGGAATTCCTATAAGATAATACATCATAGCATTCACCCCACCCTGAAGCTCTTATGTTCTCTCTCCTCCTTGTCCTTGTTATTCGTTTACCTTAGGGGACAGAGAAGGTCATATAGATGTTATACTTAGAGTTGCTCTTAAGGCCAATTGGGCAGATCCCAGGGCCATGTTCTCCTTACTGTTAACCCACAGTGGTTTCTCCTTCTTCCTTCCTGCCCCTTCTTCCTTGTAATCCTTCTCTCCCCCAAGTCCATGAAACCTAAACCCCACCTATGTCTCTTTTGCCCAGCTATTGGCATCTTTATTCACCAATTGGAATTAACTTGTGGCAGGGTCACAGGGGCTACATGCAGACTCTATATCTTGTGGGACCACACATGACATTACAATAGAATATAAAAAACCAAACCTCAACACAGACTGCAATTAGGAAAGACAGAATGGTACTGGTGTCTGGCCAAAGTGAAAGCAAGTGTGTTTAAAAATGCTAATGAACATTTGCCCTGATAGATTGGTGAAGTTCAAACTCCTTGTCTACTCTCGTTTATATTTGACTGTCCATCCTTGCCTGTGCATTTTGTCACTCACACTCATGTGTAATATCTGCTTCTGATTTTGACATTTGCTTCTCAGATGATGAATCTTCCTTCAAGTAACAGGCACCTATTGAATATTCATTAAATATTCATGAATATTCATGATTATTCATGGTATGGATCAAATGATTTACATTGCTTATCCTCAGAGTTTAGCAGAGTGTCCCATCAGGTATTACGCCTGGTATATTATTATTATTTTTGTAACATTTAAAAACATATTTTAATTAAATAGAATTGAATCACATTCTTGTTCCCCTTTTGTACCACCGCTCCTCCCATAGACCCCCCTTCAATACCTACAATATCTTCTTTGTCGTATTCCTTAAAATGTATAAAATATTATAACAATAAAAATAAGTATTATAAAGGTTGTTTGATATAAAACAACAATCGATTTAACAGTCTTATGTGGATGCTCATCTACAGCAATAGTGAAAATACATTTTTCTCAATATAAATTTTAAATAACTCCAAACATATTAGCTGTATACTTAAAAATAATACATCACTACTATTATTTTCCTAAATGAACATGAATATGTAAAGCCTTTTTGTTTGTTTTGTATTTAGTAGAGTTTAAAATCTTGACTCTAACTGTAGTACAAGCCCAAAACAAGAACAATTTTTAGACATTGGGTTTCATTGTAATAAGGCTCTATTTCAATGACCCTCACATCACCAAAGGATTTTACCTCCATCGTAGCTAAGCTGAGAGTTGAGCCAGTCCCACAACACCCAGAGGAAGCTCCACTCCCAGGTGCTCTGACACACCCAGGATCAGAGGTGAGCAGGAACCAACATCAGTCACAACACCGGGAGTAACTGGGACCAGTGGGACCAAGCACACAGGAACCCCACCAGCCCAGTGACTCCAGTTCCTTCCAGTCTGTCTGGGTTAGTGTTCTGAGCAGACCTTGGGCACAAGCTCTGCAGCCAATCCCACAACACACAGAGAAAGCCATATTCTCAGGTGATCTAACAAGTCCAGGATCCCAGGATTCCAGAATCACAGGATCACAGAGACAGCTTGACTCTGAGGAGTTCTGACACAACCAGGATCACAGGAAGGACAGACTATAGTGAGGTTTAGTAAGGGCAGGTAGCACTAGAGTTAACCAGATGGCAGGGGGCAAGCATAAGAAAATAAACAACACAAACCAAGGTAACTTGCCATCATCAGAACCCAGTTCTCCCACCATAGCAAGTCCTGGACACACCATCACACTGGAAATGCAAGATTCATATATAAAAACACTTATAATGATGATGATACAGGACCTTAAGAAAGACATAAATAGCACCCTCAAAGAAATAGAATAGAACACAGGTAAAGAGCTAGAAGCTCTTAAAGAGGAAACACAAAAGCCCCTTAAAGAACTACAGGAAAACACAATCAAACAGGTGAAGGAAATGAGCAAAACCATCCAGAATCTAAAAATGGAAATAGAAACAATAAAGAAATCAGAAAGAGAGACAACCCTGGAGATACAAAACCTAGGAAAGAAATCAGGAGCCATAGATGCAAACATCACCAACAGAATGCGAGTGATAGAAGAGAGAATCTCAGGGGTAGAAGACACCTTAGAAAACATTGACACAACAGTCAAAGAAAATGCAAAAAGCAAAAAGCTCCTAACCCGAAACATCCAGGAAATCCAGGATGAAATGAGAAGACCAAACCTAAGGATAATAGGTATAGAAGAGAGTGAAGCCTCCTAATGTAATAGGCCAGTAAATATCTTCAACAAAATTATAGAAGAAAACTTCCCTAACCTAAAGAAAGAGATGCCCATGAACATACAAGAAGCCTACAGAACTCCAAATAGACTGGACCAGAATAGAAATTCTTCCCGTCACATAATAATCAAAACACCAAATGCACTAAACAAAGAAAGAATTTTAAAAGCAGTAAGGGAAAAAAGGCAAATAACATATAAAGGCAGGCCTATCAGAATTACACCAGACTTCTCACCAGAGACTATGAAAGCTAGAAGATCCTGGGCAGATATCATACAGACCCTATAAGAACACAAATGCCAGCCCAGACTACTATACCCAGCAAAACTCTCAATTACCATAGATGGAGAAAACGAGATATTCCATGCTTGGTATATTATTATAATAAAACATATAACCTGTTTTTATACACAAACAATGATTCTAAGGTATAATCCCATATAATATAACTGTGAATAAATACTTATTTAATACTTGCTATGTGCCAGGTACTGGTGTGACAGACTCAATTTGTATAGGCTTAAGACCTGGCAGCGTTTCTATGCCTTTTTTTCAGAAGAAAGTTGAGATGAGCTGAAATGTACTGTTTTCAGGAGAATGAAGTAGGACCGAATGAGTTAGACTTACTGAATTTCTTTAGACAGAGTGTCTTGTGATCTTGCACCACCAAGAAAGTATTGGTGGTTTTTCAGGTGTAGCCTTTTCTGTAATCTTTGGTTCATTTGCATTTCCCTGTGCTATGTGCCTCATTTCTGCTTATATCATTTTTCTTTTTAATATACATTAACTGCGTGTAAATAAAAATGTGTGGTTCTGGAACCCCTGTTGCTTTGTCACTAAAGTTTTCAAATGACCTGTGGGAGTTTATTACATTAGTGGGAAGAGATACCCTCTCCTCCATCCCAGCTCCCAGATGCTGCTTGCTACAGCTCCCCCAGGATTCAATTTGTAAGGCCGAGTAACCATTAGAGCTAATGTCAACTAAGTAATAATTATTCTCTGGAGTAATCATATTGGGTTTGGCTGCCCATTAACAATGTCCTTTGCCTTATTCTCCTATGAGACTTCCTTTCTTTGGATCTAAGAAGCTGGCCTCTTCTACTGAAACACAGCCTTTCACTTTAAGATATACTAAGCTAGAAATAAACCTCACACCCAAACAGACTTAGACTAGTGCTAAAATATAAAATGAATAAAAATTGATTAATTAATTAATTAAAAATATAGTTCTTAGGAACAAAAATTTATTATCCACAGTAAACAAATATGAAAATGTTAATAGCTTTAATTAATATAATAATGACTTCTGTCTGAAAGGGTGTTGAGGTCATCAAATAAGATGTGAATAAGAAGGTCTTCACATGGTGCTTGATAAACAGAACTCACTCCAAGAACATAAAATAATAGAAGGAGTTCCTCTGTCTCTTGAGTCATGGCCAAGAAGTGTCTTTCCTTTTGATTGACTTAAAAATTCCTTATTATATGTGTATGGGTTTTTGCCTGCATGCATGGATATGTACTATGTACATGCCTGTGGAGGCCAGAAGAAGGCACTGGATCCCTTGGAACTGGGGAGCTACAGGTGGTTGTAAACTTCTAGCTTTGAACTGAATCTGGACCCTTTGTAAAAGCATCAAGTGCTCTGAATCACTCTCTAGCATCAAGAAACTTTACCATGACACACTTTCATTGGAATGAAAACAATTCATTTTCTTTTGGGTGTCTAGGTCTTACTCCAGGCATGATCACTACCTACATGGACCACTGTGGGCTGGTCAGTTAAGTCCATTGAGACTGAGAAAACTGAAGTATACCCCAAAGATCTCTGGGACTCTAAAAATATCATAATTTGAGAATATTGATTTCCTTTCTTTCTTTTCCTTTTTTTCCTCCCATTTGCTTCAGCAACAAAACTTCATTTGGGGGCTGTAATAGATGACTATGAGATTAAGAGTTGGTACTGCTCTTTCAGAGAACCCATGTTCAGTTCCCAGTATGTACATAACAGCTTATAAGGCTCAGTAATTTAAGTTCCAGGAGATCTGATGCCCTCTTCTGACCTCAGCAAGTACCAGGCTCACACATGGTACACATACACGCTGGGAAACTGTCATTCACCAACAGTAAATACATCTAAAATAATAGTTATTGTTCTCCTTTCAGTTGCCTTGGGGTGAATCTCTCCATTCTCACAAGTGTTTTTTAAGCCCCTATTCTTTCAAGCCTAGGTATGTATGAACTCAAGGAATATTTGGTAAAACCTTTGACTCTATCTTCACCTCCGGTCTTAGTCAAATGGTGTCACCTATGAGTTCCTGATAGATTTATCCCCCTAGACAATAGTATCTAACAAAAGTACTAAAAATAACATGTGTTCATAACATTTGGTTTAAGTCAGAATATTCAAGTCTTGCTTATAAAGCAAAACAAGTCATTATTGTTATTAATTTTGAATAATAGTCCTATTTTGAACAAAAGATACAAGCATACAGGTAATAATTATTCTGTTCCATCCACTGCAACATCTCCTTCACCTTCTTATTTTAAACACAAAGTATTGGATATAGGTGATAAGAAATAATGTATATTATTTCCCCATATTTTTTTGTTTTTAGTACCTTCTATTACAATGTTTACCCAGCCTTCCAGTTTTCTTTGACACTTATTACAATGACATCATACAAATCTTCCTAAACCTAACTCAAGGTGACTCTTGCATTATCAAAACCAACTTGGTAATGAGTTTCTTTCAGCTATGAACACCATGGAGTCTCATTTAGATATGATGAGAGTGGCTTGGGATACATCAGTGATTGCTTTTGTCTTTGGCATGGATTCTGGATGCAAAACCCAACTCACCAGACATATTTATAACTTCCACTTGAAAATATTGGACCATTTTGCTTTCACCTTGTATAATATAGTTTTTTTCTTTCATTTTTAGCCAACAGCAGTAATAGAGAAAGATGTGAAGAAGATTTTATTTAATGACTCACAATAAGGGTCACCTTAGAAAACCTTCAGTTCTATCACATTGGTCATTTCAGTAGGCTTTACTACATCAATGTAAAATTGTATTTTCAGCCTGCAAACATCCTCTGTATAGTACATTCATCAGTCTCCACACCTAAAATGTGGAAAAGTTTCAAAAATCAATTATCATAAATACCTCTGAATAGAATAATGGAAGCTGACATCACCTATGAAGTCACTAAAGCGATAATTCTCCAAGACTCAATAACTCAAGTTCCTATGTCCTGACATAGAACAACCATTGTTTCATACTAATATGATTTTCTATATCAAACTGAGCCTTTGTTTAAATCCTGTGAATTTTGTAATATATCATTCATGCACACATGGTGGTAGATTGCTGACAAATCTATCAGAAAGATGTATATTTGTGACCTTGGAAACAGGAAGTCCACTGCTCCAACTTCTTAAGACTATAAATCAAGGGATTCAATATGGGAATCTCCACAGGGCAGAATATGAAAGCAAATCTGTCAAAGGTGAAGGAGCTGCCAGAACTGGAACTCAAATAGATAAACTTGAGGTAAAGAACAGGGCAGCATCTGTAAGGTATGAAGCACAGGTGTTGAAGACATCAGACCTGCTTTCATTTTATGTAGGGGTTTCATGTTATGTAGGGTTTTCATTTTATGTAGGACTTGTGTAGGGGTTGGTTCCAATGCTCTCATTGGGAATCTCCAAGTGAACACTGAAAGTTCTGTTCCCCAATTGGTTCTTTTATTATTATTATTATTTATTTTTGTTAAATATTTTCTTTATATACATGTCACACAATATCTTTTTCCAGTTTCCCCTCTCCCCACAAAAACTAAAACAAACCCCTGTTCCCTCCCCACTTCCCCTGATCATCACCCCACTCCATCCTGCTTACTGGCCCTGGCATTCCCCTACACAGGGGCGTAGAACCTTCACAAGGCCAAAGGCCTCTCCTCCCATTGATGACCAACTTGGCCATCCTTTGCTATCAATATGCTGCTGGAGTCATTAGTTCCACAATGTGTTCTCTTTGTTTGGTGGTTTAGTCCCTAGGAGCTTTGGTGTTACTAGTTCATTCATATTGTTGGTCCTAAGGGCCTGGCAGTTAATAGTTGGCCTGAGAGGCAGAACTTCCAGGTTCCTGTATGCAGGCTAGCAGACACAGGAGTAGAGAAGAAGTCGCAGTGCTTCAGAGGGAGAGAGAGCCACCAGCCATGTGAAATCTCAGGTGGAGGGGACATTGGCCACTTCCCTAACTGGGCCTAGGGTAGTAGGGGAGATTAGAAACACAACTAAATTGAGATCAGATTTAGGATGCTGAGCAGGAGAAAGTAACCAGGCAACTAAAGTTGAGGACAGAAAAAGGAGTGTTGATGAAGGATTAAGAGAGCCCAGCCATTGAGCTAAGAGCATATAAAGAGTAAGCAAATGTGTATGTGTCTTTCATTCAAGAATCCAAGGGAACTTGAGCGGGTCTTGCAGTACGGTCAGCTCAAGCTAAAAGTGGAGTAGTAGAAACTACACACTTCAGATATGGCTACGTAGCCATTTGCTATGATAAGTAAGCCTTTCACTATTCCAAACAACTTAATAAATATGGGAAGCAGAAAGTATACAAAGAATTTGTCAGTGTATGATAGATTTAACAGCTGGGACTTGTCACAGATGAAATGTCTGTTTATGTTAGGTTCACAGAATGGAGCTACAACAAGGTACAAATCTGAGATAAAGAAGCTGGGTTTCTAGTCACATAGGATTCTACAACCACCGAAGCACTGAGGGTGGGTGACATGATTGGTGATAGAGCAGAGGGTTACAAATGACAGCATACTTGTCATAGACATAGCTGTCATGAGGAAAGATTCACTTAGTACTGTAGTGAAAAAAGATAAAATATTTTACCATGTAGCCCAGAAAGCTGATAGGTTGCATTTCTTGGAAGAATTTGGAAAGCATCTTGGTAATTGTTGAGCTGATATAGTGGAGGTCTTTGAAGGAAAGGTCACTGGAAAGAAATACATGTGTGTGTAGAAGTGTGAATCCACACTTATTAAAACAATGAGGGACATATTCCAGGTACAGATAAGACAAAGAGTAGTTCTGTGATTTCTGGGGAATCTGAAAACCCCAGAGAGATGGATTGGGTTATCTCAGTTGTATTTCCTTCCACAATCCTTGCCTTGATGATTCGTTATGATTAAGAACAACAAAGGCAATAGAAGAGGAGGGGGAGAAAGAGGAAAAAGAAAAGAAAAAAGAAAAGTAAAGAAAAGTCATTGTTAACTCAGATGAAACATTACAGTTAGTACAATACCTGTTTTCCCACCACTAAGCCCTTGCAAGAGATATCTAAAATCTACATCATAAGGAGATATTTTGAAAACTTGAAATGGCAACTCTTAAGCAATTATTTATTAAATAACAGAAAATTATGAATAGATGTTTTTAGTACTATGAAAATGGTCTTGGTGCATATGAGAAACATACTTAGAGGACAGCATTCATAAGTGTTAAGAAAGACAACGAAGTGTAATCTAAAGCTCATTCTTGACTTAGGCAGAGGTTGTACATTACTGGGTGGAATACATCCAACATGAACAATGCCATAGGAGAATAATTTTAATATGTACACATACATATGAACATACATACACACATAGACACACACAAAAACACAGATTACATTTGCTGATTATACGATGTAGCAATCCTGTATTTCTAGCATGAAGCTATTTGATCATGGTAGAGGATCTTTTGGGTATGTTCTAATATTTGGAATGCAAGTATTGTATTAAGTATGTTTGGATCTCCATCACAAGAGAAATTGACCTGCAATTCCCTTACTTTGTTGAGTCTTTATGTGCTTTGGGTATCAGGGTGATGAAGGAAACCGTCCCGCAGTTTCACTTCCTTCGTGGGTTTTCACGAACTGGGGTAATTGAGTTTCTGTGAAAATAAGCGGGGTGGGAGACAAAAGAACACGACACCAAGTAGCTTTTTCAAGGTGTGTTTTTTACTAAATGAACCAAGATATATATAGCTAAGGCAGAACAATCCTTTGGCTTTTAGCATAGACGTGAGAATAGGGAAATAACATCCTTCAAGCAAGGGCTCTAGGCAGGAAAGCAGATTAGAGGTCTCAGTTCCTTTGAAGTCTAGGCTACCAGGTCTGTCTTTGATCTCTGGTGCTGTCTCTGGTGCTTCACACCTGTTGCGCCGGGCAGAGCAGCTGCCTCCGGAAATTCACGCCTGTCGCACAGGGCAGAGCAGCTGCCTCTGTCGCGCAGGGCAGAGCAGCGCAGCAGGACACCACACTTCACCCGATTTCATTTAAAAATGATGCAGGGAAATGCGATAGGATCTCGACACGAATACATGGGCAACATAGCAGTGCATAACACCTTCTGACTCTGTCCCCCAAGGCACTTATGCACAGTGGGAAATCCAGGTCATGAAACGTCTGTAACCCAGATGGCCTTCGACCACGTGCCAGCCTAGGGCAACATCCCAGCCAGAAAAGGGTCATCTAGATGCACCATCCTCCATGCAAAATGCCAAGGCTCGTCCGCAAAACCCAGGGTCCGAAAGCTGATCACAATCTCTGAAACTGGCTGATGTAACTCTGTCAGTCACGTGCTGGATTCAACAGGGCGGGGCATGGTGCAGCTGGGAGCTAGGGCTCCGAATCGGTTGCCAGGAAATGGTCTCAGGAAAATGTAAATCAGTCCTTTGAAGCCTCTGGAAACTGAATTAACCTTTGGAAAGCTGAAAGCTAAGTGGGAGCCACGCCTTCTCGGGAGTTGCCTGCTCCAGCAAACATTGAAACAGTCACGAAACTTTTGCTCTGGGGGAGCTTTACTGCTTGAATCCGGATAAGCAGGTTTTTCTTGAGAAGCTGGTCATTTAGCAGGATCCAGGCATTCTCGGGAGTTGCCTGCTCCAGCAAACATTGAACCGGTCACGAAACTTTGCTCAGGGTGAGCTTTTCTGCTTGAGTCGGGATAAGCAGATTTTAGCAGTTTTCCAAAGCAAACGAACACACACACACACACACACACACACACACACAAAACCATACAAAACTGGTGGAGTAAAAAAGCCTATCAAGGGCAAAACTGGCAGGGGGGAGCCTATCTTAAGGCATTGGCCTTTCTGAATCAATCTGTCGTACCAGTCTTTCTGGAAGCCAGCGCACTTCCTCCTCGGTTTGGGAAAATATGCAGACAGAACCTCTGCCACAAACCAGGACCGGGTCTGGACCAAGCCACGTATTAGTGAGTGGATCCCTCCATTGCACCATAGCATGGGAATTTACTGATTCAGGATGCCAATGTCAGTCCCCTGCTGAACGATTATTAATATCGATCTGCAGAAAGTTCAAAATGAAAAGGACAAATGCCAGATGCGCTTTGGGGGACCTCTGGGAAAAAGGATTCCTCCTTTGGTCTTAAAAATCCAGTTTTTGATCGTACGATGCGCACGTTCAACAATACCTTGACCCATAGGATTATAAGGAATTCCGGTCTTGTGAACAATGTCAAAATCTTTACAAAAGGAAGAAAAATTCCTCCCAGTGTAAGAGGGACCGTTGTCCGTCTTAATGGTTCGGGGCAGTCCCATAGCCCTGAAAGCTAGTATACAATGATCAATAACATTTCTAGAGGCTTCTCCTGTTTGCAGGGAAGCAAAAATAAATCCTGAGCAGGTACCAATGCAGACATGCAAATATTTAAGCTTTCCAAATTCTGCATAATGTGTTATATCCATTTGCCAGATGCTATTAGGTACCAGTCCTCTGGAGTTGACCCCCAAATGTGGGACTGGAGATAAGATAACACATTTAGGACATTGTTTAATGATCATTCTTGCTTGCTCTCTGGAAGTTTTATGTTTGAGTCTCAGAGTCTGGATGGATAAGTGAAACTTCTCATGATCCTGTTTAGCTAAGGCTACAGGATCTGAGACTAAGATCTCTCCTATAAGAGCTCTGTCAATGATGTCATTGCCTCTGGCTAATGGTCCTGGCAGTCAAGAATGAGCTCTGATATGAACAATATAATATGGGTTTTTAAGTGCTGCTTGGGTGTTTGCCAGTTTCCATGCAGTAGTGAGGCCACAAAGAGAGTGCATCTGCACCTGAGAGGGCAGGGTGGCCTGTGGCACGTGCTGCATGAGAAAAAGCACTCTGTGCCAGAGAAACTTGTGTCCCCCCCACCCCCACCCCCCGTGGAGTGCAACTATGGTAGCAAGCAGATATTGGCTGGAGGCAGAACCAGTTAACTAAACCGTGAGTGAGGCAGTTCAAAAACTGGGCATTTCTTTCTCTTTCTTCCCTTTCTCTTCCTTGGAAATGAAGGTTCCAGATGCATGGAACTCTTTGCTCTGCCTCTGCGTTGTCTACTCTTACTCCTTCCCTAGACCTTAGTGCTGTCTTTGAGCTCTGAGCTGCTCCTCCTACCTGCCAGCTAATTTGCAGCATGCTCACACTGTCTAACAGCCTGCAGCTTCAGCTAAAAAAGCCTGTCAGTCAACCCTTAAGCTTTAAACTTTTCAAAGATAAACTTTATCCCCTGCTTTTCAAGGAAAAATGAACAGGAAACTCAGAGCCTGCTTGCAGCACACACAGCCCAACCTTCTAAGCTCACCAAAACTGCTGCACCAGAGGTTTTGCTCGCTTGCACCCCATATAGGAATAACTAAATTTTGCTTTTCAATTCCAAATTTTCTTGCTTCTCCATTTAAATGTTTATTTTTCTCCCTAACATCAGTGATGTATGTCCAAAAGTTTTCAACTTGCTTAAGATTTCTTAAGTCACCTAATCTACTTCCACAGGTCAAATCAACTATGCTGCCTACCATAATTCAATCCTTAATTAACAACCAGTTTCCTTTCACAGACAAACTGTTACTGTCTATTCCAGAGACATGATTTTTCTTCCCCAGCCACATGAAGCAGACTTTAAAGATTCCCTCCAGGACTGAATCCCTCACAAATCCTTGCTTTCAAAGATCCTAACAATGCTCCCAAACAAACCATTGCAGATATTCTTCTGCTAGGGCCCTGCTCTTTTGTAACAATTATTCTACAGGTTTATCCCATGAGGGAGGACAGTGTCTGCAGCTACAAGATCCATCAGAGACCATGTTGTCTCCTGGGGCCTGCAGACAACATAGAAGCCTTCCTCCAAATACCTATCTGATTGAAAGATCCCTAGACATGCTTTGAACCCAACAGAGGACAGACGACAGACTTGGGACCTTCCAGCTACAGATGAACACTCTTGCCAAAGCCAAATGGCTGCTGAACCTGGGGAGGTTATGTGATAGTAAGGAAAACATAATGTCTATCTAGAATTAATTAATTGCTGTTCAAAATTGAAGTTTTTACCCTTAAGCTGTATTATCCATAGAAAATTGATTCTATAATCTCTGGCCTTGTCTACTTTCCTCAACCTCTGGCTTAGTTGTGTTAGTCCTCTTTCCTATATGATTTCTTCTGATACTTCCACCCCACCTAAAATTTTCACCACAAATGACACAATCATTCCCGGGCCCTTATACTTATTTCAACATAGTAGACAGTTATTTTAATGACACCTCTTTCTTAAAAAAAACAGAAAGGGGGTACTGTGGAGCAGTGTGGGGTAGTGGTCTGCTCAGGTAACTAAGGCACAGTAGAGTATTTGGCTTTGAGCCCTGGAGCCCCTGTGGGCATTTTCTGCTTGCAGGGTGTGGAAGGAGCTTGGCCATAACTCCTGAGTTTTTGGTTCTTGTTTCAGTAACAACCCCTCACAGCTGTCCCTGCAGGAGAGGTGTGCTCTATCAGGCAGACAATGCCCCAAGCACCCAGCATTCTAGCTGGACCCTATCCAAAGTCATCTGCCCACAGCACAGCCAGGCATGCCACGCCCCATACAATAAAAGGGGTGGGTTTTACTCCCTCCTCTCTCTCTTGCTCTCTTGCTCTTCATCACTCTCTCTCACTCTCTGTCTCTCCTCTCCTATTGCTCTCTCTCCTCTTCCTTTATGCTCTTCATTCTCTTCTCTTGCCTTCTTGATCTCTTGCTTTCTTCCTTTCCTTTCTCTCTCTCTTTCTTTTCTCCTCTCCTTCCTCTTCTTCTCTGTACTTGACTGGCTTATCTTCTCCTTCCTACAATAAAATATCTCATTTATACTTTGCCTCCTTTATAACCAATGAGCATCCTGCCCGCAGGCCTCAACACCACAGAGAGCCATTGGAATCAACCCTGCCCACCGCTTTTGGTAGAACACATATCTGTTAGGTTTATTTATATTATAATGTGTTAGCTCCAGTATTCTCTGTTTAGTGTTTGTCTAGATGACCTGTGAAGTGGCGAATGTATGCTATTGAAGTTCTCTACTATCACTGTTGGAGTTTATATGTGATTTAAGCTATATTCGTGTTTCTTTTATAAACTTGGGTACCTTTCTGTTTGGGGACTAAATGTTAGTAATTGAAATGTTGTACAGGAATGGTGGTGCTTACATTCAATCCAGGCCTCAGCAGGCAGAGACAAGCAAACCTCTATGAGTTTGAGGCCAGCCTGGTGAACAAAACTAGTTCTAGGACAGCTAGAGATATTATAAAGAAATATCCTGTCTAGAAAAAAAACCAACCAACCAACCAACCAACCAAACAAACAAACACACACAAAAAAACAACAAAATACTAAACCAACCAAGAATTGAAATATCTTCTTGGTAGAATTTTCCTTGATGGATATATAGTATATTTCCCTATCTGTTTTTATCAGTTTTGGTTTGAAGTGTATTTTGTTAGTTATGAAAAGAAACCAGCTTGCTTCTTAGGTTCATTTGCTTGGAATATCTTTTTGTTGTTGTTGTTGTTAACCAATTACCCTGAGGTAATGGTTATCCTTGATGTTAAGGTATGTTTTTTGGATGCAATAGAAGGATGGGTCCTGCTTTTGTACCATTCTGTTTGTGTCTTTTTATTGAAGAATGAGAACCTTGATACTGAGAAATATCAGTGACCAGTGATTGTTGATTTCTGTTATTTTTGCTTTTGGTGGTGGTGTCAGTTGTGGTGTTGTTGTTGTTGTTGGTGTGTGTGTGTTTTCATTCTTTTGGTTTTATTGGTGTGTGTGGACTCCTTCCCCCCTTTGCTTGGGAGTGATTTGGTTTCTGTAAAGCAGCCCCGACAGGCTGCAAGCTGGAGCTGGACACCCGAGGTGAGGAACTCTGACTACAGCCCCTTAGATCAAAGGCTGACAGGTCTCTTGACTATGTTAACAGCTTACCGGATCTTCCTTTCAAGATCCTCCTCCGGTCTGGTGTTTATGGATTTTCTCGTGTTTATGTTAGATGGGCAGGTTTTGATTTCCTCTGGGTCTGGTTCCTAAGTGTAACTATAAATACTGAGTGAATTACAGTAAAGGTCTCTCATCATCACATCTCATCACATCTACCTGGCGTCCGTGTCCCTCCTTACTAACCGCTTGCTTTCTTGGGTACTCAATTTTCTCTCAGTCTGGGAACTCCCCCGGAGAGAGAGACTGTGGGTTGGTCTCCCTCAGATGGCGACCAACGTGGGGCTTAGACATGGGAGAAATCTACTGAGTGACTCTATCACCAGATACAGGATTTTTGGGCGGTAATACAACATGAATACAGAGATTTCTAGACAGCTCCCCAGAACTTGGATAGACAGTTTGAGACTTAGGGGTAAGAGTGAAACATTTTGCCCCTGGGTTGAAGACGAGATGGGCTAATTTTGTTACTAGAAAATTAAAAGATGTACTTACGGTTTTATTTATGAGGCAGCCCCATCTGGGTTTCCAGATCTCTTTAACTTGGGGCTGGGTTTAAGTTATAAACACTGAGAGCTCTTGTTTTTGCTTGGTATTGTTGGCGAGGATTTTTGCCAGATGTTGGCAGGAGATCGGAGGGGTGATCTGCCGAGGGGATTGGCACGCCAGATTTCAGCCGGTTAGGCTGGGTGCTCAGCTTTGGTTCCGAGGGATGTTGACTGTGGTAACTCCAGGCTTAGAGGCAGTCTTTCCCCTGTTTTGTTCAACTCGGTGCTCAGAGCTGCAAGAGGTATATGTTTATGTGTTTCTATGTTACATGTGAAGTCTCGTATCGTGATATGAATAAGAAAGTCTTGTCTTGTGTCTATAATACAGGGTGTATGGGGCGGGCAGACCCAGGAGAATGCAGCCTCCTGGCAGCCTGGCCATGGCAACAGAGGTCTTACTCTCTCGATTCTAGTATGCGAGAATCCGGCATCGGATCTGCCAGTCTAGCCGGTCTGCCTGTGAGGGGTGGCGACAGCCGAATGGGGCCAGGGTCGCGCGGTCAGCGACTCTCCTGGCGCAGCCGCCTGCTCTGCCCACATGCTGCTCCCGGGTGGCGGAGCGGTGATTGACTGTACTGCGCAGAGCCAAACACAAAGGTTGCCGGCTGGCCCTGGGCGGAACTTGGGCTCTGCGTTCTGCGGTTCAGTGATTCCTCCTGCAGTAGCCTGCGTGCTTGGTCTAGCTACAGAATACAGTGGGTACACGGGTGGCTGCTGTGACAGTGCACAAGCATTTTAGCTATTTAAGTGACATCTATTTTAGCTATTTAAGTGACATCTAGTGGTTTATCTATTTACAAGTACAAGACAGACAGGGGTTACAGAAGTCAGTCCTATTACTACATTTCCCAAACTGCCTTGCGGAGGTCGCTAATATGCGTGTGCGCAGAACCCTAGAGCGCAAATTCATACCTACACAAACACTTTCGCTATGGCTAAGTAACTTCTAATAGTTTTACAATTTTACAAGCTGGCAGTTTTCAGCCGATCAGGTCAGACAGTGTGTACTAGAGACAGAGATTTGATCGATGCGGGCTTTTTGGCCTACACTTGCTGAAAATTCCTTGGTCAGACAACCTGCTGGACCATTCGGTATGGCGTGCGTGCAGCCCCGGATGTCTATTTACTTCACAAAATTGATTTCAAAGAGTATAGATTGCTTATAATTGAGAGTGGCTTTCTAAGGTTTGGTTATGACTTAATATTCCATAAGAAATTAAATTAAATAGGGTTGGAATTGATGGTTTTTCATTTGACTGTTATTTACAGTCTGTTTACAAGCTAAGAATATTAACTTACCTTTAATTTTTATTAAGATGGTTTCAAGAAAGTTAAGACAGTACAGGGGGCTGTGGAAAAATACGGTCCCAGCTCTTCATTCAACCAGGCCTTAATTGACAATGTCATAGACTACGGGTTTTTACCTCAGGAGTGGGAAATGCTTTACAAAACAGTGCTGACGTCTGGTGATTACCTGTTATAGATTTCTGTATGGCGGGAACTTAGCAGAAAAATTACCATGCAGAGTATACAGATAGACATCCAGATTAGACTTTTGAAATGCTTGCTGGGGAGGGCCTGTTTGAGGGAAGTACTTGGCAGATAGATTACCCCATTGGAGTGCTTAATCAGATTGCTACCATGGCCTACAGGGCCTGGTGTAAGCTACAGGATAAAGAGAAGATGGCGTGAGTTTGACCAGTGTCCGGCTGGGTCCAGAGGAGCCTTTTCAGTATTTTGTGGCCAGGCTATAGGAGACAGTTAACAGAATGCTGAGAAGCTCTAATACAGAGGAGCCACTAATTACGCAATTGGCCTTTGTTCAACAGTTGCAGCTGTGGTGCGATAGACACCTGTCCCAATAGGCTTGGCTTACCAACAAGATAGCAAATAGGGCTACAATTGTAACAGCTTTAACCATTTCAAACACGAATGTCCAGAAAGGGCAAGAAGAAGTACAGATAAACAACAAGCGGGCGCTAGACAGACTGGGTGATCAGAGCAAATAAGAGAAACATTGGGCCATAGAGCTATTACTGGCTAGACAAGACAGGGTTGTTCTGGTGCTCCTGAATTTTATTAGATACAGTCTATTACAAATTACAGGCCTTTTCTTACACTAATCATTGTAAGAAAAAGTTTTAAAGAGCTAATATTATGTAGCTCTAATGAGCTGGCTTATAGACAGAAGTCCAAGTGGGACATTAATATATACAGAGGCCATAAGCCTTATTATGATGACACCTTTTCCATAGTGGCCACTGTATTTCCTGTGCCCCGTACAGATAAATCTAATAGATTAATAATACTCCTGTGTGGGTTGATCAGTGGTCTTTATCTCTAGAAAAAATAGAATCAGCTTCTTTGCTAGTGCAAGAGCAATTAGAAACAGGTCATCTGAGAGAATCAGATTCTCCATAGAACACGCCTATTTTCGTGATTACAAAATAATCAGGTAAAAGATTTATGTTTCTATGATTTGATTGAAAACATTACAGACTGGATTGCCATCTCCTGTGGCAATTCCAAAAAGATTTTACAAATAGTTATAGATTTAAAAGATTGTTTCTTTACAATTCTTGATTGTTGAGAAATTTCCCCAAGACGTATTGTCATGTTTAAAAGGTTTACTATTGCCTTTATTGAGAGGGGGTTACAATGGCCCCAGAGTAGGTAAAGAGACCATTTGATAACCTTATATTGATCTTAAAAAATTATTGGGTGATATTAATTGGCTTCGTCCTTACCTAAAACTTACTTACAGAGACCTTGGGTGCTGCCTCTTCACCCATTCTTACAACACCCAGAGGGAGCCCAACTTCCAGGTATTCTAAAACATATAGGATCAGAGAATCACAGAGGACGCTCAACTCCCTGGAGATCAGAAACACTCAGGAGCACTGGAGCTCTGGCACACTCAAGATCACAGTTGAGGCCACAACATCATTCCTAACACCCAGCATTCCTAGGAACCCCACAGAAACCAGGAAAACACAAACCTTGCCAAGCCATAGGCATGGGTTTCTTCCAACTTGCACCCATGCCTGGAGCAAACCCAGGGCTTTGGTTCCTCACCTACCCATGCAACACACAGAGAAAGGTTGAATCCCAGGAGCTCTGACACAATAGGATCTCAGGAGCTTGGTCACATCAAGATTTTAGGATCCCAGAAGCAGTTTGACTCTCAGGAACTCTGACACCCCTAGGATCTCAGGATAACAGAGATAGCTGGACTTTCAAGAGTTCTGACACAAGAAGGAATAAAAGAGTGTGAGGTTCCAGTCAGAGGCATCAAGGGCAGGTAGCACTAGAGATAACCAGATGGCCAGAGGCAATCACAAGAACATAAGCAACAGAAACCAAAGCTACTTGGCATCATCAGAACCTAGTTCTCCTGTCTCAGCAAGTCCTGGATACCCCATCACAACAGAGAAAGCAAGATTCAAATTTAAAATCACCTCATAATGATGATAGAGGACTTTAAGAAGGACATAAATAACTCCCTAAAGAAATATAGGACAACTCAGGTAAACAGGTAGAAACCCTTAGAGAGGAAACACAAAAAATTCATTAAAGAATTACAGGAAAGCACAACCAAACAGGTGGATGAATTGAACAAAACCATCTAGGATCTAAAATGAAAATAGAAACAACAAAGAAGGTGCTGTGGAGAAGGGGACAGATTTGTAAACCTCAGAGTGTGGTGCTGCCTGCTGGAGGCTGTGGTGCGGAGACCCCCTGGTGAATCGTCACCATGTCTGACCAGGAGGCAAAACCTTCAACTGAGGACTTAGGTGATAAGAAGGAAGGAGAATACATTAAACTCAAAGTTATTGGACAGGACAGCAGTGAGATACATTTCAAAGTGAAAATGACAACACATCTCAAGAAACTCAAAGAATCATACTGTCAAAGACAGGGAGTTCCAATGAATTCACTCAGGTTTCTCTTTGAAGGTCAGAGAATTGCTGATAATCATACTCCAAAAGAACTGGGAATGGAGGAAGAAGATGTGATTGAAGTTTATGAGGTACAAATGGGGGGTCACTCTATGGTTTAGATAATTCTTTTTATTTTTTATTTTTTCCTTTTCCCTCAATCCTTTTTTATTTTTAAAAATAGTTCTTTTGAAATGTGGTGTTCAAAATGAAAATTGAATACTGGCATTCCATCTCTTAGAATATCTGTCTAGTGTTTAATATTCATTATTGGTTGTTTTTGTTGTGCTGATTTTTGGTGATCAGACCTCAGCTCCCTTAATACTGCCTTTCTTCCTTTAAGAAATTTCATGTATGCACAGAGAGGTCACCCTTTTCAGGACTGTGCATTTTCAGGTTTGTGATGACAAAAAGATCGACCAATGGGAGCTTTCCTATGACCTTTCAGTTGGCCCTGAAGTTCCAGCATGTGGGTGCTTCACTCCTGGACTGTGCTTCAGTGGGAGATGGGGATTTCTCAGAGAACTGAACTGTGGAAAATGACCTTTCCTCAGCTTGAAGCTACTTTAAAATTTGAGGGTCTGGACCAGAAGAATATCATGTTTGTAGTCAACATGACAGATACAGTGAGAATAACAGCTAACTCCAAAGGTGGCTTCACTGGAAAGAAAGAATCTTGAGCAAGACAGTATTGTCAGAAGATTCCAGGAAAGTTCTAATTTTCATCAGCAGTCAATAAAGTTACTCATACAGAAGTGTACACAACAGACACTGTTCCTTTTGATTCTGTTTGTACTTTTTGGCCTGGGACATGGGTTTTCAAGGGACATCGTTTGTACCAGCTTCATTCAAATAAACAATATTTGTAAAAACCATAAAAAAAAACAAGAAACAACAAAGAAATCACAAAAGGAGACAACCCTGGAGATAGAAAACCTAGGAAAGAGATCAAGAGTCATAGATGCAAGCATCACCAACAGAATAGAAGACATAGAAGAGAGAATCTCAGATGCAAAAGATACCATAGAAAACATTGACAGAACAGTCAAAGAAAATGCAAAATGCAAAAGACTCCTAACACAAAACACCAGGAATTCCAGGACACAATGAGAAGACCAAACTTAAAAATAATAGGTATAGAAGAGAGCAAAGAAAATTCCCAACATAAAGGGCCAGTAAATATCTTCAACAAAATTATAGAATAAAACTTTTCTAACCTAAAGAAAGAGATGCCCGTGAACATAAAGGAAGCCTACAGAACTCCAAATAGACTGGATTAGAAAAGAAATTCCTCCCATCACATAATAATCAAAACACCAAATGTACAAAACAAAGAAAGAATATTAAAAGCAGTAAGGGAAAAAGCTCAAGTAACATATGAAGGCAGGCCTATAAGAATTATACCAGGTTTTATACCAGAATCTCTGAACACCAGAAGATCCTGTGCAGACCTCATACAGACCCTAAGAGAACACTAATGCCAGCCCAGGATACTATACCCAGCAAAATTCTCAATTACCATAGATAGAGAAACCAAGATATTCCATGACAAAAACAAATTTACACAATATCTCTCAACAAATCAAGCCCTACAAAGGATGATAGATAGAAAACTCCAACAAAGGGAGGGAAACTACTCCCTAGAAAAAGAAAGAAAGTAATCTTCTTTCAAGAAACCTAAAAGAAGATAGTCACACAAACATAATTCCACCTCTAACAACAAAATTAACAGGAAACAACAACCACTTTTCCTTAATATCTCTTAACATCAAGGGGCTCAATTTCCCAACAAAAAGAAGTATACCAACAGACTGGATATGTAAACAGGATCCAGCATTTTGCTCCATACAGAAAACACACCTCAGTGACAAAGACAAGTTTTCCAAGAAAATGGTCCCAGAAACAAGATGGAATAGCCATTTTAATATCAAATAAATGACTTTCAACCAAAAGTTATCAAAAAAAGAAAAGGAAGGGCACTTCATACCTATCAAAGGAAAGATCTACCAAGAAGAATTCTCAATTCTGACATTTATGCTCCAAATGAAAGGCAACCACATTCATAAAAGAAACTTTACTAAAGTCAAAGAACACATCATACCCCACACAATAATAGTGGGAGCCATTAACACCCCAATATCAGCAATAAACAGATCATTGAAAAAGAAACTAAACAGACACACAGTAAATCTAAGAGAAGTTATGAAACAAATGGATTTAACAGGGAGTTATAGAACATTTCATCCTAAAACAAAATGACATACCTTCTTCTTAGCACCTAATGGTACCTTCTCCAAAGTTGCCCATATAATCGGTAACAAAACAGTCCTCAACAGATACAAGGAGATAGAAATAATCCATGTATCCTATCAAATCATCATGGACTAAGGCTGGTCCTCAATAACAAACAAACAAAAAAACAAAAAAACAGAAAGCCCTGATATACATAGAAGCTGAACTATTCTCTATTCAATGATAATTTGGTCATGGAAGAAATAAAGAAAAAATTGAAGACATTTTAAAATTTAATGAAAATGAATACACAATATACCCAAACGAATACACAATATACCCAAACTTATGGGACACAAAGAAGAAGTGCTAAGAGGAAAACTCATAGCTCTGAGTGCCTCCAAAAAGAAACTGCAGAGCATACACTAGCAACTTAACAGCATACCTGAAAGCTCTAGAACAAAAGAAGCAAATATACTCAAGAGGAGTAGAAAACAGGAAATAATCAAACTCAGGGCAGAAATCAACCAAGTAGAAAACATAAGAACTATCTATGCAAAGAATCAACCCAACTAGGAGCTGGTTCTTTGAAAAAAATCAACAAGATAGATAAACCCTTAGCCAGACTAACCATAAGGCACAGAAACCCTAACAAAATTAACAAAATCAGAAATGAAAAGAGAGATATAACAACAGAATGTGTGGAAATTAAAAAATATATCAGATCCTACTACAAAAGCCTATACTCAAAAAAAAAAACCTGGCAAATCTGGATAAAATGGACAATTTTCTACTCAGGTACCAGGTAACAAAGTAAAATCAGGATCAGATAAACCATCTAAACAGTCCCACAATCCCTAAAGAAATAGAAGCAGTCATTAAAAGTCTCCAAAAGCAAAAAAGTCCAGGTACAGATGGGTTTAGTTCAGAATTCTATCAGACCTTTAAAGAAGACCTAATACCAATACTCTTCAAACTATTTCACAAAATAGAAACAGAAAGAACACTAACCAGTTCATTCTATGAAGCCACAATTACACTGATACGTAAACCACACAAAGGCCCTACAAAGAAAGAGAACTTGACTTGTGAATTCGATGTAAAAATACTCAATAAAATTCTTGCAAACTGAATCAAGAACACTTCAAAATGATCATCTATTATGATCAAGTAAGCTTCATTCCAGTGATGCAGGGATGGTTCAATATACAAAATCCATCAACATAATCCACTATAAAAACAAACTCAAAGAAAAAAAAACACATGAGCATCTCATTAGATGCTGAGAAAGCATTTGACAAAATTCAACACCCCTTCAAGGGAAAAGTCTTGAAAAGATCAGGAACTCAAGGCCCATACCTAAACATAGTCAAAGCAGTATACAGCAAACCAGTAGCCAACACCAAACTGAATGAAAAAAACTTGAAGGGATCCCACTAAAATCAGGGACTAGATAAGGCTGCCCACCCTCTTAATTTCTATTCAATATTTTACTTGAAGTCATAGCCAGAGCAATTAGACAACAAAATGAAGTCAAAGATATATGAATTTGAAAGGAAGAAGTCAATATATGACTATTTGTATATGATATGATAGTATACTTTAAGTAACCCCACAACTTTACCAGAGAACTCCTAAACCTGATAAACAACTTAAGCGAAGGGGCTGGATATAAAATTAACAAAAACAAATCAGTAGCCTTCCTATACTCCAAAGATAAACAGTCTGAGAAGGAAATTATGAAAATGCCACCCTTGACAATAGTCACAAATAATATAAAATATCTTGGTGTGATTCTAACCAAACAATTGAAAGATCTGTATAGCTAGACCTTCAAGTCTCTGAAGAAAAATATTGAAGACCTCAGAAGATGCTTTAACAAGTAATAAGGACACATGTTCATTGTAGCATTATTTATAATAGCTAGAAGCTGGAAAGACCCTATATGTCCTTCAATAGAGGAATGGATACAGAAAACATTGTACATTTTCACAATGGAATACTGCTCAGTTATTACAAACAATGTCTTCATGAAATTCTTAATCAAATGGATGGAACTAGAAAATATAATCATGAGTG
>NW_022196904.1:143482194-143492019 GCF_008632895.1 Mastomys coucha
GATTGCTAGAAATTCTATTTGTCTATAAGTCCTCAAAGTAGACTTTAGTATGGCTTATAGTAAAAAAATAATCTACAGAATAAAAAAATTATCCATAGAGGATGAAATAATGTGAATGACTAGAGACTGAAATTTTGGGATTGTTGAGTATCTGGAGTTTCTGATCATACTAAGTCAGATGTTAAAGGCATGAGGTTCTGTTCTGCTGAACAACCAAAAACTAAAGAGCTTAATAACAAAGCTTTCTTTTGTTTACTATTCCATAATCCACCAAGGTTAGCCAAGGTCAGCCAATTTGATCTACCCCCCAATCTCTAATGATAGAGCAATGTCTGCAACATTGCCTATGTGAGTGGCAAAGTGAGAAAACACAAAGAACAATCATAACCTCTCTGTGAAGGTTTCTTCCCACAAATATTTGCATCACTGCTGCTTTCTTTTCATTAGGCAAGATTCATCATAGTTAAGAGTGATTGTGAGCATTGTCATGCATAATCCTAAGTGACAAAGAAACTAGAACAAAGTTAATTTGTAACAAGCTGATGCTACTGTGTCCTAATCATGAACTTTTTTTCACCTGTCAAAACAGAGAGAAGTAGTGGTGGCACACAACTTTAATCCTAGCACTTGGGAGGCAGAGGCAGGCAGATTTCTGAGTTTGAGGCCAGCCTGGTTTACAGAGTGAGTTTCAAGATAGTCAGGGCTAAACAGAGAAACCCTTTCTCGAAAAACCAAAACCAACCAACCATCCAAACAAACAAAAAACCACCACCACCACCACCACCAACAAAACCCAGGCTCCCTAGAAAACAGGCCATCCAAGCTCCTCTCAGACACTATAGCTCAGGATCTTTGAGGGATACTTAGTAGGCTCTTGATTATACCTATATTTTTCTTTAATTTTAGAGATTTGTATTTTGCTCATACTCTTTTAATTTTTATAAAATTAAGTATTCAGTAACTTGCTACCATAAGTTCATTTGTGTATTGCCATAAGTTATAGAGCCTATATTTGAAATATCAGAAGCAATTTCATAATAGTATTCCATTGCCTATGTTAACAAAGAATAAATTGCCATGATGTAAGAGAGGAAGTTAGAGTGCTATAGTATCAGATTCTGCTACTGATCATTTAGAATTTAAATTTGAAATCTCATATGGACTATGATTTCAAGACTCAAATAATCACACAACAGTAATGAACAAACTATTTCCTTCCTCTTTATTGAAGGGTTAGTCCACATGTTTTCACTTACCCAGTTGCTAGTGGAGACAAGAATAAGACCTCAATATTCATAGATGATTAGCATTGATTTGCCCTAGAAACCCTTTAACTATCAGAAGTATTTTTTTCCCAGGTGACACAGCCAAGTCAAGATTAATTTATTCTTTCTAATAGGAAAGTACATCTTTGGTCTCCACCAGGTCTTTATTCTGCTGAACTAGGCTATTTGTGAGGGAAGAGTTCTAAACCCAGGGATGCTTACAGCTGGCATGGACAGGTTTGCTTCGGGAACCCCTTGTTCCGAGGGGTGATAAAAATTCTGGCCTGGTGGGCAAAGAATTCGACAAGTGACAAACAGAAAATGACACAAGGGAGTGTGGTATCTGAATGCCACTTGTAGAAAGTGAAAATCAGGCTTATATAGTATATAGAAAATAAGGCAAAAGACAGAAGTCACTTTGGCAGGAGACAGCCACATCAAGGTCAGTGAGAACAAGCAGCCAGGTACAAGGCAGAGGAGCAGTAGTGTCCTTCTTCTTGGGCTATTTTGGTAGCCCCAAGATAAATTCTCTGGGTCTGTGTGAGGCAAGTAGCTGAAGGTCTAATTCTAGCATTTCTTGGATTTCTTGGCTATAACATAGATAATTAGTGATGGAAGCCCTACAACTTCACTTTGGTAGTAAAACATTTCTGCCTTGATTGAGATTGCTCTGTTAATAAGTGCCTAACTGCTATCTCTAACTCTTAAGACACCCTGTCTGGTAAGACAGCTTCTTAGTAAAAATTCCAAGCTAATTACACATAGGAAATCAATTAGAATTTTTGAAACATTGTGTAGGCCAGGAAATAATGTTTAATCTCAGCTTAGCTAATAACGAAATATTTCTTAGGATACCTTTATGCCTGAATAAAGAAAGCACTCAGATCTCTCCACAGATTTTAGCAGAGATCAATCTAGAACTCATCTGAGCTAGGAGATGTCAGCGATTGACTACCTCAGGAGACTGGCTCCATTTAAAGTGTATGCCTCAGGTTCGTTATCAGGTTTTTAGTCCTGTTATACAGACAGAAGTAAAGTAGACAAGTTCTGTGTGACATGCACCCTTCTGTAAGGATTGGAACATGGGATGAAAGTCTTCAATTGCAGAAAAAAACTTAAAAATTTGATTGTTTCACAAATACTGTGGATGAATACACAGATGAAGCTATACCTGAGGTAACATGAAAAGAATAAACCTTCATCACGTACAAGAATCATTTTTTAGTAGCATCAAATCAGTAACAGTCCATATTGCTATTATCAGTTTGAATCTTATTTACATGTAAGTAGGTAGTTTGTAGGGAAAATCTGTCGGAAATCTCAGACTCTTTTATTAGCAGCATCCCAGCTTCTTTTGTAACCTTTTTACAGCATCTTTGATGTCCTTGTTCCTCAGACTATACACCAAAGGGTTCAACATAGGAATCAGCACAGTGTAGAAGACAGATACAAATCTGTCAAAGCTGGAGGAGCCACCAGAGATGGAACTCAAATAGACAAAAGCACCGGAGGTGTAGAATAGAGAAACAGCTGTCAGGTGAGAAGCATAAGTGTTGAAGGCCTTGTACCTACCCTTAGCTGAAGTGATCTTCATAATGGATAAGACGATATAGCCATAGGATATCAAGATGGCTAAGGCATTTGTAAAACAAAAAAACATCGTTAATATAAGAATCACTACATGGGCAAAGAAAGTATCAGTGCAGGATAGTTTTAACATCTGGGGTATGTCACAGAAGAAATGTCTGATGACATTAGGTCCACAGAAGTGGAGCTGCAGCACGGCACACACCAGAGACACAGAACCTATGAGTCCTGCTGTATAGCTTCCCATCACCATCTGAGCACATAGTGTGGGTGACATGATTGATGAATAGAGAAGAGGGTTACAAATGGCAGCATACCTGTCATAGGCCATGGCTGTCATGAGGGAAGATTCACTCAGTCCTGTGGTGCAAAACATAAAGTATTGAACTATACAGCCTGCAAAGCTGATAGTTTGCTTTTCCTGGAAGAGGTTTGAAAGCACCTTTGGGACTATAGAACTGATATAGCCGATGTCTATAAAGGACAGGTTACTGATAAAGAAGTACATAGGTGTATGGAGGTAGGAGTCCATCCTTATTAAAACAATAAGGGACAGGTTCCAGGTCAGGGCTGCAATGTACAGGATGAGGAACATAACAATGAGCAGTGCTTTGATTTGGGGGAAATCCGAGAATCCTAGGAGAATGAATTCGGTGATCTCAGTAATGTTTCTTCCTTTAATCATTGCCTCTGTGATCCTAGTTCGTATTTGGAGGAGAAAAAGAACACATCATTGGCTAAAGTGAAATAATAACATTTTCTATCTCTTTCTCTGAGTCTGGAGCAGGAGTAACACTCCATTGCCTTTAGATGGAAAGAAACCAGTGTTTCCTTCCCAGCTGTCAATTAAGACCTGCCATTTTCAGGTCTTCATTACCTGATTCATATTATGTAATGAGGATTTAACAAGATAGTTAAAGATTGACTGAAAATATTTATTAATGCACCCATGAAATTGCAGGGATTATGACTTAATGGCACATCTGACTGATTAAAATATGTGGCTTTAGTTGTTTACTGATACTTCTGAGTGTAATTGCTCCTTCTGTCACATGACAGTGTAAGTGTTGTTCTTTCAAAATAAAGTGAAATCGTTTTATATTCTAGATTATGATTTTAGAAATTTTATTATCTTTTTCATTTAGGGAAAGTCCTCTATTCATAAGGATTTCTCAAATGCTTTGGTAATATATTTAAACAATATTTTTAAAGTAGCCTGGAGTATTATATAATTCATAATTGTGATAGAATTATTCATTTGTACCCAATAAAATGATGGACTAGATCTTGGTAAGTCTTCCTATGAAACACCCAATCCGTAAGTGGGTAGCGCATTCTTGTCTTTAAGGAAGGATTATCTCAGTTTCAAGATATTTTTGTTACTTGGGCAACACCTTAGCAAGAATGTGGTCAAATGTTCAGAATAAAAGGTTTAGGTGTGATGAGCCTTGCACTATAAATTTAATCTAAGCTGCTTAAGATAAAGTTTTTCTTCTCCTGACAAGATGAATACCAGTGAACTTGGACTCTACATTTCCTTGGGGGTTTATGAGCTTCCTAGAAACCCTGACTTAATGTTTATAATTAAGGAAAACTCTTGATCCATCACCTGCAATAGATTTCATCGACTTTTTATCTTGCATTCTGGTAACATGGGTTGCCAAGCTTTGGTGTATTCTGTGTAGTCAATCATCTCCAGAAGAAAATTGGAAAATGTGGATTCTTATTGTTATTAGAAGTAATAATTTTTTGATAATTTTTCAATCTGGTAAAGGACAATTCTGAATATACTCACTGTCTTTGATAAATATCTTCCCTGTGTCCACCATCTCTCTGGAGAGCTACAGAAGCAAAGTTTTCTGATGTAAACCTTGAATGGAAACTTCATCAGGGACAAGTAGCTAATGGAGGTGTTTGCCAGTGTTGACCTGACAAAGATGTGATCATTTTGAAGTGTGTGAGGTCCAAAACCAGGTGAAACAGGGAATGTTACTGAGTAACACATGATTCAAGTTAAAGAAACCAGAAGGCTAACACTTAGACCCATGCTGTCTACATATGTTGTCTGAGTTTGGATATCTGCTTTGTCAACCTGGTGGTCTCAGTCTTGCCAGCATAACCAAGAATATCAACCAAAAGCTGTTTGGGGCCTACCAATAAGACAAAAATCATTACATGAGTATGTGTCCTTTTTTTTAACTCTTAGGTTATCAGTTGCTAAATAAAAGCTGTCTATCAAGCTGTGTATTTCTACAAAAATCAGTATTTTTAAAACAGAATTATGAAGAAGTGAAATAAAACACTATTCCAATGATGAAAAAACAGGAAGCGTAGACAAGCATATTTTTATCTCAACCAACTTTCCTGAAACAAAGTTGAGTTTGTTTTGATTCAGGTCTCTCTGGAAGCTTTACACACTGTCAGGATTGATATTTACAGTTTGTTTGGGTTGAAGATTCCCCTGTTCCCTTACAATACAAGTCAACAAAGAGAAGGCAATAAATGTCACAATAAGATATTTAAGAATTTAACTCTTACCCCATGCCCCAAATTAATGCAGAGTTTTAAGTTTGAGATAATTCTATTCACTGAAGTTCAGTTATCCGGGTAAAGAGAAAGAAGATGGTTTTGAGGGTAAGGAAGTTTGAGAGAAGTGAGGGGAGATGGATGGATGAGGTAAATCTCTAATAACCATATCCCATTTAAGTCCTACTGTCAAAGCAGACAGAACATAAGTCTCCATTCAAAGTCTTGACATTTAGTCCCAAACCGAATCCTAAAAGAAGATGTGGTTCTTTTGGAAGGTACAAACTACCTATTTTTCTTGCTGAGTACTTTCCCATTCAGAGCAATGTTTCTCTGTAGTGGATGCTTTTGGCCACGGACCTAATTATCCACTCACAGCAAGTGAGACCGCAGCACTGAGGTCCTGTTGAGAGTTAAGGTGGAAGGAAAAACGCCAATTACAGGGAAATAATACAGATACTTACTCTCTGGTGGAATGGTTGCTAGGGTGACTTCCCTAAAGGTTTCGGGCACACTTTGCCATGTGTATCAATCCTCTAATTTCCACTGGTTCTTTAATGATCTCAGTGTTGTTGCTCTCTGGACCTAAAGCTATTTGCATTAAGGACTTAGGAAATCTTCTAGTCCTCAGAAGCTCAACTTTTAGGTTGCAAGCATGAGAACAGAGATGTCAAAGGATTTGCACCTAGTGGCACAGCTGGCTAGTCACATAGCTCGATAACAGTTTTCATTTTCATACACTAACCTATTCACAACTAACGTTTAAAGCTACACAGACATTTATTTCTGCAAACTCCTAACCTCAACCAGTCATCCTAACAGTAATATTATCTTCATGCACGGGAGAGGAAATTCCAGGTGGTAAACAAGCACTGGTTCTCTGTATCAATGTAGGGACTTAATATGATTATGACTTTGAATGTAGCTTTAACAGAACTCCAATACAATTATACTTTTGTAGTTTATAGCTTGTGCAACTTTGTGTAAATTAGCCTCCTCAGACCGCTCTCCTGTTGCCCAATAAATGGATCTAACAGAAGTTTCTAGTTCATAGTGAGCTCTCATAGAGAGACTAAAGCCACATTAGCAGTGTGCAGGAACCACGTCATGTTTCTATGTAGTATGGAGATCATACATTCTGCAATGCTTTGCAACACGTTCTAATATATTATTCTGAACTTCCAGTCCTTCCGGAAAAAAAATCACCCATTCATTATAAGTGTCTACTTCTTCTAGGCATGAGGCCATGTGGAATTTCTCCTGTACACAATTATGTCTACTATTATTGGCAATATGCTGACTTTGTTCTCGTAAGCATATTGCTGAGAGTTCGTGCGTTTATGTTCCCCTGTCATGGTTAGAGAATAGAATGTAGTAACATGAGTACCTGGTCTCTGGTTCCTACAATGTTTTTTTTTTTTTTTTTTTTTTTTTTTTTTTTTTTTTTTTTTTTTTTTTTGCCTATCTTCTTTGATTTTTCTCAATGTCTATGACCTCCCTAACTGTGGCTTTTGTTCAGTTTTATACTTAGTATAATATACTAGTACTAATCATGAATTCCCTTATGCAAAACAGACCTGCTTTCCAATCAGTATGTGACTGGATACTTCCATAATAATAATGCCATTGTTGCACTAGTAGGCATATTCTGCCTGGTAGGTCACTACTGAATGTAACATAATGTCAACTATTTTGGGCTCCATGCAGACCCAAGGCTTTCTCAGAGGCCAAGTTGAAAGGACAAAGAGAATGCTAATTATGGGCCCTTGTTCAAAGCTAGACTTGGCAAGGTCTGGTCTGGGTCTAGGCCCAGGGCCCAGCAGAGATGTTATGGTCTTGGATCCTGGGTATCTAACTTTCACCCATTTATGGGCTGTCTTTTTTAGTTCTCAGTCAGCTGTATCTGTGGAATCCAATTCACCAATAAGCTTTTACTTAGATTTGTGAAACTTTGGCCCATTTTCACCGAACGAACAGTATATAAGTTGCCGTAGTTTCTTATAACAACATTGTTGACATGAGTCTTCAGCTCATGTAAACTTCTTGATTACAGCTCTCTATTATCTTTATTGCCGTACCTCTTCTCTACTTCTTCATGACATCAAGGTGTTCGGGATAATTATTCTTGAAAGTTCAGGTCAACTATAATCATTACCTCTGGGTGTGTATATATATGATTCTAATTTAATTTTAATTTGTAATTGAAAGTAAAGTTAATTTTATATAGTATATTTTTATACTGGTTTCTCCTCTTTCATCTCCCAGATCCTACCCACCTCCTCACACTTCCATCTAAAACTCTTTTGTGTGTCATTTTTAGGTTTAAGGTTTTGGATCCTCTCTCTCTCATTATTTATTTGTTTATTCACTTTACTTCCCAAGATCAGTTTTCCTCTGCTCCCAGTCCTCCTCTCACACAGATCCTCCCCATTTTTCCCCATCTCCTCCTATGATAAGGGGGAGCTTAACTTCTGAATATCATCTCCCCCTAGCCCCTGCACATCAAGTCACTAGAGAACTATGCACATCTTCCCCCACTGTGGCCAGACAAGGCACCCAGTTATGGGAAAAGGATGCAAAGGCAGTGAACATATTCAAGGACAGACCCTGTGAAGAGACCCAGATTCGGGCCTCTATCAGGCCGAGGCCGTGCACTGAAGGACGACAAGACCAGGCGTTCGGATGCAAGAGCAAAGAGGCTTTTATTTAGGGCTTCGGGTACCCGGGCGTCTGCTCTCAGGAGAGTGGCGTGCCAATGTACTCAGGTGCGGGGCTTTTTATAGGGTGCATGAGCCGGAAGCAGGCATACAGAAGCAGATGCATGGTTACAGGTCTCTGATTGGGTGATGTAAATTAGGCCAGGGTGACTCGGGGTTCAACCTGAGTTCTGTCGGGGCAGTCCCATTGTTCTTGAGATCTCGGAGCAGTCCCATTGTTCTTGAGTTCTGGGAAGGAGGATCTGAGGGTGGGGGTGGGGGGGTCCCATTGTCTCAAGGCAATCTCATTGTTCTTGTTGATCTTGACAGATGGTGTTTTTGAAACATTTCACCCAGGTGTCAGACCACAAAGATCTTGTTTGGCCTCAAACCGGCCTGGGGAACTCTTGGTAATTTTCCAGCCTTGTTTAAGCGCGCATTTCGGGGAAGGGTCTCTGGGTTCGGGTCTTTCACCTGGTCCAGTTGTTGGGGAATCTTCATAAAGACCATGCTGCACATCTACACATATGCAGGGCTAGGTGCCTAGGTCTCCCCCATCTGCTCTTTGGTTGGTTGTTCAGTGTCTGGGAGCCCCAAACATTTCAGGTTAGTTGCTTCTGTTGGTCTTTCTATAGGATCCCTGTACTGTTCAGGTCCCTCAAACATTTCCCAAACTCTTTGGTAAGACTCTCCCTAACATCCCCACAAATTCTACCACACGTTTGGCTGTGGATTACTGCTTGTGTTTTTATTGTCTGCTGGGAAGAGCTTCTCAGGCAACAGTTATGCTAGGTTCAGCTCTGTAAACACAACAGACGAACATTAATACTATCAGGAATTGGTGTTTGCCTATGGAATGGGTTTCCATTTGGGCCAGTCATTGGTTTTGCATTCCCTCTGTCTCTGTTCTAACTTTTCCCTGCACGTCCTGGAAGCAGCACACATATTGGGTTGAAGGTTTTGTGGTTGGGATGCTGTCCTTCTCCCCTAAATCAGGAGTCCTACCTGCCTACAGGGAGTGGCCATGTCGGGATTCATGTCCCCCACTGCTAGGAGTCTCAGCAAGAGTCAACTCTGTGGGGGGCCAGCCAGCAGGCCCTCATTCCGTGGGTGTTCTCAGACTGGAGATTATTGAGTACCTGTGAATACAAGCTGGTGAGAGAGAGACAAAGAGATGGATACCAAGTAGCTATATCAAAGTGTGTGTTTACTTGGGGAGAACTGAGTTTAAATAACCAGAGGCAGAATCGAAACCAAGGGCAAACCGAAACCAAACAATCTAACATAAACACGAGACCAGAGGAAAGGGACTTCAAAGGCATGTCCGACAATCTTTGATCTGTGACAGTCAGGCATCTGCAGGTGGCATCAGAAGTTCTGGGGCTGAGAGATAGTTTCAGTTTCGCTCTCTGGGTTGAGGGGGAAGGAGCCCATGCAACTCCATAGACTACCCCATTCCTGGTCTCTTGTGTGTCCTAGAGATGCCCCAAACCATACCACCAATTGCTGTACTTCTCCATTGCTCTCCCTTTATCTGATTGCCCTATACACACACCCTGCTTCCCTCCTCATCCCATCTCCCTCTCAGTCCCTTCCTTTATCCAATTTTGATATTTACTTTGTTTTCCTGTCTGAGAAAGATTCAACTATCTTCCCTTCAATCCCCCTTATTTTTTTTTATTTATTTATTTTTTATTTTTTTTTATTTTAGATATTTTCTTTATTTACATGCGAATTTCTCCATTCCCAGT
>NW_022196904.1:143494879-143495286 GCF_008632895.1 Mastomys coucha
TATTCCTTCCTTGACCAAGTTATCATTGAGTAGAGTGTTGTTAAGCTTCCATGTGTATGTGGGCATTCCATTGTCTATGTTGTTATTAAGGAGCAGCCTTAGTCCATGATGATTCGATAGGATACAAGGAATTATTTCAATCTTCTTGTATCTGTTGAGGCCTGATTTGTGACCAATTATATGGTCAGTTTTGTAGAAGGTACCATGAGGTGCTGAGAAGAAGGTATATCCTTTTGTTTTAGGATAAAAAGTTCTATACATATCTGTTAAATCCCTCTGTTTCATAACTTCTTTTAGTCTCACTGTGTCCTAGTTTAGTTTCTGTTTACATGATCTGTCTATTGCAGAGAGTGTGGTATTGAAATCTCCCACTACTATTGTGTGCTGTGTAATGTGTGCTTTGAGCT
>NW_022196904.1:143497228-143499992 GCF_008632895.1 Mastomys coucha
TTTTGGTGTTAGATGTTCTTAGTGTCTCTGACTAGAGCTTGTCCTGTCCCTGCCACCCTGCAAGTCCCTTGAGACTTGTGGGGCTTGTGCCTCCTGGCTGACTGCTCCTGTCTTAGAAACTCACTGGAGAGAACATGGCAGATCTCATCAGAGTCTCTGGGTTAAAGCACTCCCTGGAGTTAGGCCCTCCACTTGCAGGGAAGGGGCAGAGAAGGTAGCTGATTCACCTCTGTCACTTGGAAGCTGAGAGGATTCTGTCCCTGCTGCCCTGCAACTCCCCTGGGACTCGTGGGGCCTGTGCCTCCTGGCTGGCTGCTCCCATCTTAGAAACTCACCAGAGAGAAAAATGACTAAAATACTTTTAAGTATACACCACACATGTCTTTTGGTCTCAGTTACCTCACGGGATGATATTTTCTTGTTCCATCCATTTGCCTATAATGTACATGATGTCCTTGTTTCTTGTGCCCATTTACTTGGAAAACATTTTTTTCAGCCCTTTTTTTCTGAAGTAGTATTTATCTCTTTTTCTTAGATGTGTTTCTTGTCTACAGCAGAATGATGGATCCTATGTTTGCATACACTCTGTTAGCTTGTCTCTTTATATTGGGGAATTGAGACCATTGATGTTTGGAGATATTAATAAACAGTGACTGTTGGTTTCTGTTATTTTGATTTTAGTGGTGGTATTGTGTGTTTTATATGTGTGTTCTTTGGTTTTGCTGTTGTAGAATTACAAGTTTCTTGTGGGTTTTTTTGGGTGTAGTTATGCTTCTTGTGTTGGAGTTTTCCTTCTAGTATCCTCTGTGTAGGGCTGGATTAGTGCAAAGATATTGTTTAAATTTAGTTTTGTCATGGAATATCTTTGTTTCTCCATCTACAGTGATAGGAATTTTGCTGAGTGTAATAGTCTGGTCAGGCATCTGTAATCTTTTAGAGACTGTAAGTTATCTGCCTAGGACCTTCTGTATTTTGGAGTCTCTGTTGAGAAGTCTGGTATAATTCTAATAGCCTGACTTTATATGTTATATGGCCTTTATCCCTAGTAGCTTTTAATATTCTTTCTATTTTTCAGTACACTCTATATTGATTATTATGTGGTAGGAGGATTTTTGCCATGTGTATTTTTGTTTTACAACTTTTAGAAACATGTTTTATTTGTTTTGCTTATACCATCAGAACTGAAACTACTGCCTGTCATTTCCCTAAAACAGGGAAAGGAATGTAAAACACATATTGGTGCTTTTTGAAAGATAACAATTTAAAAGTGTGGTAGCAGCAGGCATCTGATATCTTTTTCTTTAAGAACTTTCAGGCTGCAGGAGAAAAACATGTGACCAAAAGTGTTGATTATCCATCCATTAGAGATTTTCGTCAGTACCTATTACCAATTTGAGTAACAATACCGCAAGATCCAAGGATTAGTGATGACAATGCAGTTATCGGGAGGAATGACAAACAGGACCAATCCTCATGTAAGGCATTGTTCAGAACTGTTACGTGTTCGAAAGGTATCTAAGTAGTTCACATAGAGCACAGAAGCAGCCCATCCAGATTATACCCCATATTTGACGCATATTTTCCAGAAGAACCAATCAAAGCCTGATTTGCATTTTGGCTTTGTCTTACACAGTATCCACTACTAAAGAGCAATTTACACGTGTTTTTAATCACAGTCATTTGGCCAGAAGACTTGTGAGTGCTATGTCAAGGCTAGTAGGCAGCCTCACTTGTGTGATTAAGGACCCATGCATAATTTAGTATGCTTTTAATCTGTTGGTGCTCCAATTTAATGGGAAAAGCAGTTGTTTTGCTAAACCACACTCCACTCCTTCCATCTTCCTTTCCAGGAAAATGCTTTAACTTTGTCAATTACCACTGAATAAATTCTAGGGCTGATTGTAGATTTTATCCAAGGTCAAAAAGTCAATCTTGCATTTTTTTTTTCAAGCCACTTCAACTAACTATGGAGATATTATCACCCCATAAGTATATAATGTTTTATTCCTAAGCAAGGGTGAGGAATCAGAATATTGTGTGCAAGGCTCAAGATGAGGCTTAGGACAGAACATGCAGAATAAAAATAGTTTCCTTCCATATCCAGGTAATATAAAGCGGACAATTGCGGCCCTGTCTTTATGGGATGAAAACAGTCCCTTTACAATAAGTTTCCTGAAAGGGAGAACAAATAGATAATAACTCTCCTGGTAACATATTATGGTAGTGTGCTTTTGGCGATTAAACATAATCCTGTGTATCACATCAATTCACTTGCTGAGTGTTCATTTGTGGCATCCCTCTGTTGGGTCTTGGCGGCCCTCCACGACCTCGTGGGGCTCCCCGTGGTCCACTCTGCCCAGAGCCTTGCTTGAAATTCTGCTGATATTCATCCCGCTGGTAGCCAGAGTAGTCCCGGGGAGCACTGAACTGAGACTGTGTATAACCACTGTTTGGAGTGTTTGAGAATGAAGGGCGATAACCATCATATCCTCCTCTAAATCCATTGGCAGGGCCCCTGTATCCATTCTTCAAGCCTCTGGCACCACGAGACCCTCCTCGAGATACACCACGGCTATTGTAATAAAGCTGACTGCTCCATGGAAAGCCAGTGTTCTGCTGGGGGGCTGCTGGTGGTTACCAGGCACTTGATGAGGCTGGTCCTGGGATCCACGGTATGTGCCAACCACTGTTTGCAGCTGGTCTTGTTGAAGCTCTGTTTGTTCCACTTGGTGAGGCTGACTGGAAAAACTCTGGTTATAACTGG
>NW_022196904.1:143500662-143506178 GCF_008632895.1 Mastomys coucha
CTCATCCACTTGTTCCTTCTCACCACTGCTGAACTGTGTTTCTGCCATGAACTGCCTATTGACATACTCTGTTGATTCAACCTCACTTTGCTCTGTGTATTTTTCCTTTGGCTCAGGTTCAGCTTCAGCAACCTGGTCTTCCACTGTAGGTGCTGAAGCTGCCTCTTCCTCCTCACACAACCTATTTTGATGATTGTGAGTGCTGTCAAAGTAGTTTGACTGAAAAACACGCTCAACAATTTCCTTTAGAGCTTTATAGGTTGTTCCACATACAGGCTTTTCTTTCCCTTCCAGCAAATCCCACAAGTGAATGGAGGCATGTTCATACTGCTCATTTAACCTTAAACTCATGTCGTGCTCAGGGTCTACTAGCTTGTAGAATTCATTCAACAAGGACAACTCCTCTTCAGACAATATTGGCACTCCACTCAAACCTTGTTTCAGATCCGTTCTCACATCATCATCTCCCAGCTTATCCAATACATACTGTAACCCAAGCACAGTTTTTAAGCGCTTCTGTTCTGCTTCTTCCCTCATAAGCTGTTCCCGACGTGCTGTCTTCTTTATTGTTTTCTGAATATCTTGACTTAATGCCATGAAACTCCTCTGTAATTCCTTTGCAAACTCCAAATTATTTGTGACTTCCTGGTACTTAGATATGGCATCCAGCTGATCTTGATTGAGCCTTTGCCCTTTATTCATTTGTTCCTGGTAATCATCAAGTTTACCCTTTTTCTTCTCCAGGTTCCGAAGTTTCTTGTCAATTACGCCGAGAATCTGCTTCATGGCCTTGGTCTGGACCGGGCCAGTGCTGGTTGCCTGATGCTGAGAAGCTGGCGCAGCTGCCCCTCCCGGAGGAACCCGACTGCGGTGGCGGTCCCGATGATTTGCTGCTGCTTCCGCTGTGGCTGGTGGCCGAGGGCATCTTGAGACCAAGAAGAGAGCTGCCATGTGTATTGATTCTCCACTTTCCACTTGACTTTTAATGATCTCAGAGATGTTACACTACAAGCCCAAGAAATAGTTGTAGAAAGGACATAGGAAATCTAGTCCTGACTCTCAACTTTTAAGTTGCAATCATGAGATCAGAGATGTTAAAATATTTGCCCTTAGTGGTGCAGCTACCCAATCCATAATGCACTTTTAAAGCTACACAGATGTTTATTTATTCAAATTCCTTACCTAAACCAATCATCCTAACAGTAATATTATCTCCATGCACTTAAGAGGAAGTTCCAGGCGGGAAACATGCACTAGTTCTCTGTCACCACTCTGGGGACTTAATATGACTATGACTTTGAAGGTTGCTTTCACAGAACTTCAATAGAATTCTGGCTTTGTAGCTTACATCTTGTACAATTTTGTGTAAATTAGCCTCCTCACGCCTCTATCCTGTTGATCACTAAATGGATCTAACAAGTTTCTAGTTCATAGTGAGCTCTCATAAAGAGACTAAAGCCACATTAGCACTATGCAGGAATCACATCATGTTTTTATGTGGCATGCAGCTTATACATTCTGATATGCCTTGCAAGTTGTTCTAATATATTATTCTGCACTTCAAGGTCTCTGGTTCCTACAATCCTTTTTTAGCCCTTTTAGATTTTTCTCAATGTCTATGACCTCCCTAGCTGTGGGCTTTTGTTCAGTTTTACACTAGGTATAATATACTGGTAATAAGCATGAATTCCCTTATGTAGAACAGACCTGCATTCTAATCAGAGTGTGAAGGGTTACTTCCATAATAGTAATGCCATTGTTGCACTTGTAGGCACATGCTGCCTGGTAGGTCCCTACTAAATAAAATGTAATATCAATTATGTTGGGCTCCAGGCAGACCTAAGGCTTTCTCAGAGTACCAGTTGAAAACATTAAAGAGAATGCTAATTATTGGTCCTTGTTCAAAAGTAGACTTGGCAAAGTCTGGTCTGGGGCTAGGCCCAATGCCAAAAGATGTGAAGGACTTGGATCCTGAGTATCCAGCTTTCACCCTTAAATGGGCTGTGTTTATTTGTCCTCAGTCCACTGTGTGTGAGGACTCCAGATCACCAATAATTTTTTTCTTAGATTTCTGATGACCTTGGCCCATTTTTACCCTACAAACAGTGTATAAGATGCTGTACTTCCTCATAAAATTGCTGACATGAGTGTTCAGCTTATGTAAACTTCTTGATTATAGCTTTCTATAGTCATTATCCCCCTACCTCTTCCCCAGATGTGCTTCATGACATCAAGCTGTTTGAGATACTTATTGTTGAATGTTGAGGTCAACTATAATCATTACCTTTGTATGTGTATATGTATTAGTGTAATTTTAATCTAATTTTGAATTGAAAGTAAGGTTAATTTCATACAGTATATTTTATAATGGTTTCACCTCTTTCATGTCTCAGATCCTTCCCACCTCTCACCTTTCCAACTAAAAGCCTTTTCTTTTTTTCTTTTTTCATGTTTACTTTTTTGGATCCTCTTTCTCAATAATTAATTTATTCATTCGAACATCAGTTTTCTTCTTCTCCCAGTCCTCACACAGATCCTGTCCACATTTCCCCATCTCCTTCTCCTATGAGAAGGGAGAGCTTCACTTATAGATATAAACCTCCTCTGTCTCTCTCCTCACCCCCAGAACATCAAGTCACTGGAGAACTATGCACACCATCCCCCACTATGGCCAGACAAGGCACCCATTTGGGGAAAGGGATGCACAGGCAATCAACAGATTCAAGGACAGACCCTGATCCAGTTGTTTCGAACGTGCATGATGACCAAGCTGCACATCTGTTACATAGGTGTGGAGGTAGGGGAATATGTCCCTCCCGCCTGCTCTTTGGATATTCAGTCTCTGGGAGCCCCAAATGGTTCATTTTAGTTGCTTCTGTTAGTCTTTCTATGGAAGCACTGTACTATTCATGCCACTCAAAACTTTCCCCTAATCTTCAATAAGATTCCTTGGTGTCCCCCTCCCCTAACTCCATCAAGTGTTTGGCTGCGGATGGCTGAATCTGTTTTCATTGGCTGCTTGGCAGAGCCTCTCAGGAAACAGTTATGCTAGGTTCCTCTCTGTAAGCATAAACGAGTATCACAAACAGTGTCAGGGATTAATGCTTGACCATGGAATTAGGTTTGGTCTTTTCCTAGTGTCCCAAATTTTCCAAATTTTTGTAATAGAAACTTTTTAGCTTTAGCATTTTTTTGACCAATATATCAGTTTCTTCCTTTGTATCTTCTGTGTCTGAGATTCTGTCTTCCATCTTTTGTATTCTGTAGGTAATGTTTAAATCTGTAGTTTCCATTCACTTTCCTAGATTTTCCATCTCCAGGATTGCCTCAGTTTGTGTTTTCTTTATTGCTTCTATTTCCATACTCAGGTGAACAGATTTGTTCATTTATTTCACCTCTTTGATTGTATTTTTCTATATCTGTTTCTATTTATTAATTTTCTCTTTAAAATCCTCTACCTGTTTGATTTTCTCTTTTTTATTGTACTTTCTTGAAGAGATTTATGTACTTAGTCTTTATAGGCCTCTATCATCTTAATAGGATTGGATTTAAAGTCACTTTATTGTAATTTATGTGTGTTAGGATATTCAGAGTGTGCTATTGTAGGATAGCTGATTTCTGGTCGTGTCATAATTCCCTGACTTTTGCTAATTGTGTTCTTACACTGGCCTTTAGCTATCTGGTTGTCACTAGTGTTGGAAGGCCTGCTAGTTCTTGATATTTGTAATTCTCTGGGTCTGCAGGTTGAGCTTGTAGTCTCTAATGTGAGCAGGCCTCTGGGATTGCAGATAAATCTGGCTGTCTTTGGTGGTAGTAGGCTTCCATGGATGAAGGCAGAATTGGTAGTCTCTGATGGCTTCAGGCTGCTGGTTGTCCCAGGTGGTGGCAAGACTCTAGTCATGTAATTAGAGGTGGTGGTCCTTGATGGTTGCAGGCCTCTGTTTATTCTGGGAAGCAGCAGGCCTTCAGAGATGCAGGCAGAGTTGTGATCCATGAAATGGGGTACAGAGGGGTATGGCTTGCTTTTGGTGGTTTTTTCTAGTAGGGCCTGAAGGGAGAGAACTGGCATAGGGTTCTCACCGGAGGGTGGTTCCTGATGGTTTCAGACATAATGGTATGAACTGGAAGATGGAGCTCTCTGCAATGTACAGATCATGGAAACAGAAACTAAACAAAGACACAGTGAGACTAATAGAAGTTATGAAACAGTCGGATTTAACAGATATCTATAGAACTTTTTATCCTAAAACAAAAGGATATACCTTCTTCTCAGCACCTCATGGTACCTTCTCAAAATTGACCATATAATTGGTCACAAATCAGGCCTCAACAGATACAAGAAGATTGAAATAATGCCTTGCATCCTATCAGATCACCATGGACTAAGGCTTCTCCTCAATAACAACATAAACAATGGAATGCCCACATACACGTGGAAGCTTAACAACACTCTACTCAATGATAACTTGGTCAAGGAAGGAATAAAGAAAGAAATTAAAGACTTTCTAGAGCTTAATGGAAATGAAGCCACAACATACCCAAACATATGGGACACAATGAAAGCAGTCGTAAGAGGAAAACTCATAGCTTTAAGTGCCTCCAAAAAGAAACTGGAGAGAGCATACACCAGCAATTTGACAGCACACCTCAAGGTGCTAGAACAAAAAGAAGCAAATTCACCCAAGAGGAGTCAAAGGCAGGGAATAATCAAACTCAGGGCTGAAATCAACCAAATAGAAACAAAAGAACTATACAAAGAATCAACCAAAGCAGGAGCTGGTTCTTTGAGAAAGTCAACAAAATAGATAAACCCTTAGCCAGACTAACTAGAGGGCACATAGATAGTCTCCTAATTAACAAGATCAGAAATGAAAAGGGAGACATAACAACAAACACTGAGGAAATCCAGAATCATAAGATCCTACTGCAAAAGCCTATACTCAACAAAAGTGGAAAACCTGGATGAAATGGACAATTTTCTAGACAGATACCAGGTACCAAAGTTAAATCAAGATCAGATCAATGATCTAAACAGTCCCATATCTGCTAAGGAAATAGAAACAATCATTAATAGTCTCCCAACCAAAAAAAGCCCAGGACCAGATGGGTTTAGTGCAGAGTTTTATCAAACCTTCAAGGAAGACCTAATACCAATACTCCTCAAACTATTTAACAAAATAGAAACTGAAGGCACTCTACTCAATTTGTTCTATGAAGCCACAATTACTCTTATAACTAAACCACACAAAGACCTAACAATGAAAGAAAACTTCAGAAGAATTTCGCTTATGAATATTGATGCAAAGATATTCAATAAAATTCTTGCAAACAAAATCAAAGAACACATCAAAATGATCATACACCATGATCAAGTAGGCTTCATCCCAGGGATGTAGGGATGGTTCAATATATGGAAATCCATCAGTGTAATTCACTACATAAACAAGCTCATCTCACTAGATGGTGAGAAAGCATTTGACAAAATCCAACATCCCTTCATGATAAAAGTCTTGGAA
>NW_022196904.1:143508423-143516135 GCF_008632895.1 Mastomys coucha
TTGAGTGAGGTAACCCAATCACAAAAGAACAAACACGGTATGCACTCTCTGATAAATGGTTATTAGCCGAGAAGTTTGGAATACAGGTAGAACAACCCACAAACCACAAGGAACTCAAGAAGAAGGAAGACAAAAAGGTGGACATTTCATTCCTTCTTAAAAGGGGGAACCAAATACCCTCGGAAGGAGTTGCAGAGATTAACTGTGGAGCAGAGACTGACAGAGGGGCAAGCCAGCCTAAATATAGCTATCTCCTGAGAGGCTCTGACAGTACCTGACTAATTCAGATGTAGAGGTTCACAGCCATCCATTGAACTGAGTACAGGGTCCCCAGTGAAGGAGTTAGAGAAAGGACTAATGGAGCTGAGGGGTTTGCAGCCCCTTAGGACGAACAACAATATGAACTAACTAGTACTCTCAGAGCTCTCAGAGTCTCAACCACCAACCAAGGACTGCACATGGAGGGGTCTGATTGTTCTGGCAGCATGTGTATAGTAGAGGATTGCAAATTTGATCATTAATAGGAGGAGAGTACCTTGACCCTGTGAAGGTTCTGTGCCCCAGTGTAGGGGAATGCCAGGGCCAGAAAGTGGGAGAGGGTGGGGTGGTAGGCATGGGGAGGGGGAAGGCAACAGTGGTTTGTTTTTGTTGTTTTTGTTTGTTTCTTTGTTTTTTGGAGTGGAAACTGGGAAAGGAGAAATTTACATGTAAATAAAGAAAATATCTAATAAAAAAAGAAAATATTGGACCATTTTGCTTTCACCTTGTATAATATAGATTTTTTTTCATTTTTAGTCAACAGCAGTAATAGACAATGATGTGAAGATTTTATTTAATGACTCACAATGAGAGTCACCTTAGAAAACCTTCAGTTCTATCACATTGGTCATTTCAGTAGGCTTTACTACATCAATGTAAAATTGTATTTTCAGCCTGCAAACATCCTCTGTACAGTACATTCATCAGTCTCCACACCTAAAATGTGGAAAAGTTTCAAAAATCAATTATCATAAATACCTCTGAATAGAATAATGGAAGCTGACATCACCTATGAAGTCACTAAAGCAACAATTCTCCAAGACTCAAGAACTCAAGTTCCTATGTCCTGACATAGAACAACCATTGGTTCATACTAATATGATTTTCTATATCAAACTGAGCCTTTGTTTAAATCCTGTGAATTTTGTAATATATCATTCATGCACACATGGTGGTAGATTGCCAACAAATCTACCAGAAAGATGTACATTTGTGACCTTGGAAACAGGAAGTCCACTGCTGCAACTTCATAAGACTATAAATCAAGGGATTCAATATGGGAATCTCCACAGGGCAGAATATGAAAGCAAATCTGTCAAAGGTGAAGGAGCTGCCAGAACTGGAACTCAAATAGACAAACTTGAGGTAAAGAACAGGGCAGCATCTATAAGGTATGAAGCACAGGTGTTGAAGACATCAGACCTGCTTTCATTTTATGTGACTTGTGTAGGGGTTGGTTCCAATGCTCTCATTGGGAATCTCCATGTGAGCTTTGAAAGTTCTGTTCCCCAATTGGTTCTTTTATTATTATTATTTATTTATTTTTGTTAAATATTTTCTTTATTTACATGTCATACAATATCTCTTTCCAGTTTCTCCTCCCCCCCAAAAAACCCACAAAAACTAAAACAAACCCCTGTTCCCTCCCCCTTCCCCTGATCATCACCCCACTCTCTTCTGCTTACTGGCCCTGGCATGCCCCTACACTGGAGCATAGAACCTTCACATGGCCAAAAGCCTCTCCTCCTATTGATGACCAACTTGGCCATCTTTTGCTATAAATATGCTGCTGGAGCCATTATTCCCATTGGTTGGTGTTTTAGTCCCTAGGAGCTCTGGTGTTACTAGTTCGTTCATATTGTTGGTCCTAAGGGCCTGGCAGTTAATAGTTGGCCTGAGAGGCAGAACTTCCAGGTTCCTGTATGCAGGCTAGCAGACACAGGAGTAGAGAAGAAGTCGCAGTGCTTCAGAGGGAGAGAGAGCCACCAGCCATGTGAAATCTCAGGTGGAGGGGACATTGGCCACTTCCCTAACTGGGCCTAGGGTAGTAGGGGAGAGATTAGAAACACAACTAAATTGAGAGCAGATTTAGGGTGCTGAGCAGGAGAAAGTAACCAGGCAACTAAAGTTGAGGGCAGAAAAAGGAGTGTTGAGGAAGGATTAAGAGAGCCCAGCCATTGAGCTAAGAGCATATAAAGAGTAAGCTAATGTGTATGTGTCTTTCATTCAAGAATCCAAGGGAAACTTGAGTGGGTCTTGCAGTACGGTCAGCTCAAGCTAAAAGTGGAGTAGTAGAAACAACACACTACAGATATGGCTACGTAGCCATTTGCTATGATAAGTAAGACTTTCACTATTCCAAACAACTTAATAACTATGGGAAGCAGAAAGTATACAAAGAATTTGTCAGTGTATGATAGATTTAACAGCTGGGGCTTGTCACAGATGAAATGTCTGCTTATGTTAGATTCATAGAATGGAGCTACAACAAGGTACAAACCTGAGATAAAGAAGCTGGGTTTCTAGTCACATAGGATTCTACAACAACCGAAGCACAGAGGGTGGGTGACATGATTGGTGATAAAGCAGTGGGTTACAAATGACAGCATACTTGTCATAGGCATGGCTGTCATGAGGAAAGATTCACTTAGTTCCCTAGTGAAAAAGATAAAATATTTTACCATGTAGCCCAGAAAGCTGATAGTTTGCTTTTCTTGGAAGAATTTGGAAAGCATCTTGGCAATTGTTGAGCTGATATAGTGGAGGTCCTTGAAAGGAAAGATCACTAGAAAGAAATACATGTGTGTGTAGAAGTGTGAATCCACACTTATTAAAACAATGAGGGACATATTCCAGGTACAGATAAGACAAAGAGTAGTTCTGTGATTTCTGGGGAATCTGAAAACCCCAGAGAGATGGATTGGGTTATCTCAGTTGTATTTCCTTCCACAATCCTTGCCTTGATGATTCGTTATGATTAAGAACAACAAAGGCAATAGAAGAGGAGGGGGAGAAAGAGGAAAAAGAAAAGAAAAAAGAAAAGAAAAGTCATTGTTAACTCAGATGAAACATTACAGTTAGTACAATACCTGTTTTCCCACCACTAAGCCCTTGCAAGAGACATCTAAAATCTATATCATAAGGAGAGATTTTGAAAACTTGAAATGGCAACTTTTAAGCAATTATTTATTAAATAACAAAAAATTATGAATAGATGTTTTTAGTACTGTGAAAATGGTCTTGGTGCATATGAGAAACATACTTAGAGGACAGCATTCATAAGTGTTAAGAAAGACAACGAAGTGTAATCTAAAGCTCATTCTTGACTTAGGCAGAGGTTGTACACTACTGGGTGGAATACATCCAACATGAACAATGCCATAGGAGAATAATTTTAATATGTACACATTCATATGAACATATATACATACACACACACACACATACACACACATACACACAGATTACATTTGCTGATTATACGATGTACCAATTCTGTATTTCTAGCATGAAGCTATTTGATCATGGTAGAGGATCTTTTCGGTATGTTCTAATATTTGGAATTCAAGAATTGTATTATGTTTGCATCTCCTTCAGAAGAGAAATTGGCCTGTAATTCCCTTACTTTGTTGAGTCTTTATGTGCTTTGGATATCAGGGTGACTATGACTTTATAAAATAAATTTGGCAACATTCCTTTTGTTACTATTTGTGAAATAATTTTGGCATTAACTCTTCTTTGAACATTTGATTGAATTCTGCACTAAAACTATTGTCCCATGGATTTTTTTTTGTGGGTGGTGTACTTTTAATAGCTACTTTTATTTTATTAGAGGATGTATGTCTATTTAATGTTTTTTACTTGTTTGATTTAACACTGTTAAGTGGTACCTATCAAGGAAATTATCTATTTCCTTTAGGTTTTCCAATTTTGTGAAATACAGGGTTTTAAAGTTTATCCTTATGATTGATTCTCTGGCTTTCCTTGATGGCTATTATGATCCCCTTTTGCTTCTGATTTTGTTCATTGGAATGTTCTCTTTGTCTATAAATTAGTTTGGATAAAGATTTGTCTATCCTGTTGATTTTCTCAAGGAACCAACCCTTTCTTTCATTGATTCTTTGTGTTGTTCTCTTTGTTTCTATTTTAATATTTTCAGCCCTTGGTTTGATTATTTCCTCTCATCTATTCCTCTTGAATGTGTGTAATTATTTTTCTAGAGTTTTCAGGTGTTTTTTAAGTTGCTAGTGTAAATTATCTCCTTATTTCCATTTAGTTCTGTGAAATTTCCTCTTAGGACCACTAATATTGTATCCCAGAAATTTGTGGCCCACAACACCCAGAGGAAGCTTCGCTCCCAGGTGCTCTGACACACCCAGGATCAGAGGTAAGCAGGAACCAACATCTGTCCCAACACTGGGAGTAACTGGAACTAGTGGGGCCAGGCACACAGGAACTCTGCCAGCCCAGTGACTTGGGTGCCTTCCAGTCTGTCTGGGCTGGGGTCCATAGCAGACCTTGGGCTCAAGCTCTGCAGCCAGTCCCATGACACCCAGAGGAAGCTCGACTTCCAGGTGATCTAACAAGCCCAGGATCCCAGGATCCCAGAATCACAGGATCACAGAGGCAGCTTGACTCTGAGGAGTTCTTATACAACCAGGATCACAGGAAGGACAGGCCTTAGTCAGATTTAGCAAGGGCAGGTAGCACTAGAGTTAACCAGAAGGCACGGGGGCGGGGCATAAGAAAATAAACAACACAAACCAAGGTCACTTGCCATCATCAGAACCCAAATCTCCCACCATAGCAAGTCCTGGACACACCATCACACCGAAAATGCAAGATTTAGATCTAAAATCACTTATTATGATGATGATACAGGACCTTAAGAAAGACATAAATAGCACCCTCAAAGAAACACAGGTGAATACAGGTAAAGAGCTAGAAGCTCTTAAAGAGGAAACACAAAAATTCCTTAAAGAGCTACAGGAAAACATAACCAAACAGGTGAAGGAAATGAGCAAAACCATCCAGAATCTAAAAATGGAATCTAACAATAAAGAAATCAGAAAGAGAGACAACCCTGGAGATACAAATCCTAGGAAAGAAATCAGGAGCCATAGATGCAAGCATCACCAACAGAATGCAAAAGATAGAAGAGAGAATCTCAGCAGTAGAAGGCACCTTAGAAAACATTGACACAACAGTCAAAGAAAATGCAAGAAGCAAAAAGCTCCTAACTCCCCAAATCAGGGAAATCCAGGATGCAATGAGAAGACCAAACCTAATGATAATAGGTATAGAAGAGAGTGAAGACTCCTAAAGTAATGGGCCAGTAAGTACCTTCAACAAAATTATAGAAGAAAACTTCCCTAACCTAAAGAAAGAGATGCCCATGAACATACAAGAAGCCTACAGAACTCCAAATAGACTGGACCAGAAAAGAAATTCCTCCTGTCACATAATAATCAGAAATTTGTATATGCTGTGTGCTGTATATTCATTTTTGCTGAATTCTAGAAATTCTTTAATTTCTGTTATTATTTCTGCTTTGGTCCACTTTTCATTCAATAGAGAATTGTTCAGTTTCTATGTTGTTGTAAGTTTTCTGTTGTTAATATCCACCATAATATCCGTACTCTGTCTTCACCTGTTAAGATGCAGGGAGTCATGTCAGTTTTCTTGTTTCTGTTGAGACTTTCTTTGTATCTAAATGTGTGGTTGATTTTGGAGAAAGTCACATGAGTCAGAGAAGAAGCTATATCATTCTGTGTTTGGGTAAAATATTTTGTACATATCTGTGGGCAGTGTGGAGCAGTGGTCTACTCAGGTAACTTAGGCCCATTAGAATATTTGGCTTTGAGCCCTGGAGCCTCAGCTGGCAATTTCTGCTTGCAGGGTGCAGATGGATCTTGGCCATAACTCCTGAGTCTTTGGTTTCTGTTTCAGTCCCAACCCCTCACAGCTGTCCCTTCAGGAGATGTGTGCTCTACCAGACAGACAATGCCCCACGCTCCCAACATTCTAGCTGACCCTATCCCAGTCATCTGCCCACAGCACAGCCAGGCATGCCAAGCCCCATACAATAAAAGGGGCAGATTTGCCCCCTCCTCTCTCTCTTGCTCTCTTGCTCTTCCTCACTCTCTCTAGCTCTTTGTCTCTGCTCTCCTCTTGCTCTCTTTCCCCTCTCTTTCCTGCTCTTTGTTTTCTTTTCTTGTCTTCTTGCTCTCTTGCTTTCTGCATTTTCTTTCTCTTTCTCTCTTTTCTCCTCTCCTTTCTCTCCTTTCTACTTGACCGACTTATCTTCTCCTTCCTACAATAAAATATCTCATTTGTACATTGCATCCTTTTTAACTAACATGCACCCCACCTGCAGGCCTCAGTACACAGAGAGAGCCATCGGCCTCAACCTAGATGCTTCTATCCCCCCATCCCCTTTTTGGTACAACAAGTGGCGCTCAACATGGGGCCAACGAACTCATGCACTGCATTAAGAGTACAGCTGCACTGCTACTTTTCCCCTTTGTTTCCTTTCATTCCCAGATCCCAAGGGCATCTGGCAGCATCTGTGGTGTCCAGTGGCTGGGAACCTATGTCCCTGGCTTCCTGGCAGGCCAAAGGACGACTCCCTTCATCTGTCTCATTACCTCTACCTCCTGCAGACTGAAACTCCATCACACCCTGGACTGAGGTAAAGTGTGCAGACAGACAATTTACACTTGCCTGGTCAGAGCTCAGTGTCTGTGGCTCAAGTGTAAAGTCACACTACCCTATTAACCTTTGCTGCTTGGGTGTTTGCCAGCTTCCCTGCAGTAGTGAAGCCACAAAGAGAGTGCATCTGCACCTGAGAGGGCAGGGTGGCCTGTGGCACGCGCTGCATGAGAAAAAGCACTCTGTGCCAGAGAAACTTGGCCATCCACCCTCCGTGGAGTGCAACTAGGGTGGCAAGCAGACATTGGCTGGAGGCAGAACCAGTTAACTAAATCATGAGTGAGGCAGTTCAAAAACTGGGCATTCCTTTCTCTCTCCTCTCCTTCCCTTCCTTGGAAACGTGGGTTCCAGATGCATGGAACTCTTTGCTCTGCCTCTGCGTTGTCTACTCTTACTCCTTCCCTAGACCTCAGTGCTGTCTTTGAGCTCTGAGCTGCTCCTCCTACCTGCCAGCCAATTTGCAGCATGCTCACACTGTCTAACAGCCTGCAGCTTCAGCTAAAAAAGCCTGTCAGTCAACCCTCAAGCTTTAAACTTTTCAAGGATAAACTTTATCCTCTGCTTTTCAAGGAAAAATGAACAGGAAACTCAGAGCCTGCTTGCAGCACACACAGCCCAACCTTCTAAGCTCACCAAAACTGCTGCACCAGAGGTTTTGCTCTCTTGCACCCCATATAGGAATAACTAAATTTTGATTTTCAATCCAAAATTTTCTTGCTTCTCCATTTAGATGTTTATTTTTCTCCCTAACATCAGTGATGTATGTCCAAAAGTTTTCAACTTTAAGATTTCTTAAGTCACCTAATCTACTTCCACAGGTCAAATCAACTATGCTGCCTACCATCATTCAATCCTTAATTAACAACCAGTTTCCTTTCACAGACAAACTGTTATTGTCTATTCCAGAGACATGATTTTTCTTCCCCAGCCACATGAAGCAGACTTTAAAGATTCCCTCCAGG
>NW_022196904.1:143516394-143516847 GCF_008632895.1 Mastomys coucha
TTATCCATAGAAAATTGATTCTATAATCTCTGGCCTTGTCTACTTTCCTCAACCTCTGGCTTAGTTGTATTATTCCTCTTTCCTTTATGATTTCTTCTGATACTTCCACCCCACCTAAAATTTTCACCACAAATGATACAATCATTCCAGGGCCCCAATACTTATCTCAACATAGTAGACAGTTATTTTAATGACACCTCTTTCTTAAAAAAACAGAAAGGGGGAACTGTGGGGCAGTGTGGGGCAGTGGTCTGCTCAGGTAACTAAGGCACAGTAGAGTATTTGGCTTTGAGCCCTGGAACCCCTATGGGCATTTTCTGCTTGCAGGGTGTGGAAGGAGCTTGTCCATAACTCCTGAGTTTTTGGTTCTTGTTTCAGTAACAATCCCTCACAGCTGTCCCTGCAGGAGAGGTGTGCTCTATCAGGCAGACAATGCCCCAAGCACCCAGCATT
>NW_022196904.1:143517197-143517784 GCF_008632895.1 Mastomys coucha
GTTAGGTTTATTTATATTATAATGTGTTAGCTCCAGTATTCTCTGTTTAGTGTTTGTCTAGATGACCTTTGAAATGGCGAATGTATGCTATTGAAGTTCTCTACTATCACTGTTGGAGTTTATATGTGATTTAAGCTATATCGTGTTTCTTTTATAAACTTGGGTACCTTTCTTTTTGGGGACTAAATGTTAGTAATTGAAATGTTGTACAGGAATGGTGGTGCTTACATTCAATCCAGGCCTCAGCAGGCAGAGACAAGCAAACCTCTATGAGTTTGAGGCCAGCCTGGTGAACAAAACTAGTTCTAGGACAGCTAGAGATATTATAAAGAAATATCCTGTCTAGAAAAAAACCAACCAACCAAACAAACAAACACACAAGAAAACAACAAAAAACTAAACCAAACCAGGAATTGAAATATCTTCTTGGTAGAGTTTTTCCTTGATGGATATGTAGTATATTTCCCTATCTGTTTTTATCAGTTTCGGTTTGAAGTGTATTTTGTTAGGTATGAAAAGGAACCAGCTTGCTTCTTAGGTTCATTTGCTTGGAATAGCTTTTTTTTTTTTTTTTTTTTTTTTTTTTT
>NW_022196904.1:143517795-143520896 GCF_008632895.1 Mastomys coucha
TTTGTTAACCAATTACCCTGAGGTAATGGTTAACCTTGATGTTAAGGTATGTTTCTTGGATGCAATAGAAGGATGGGCCCTGCATTTGTACCCATTCTGTTTGTGTCTTTTTATTGAAGAATGAGAACCTTGATACTGAGAAATATCAGTGACCAATGATTGTTGATTTCTGTTAATTTTGCTTTTGGTGGTGGTGTCAGTTGTGTTGTTGTTGTTGTTGATGGTGGTGGTGGTGTGTGTTTTCCTTCTTTTGGTTTCACTGGTGTGAGATTATTTATTTCCTGTGTTTTCATAAGTAGAGTTAGACTTCTAACGTAGCAATTTTCCTTCTATCACTTTCTGTAGAGTTGGATTTGTAGATGGGTACTGTTTAAATTTGGTTCAACATGGAATATCTTATTTTCTCATCTATGGTAATTGAAAGTTTTGCTGATTCTTTTTTTTTTTTTTTTTTGGTTTTTCGAGACAGGGTTTCTCTGTATAGCCCTGGCTGTCCTGGAGCTCACTCTGTAGACCAGGCTGGCCTCGAACTCAGAAATCCACCTGCCTCTGCTTCCCAAGTGCTGGGATTAAAGGCGTGCGCCACCACGCCCGGCTTGTTTTGCTGATTCTTATAGTCTGAGGAATCATTTGTAGTTTCTTAGAGTATGCAGCAATTGTCCAGGCCCTTTTGGGTTTTAGAGTCTTGATAGAAAAATCAGATGTAATTCCTGTTGCTTATAACCATTGACTATTGCTTTTTATATTTCATCTTTAGCTTCAGAAGAAAAGACATTTATATCCTTACCTTTATGTCAAAATACTGCTTTTCATCCTTTTGGTCTGAACCTGTGCCCTGAGCAGACCTTGGGTGCTGGCTGTGCATCCAGTCCCACAACATCCAGAGGAAGCTTGACTCCTATGTACTCTAACACACCCAGGATCACAGGTGGGGAGGCACAACATGCCACAACGCCCATAGTAACAGGGTCCCCCAGGATCCAGGGACACAGGAAACTCCAAACATCCAGTAGCACTATCCCTTCTTATCTGAATCTGTGTGCCCTGAGCATACCTTGGGTGCTGCCTCTTCACCCATTCTTACAACACCCAGAGGGAACCCAACTTCCAGGTATTCTAAAACATACAGGATCAGAGAATCACAGAGGACGCTCAACTCCCTGGAGATCAGAAACACTCAGGAGCACTGGAGCTCTGGCACACTCAAGATCACAGTTGAGGCCACAACATCATTCCTAACACCCAGCATTCCTGGGAACCCCACAGAAACCAGGAAAGCACAATCCTCTGCCAAGCCACAGGCATGGGTTTCTTCCAGCTTGCACCCATGCCTGGAGCAAACCCAGGGCTTTGGTTCCTCACCTACCCATACAACACACAGAGAAAGGTTGAATCCCAGGAGCTCTGACACAATAGGATCTCAGGAGCTTGGTCACATCAAGATTTTAGGATCCCAGAGGCAGTTTGACTCTCAGGAACTCTGATACCCCTGGGTTCTCAGGATGACAGAGATAGCTGGACTTTCAAGAGTTCTGACACAAACAGGAATAAAGGAGTGTGAGGTTCCAGTCAGAGACATCAAGGGCAGGTAGCACTAGAGATAACCAGATGGCCAGAGGCAATCACAAGAACATAAGCAACAGAAACCAAAGCTACTTGGCATCATCAGAACCTAGTTCTCCTGTCTCAGCAAGTCCTGGATACCCCATCACAACAGAGAAAGCAAGATTCAGATTTAAAATCACCTCATAATGTTGATAGAGGACTTTAAGAATGACATAAATAACTCCCTAAAGAAATATAGGACAACTCAAGTAAACAGGTAGAAACCCTTAGAGAGGAAACACAAAAATCCATTAAAGAATTACAGGAAAGCACAACCAAACAGGTGGATGAATTGAACAAAACCATCTAGGATCTAAAATGAAAATAGAAACAACAAAGAAATCACAAAAGGAGACAACCCTGGAGATAGAAAACCTAGGAAAGAGATCAAGAGTCACAGATGCAAGCATCACCAACAGAATACAAGAGATAGAAGAGAGAATCTCAGATGCAGAAGATACCATAGAAAACATTGACAGAACAGTCAAAGAAAATGCAAAATGCAAAAGACTCCTAACACAAAACAACAGGAAATCCAGGACACAATGAGAAGATCAAACTTAAGAATAATAGGCATAGAAGGGAGCAAAGAAAATTCCCAACATAAAGGGCCAGTAAATATCTTCAACAAAATTATAGAATAAAACTTCCCTAACCTAAAGAAAGAGATGCCCACGAACATAAAAGAAGCCTACAGAACTCCAAATAGACTGGATTGGAAAAAAATTCCTCCCATCACATAATAATCAAAACACCAAATGTACAAAACAAAGAAAGAATATTAAAAGCAGTAAGGGAAAAAGCTCAAGTAACATATAAAGGCAGGCCTATAAGAATTATACGAGGTTTCTTACCAGAAACTCTGAATGCCAGAAGATCCTGTGCAGACCTCATACAGATCCCAAGAGAACACAAATGCCAGCCCAGGCTACTATACCCAGCAAAATTCTCAATTACCATAGATAGAGAAACCAAGATATTCCATGACAAAAACAAATTTACACAATATCTTTCAACAAATCAAGCCCTACAAAGGATGATAGATAGAAAACTCCAACAAAGGGAGGGAAACTATTCCCTAGAAAAAGAAAGTAATCTTCTTTTAAGAAACCTAAAGAAGATAGTCACACAAACATAATTCCACCTCTAACAACAATATTAACAGGAAACAATAACCACTTTTCCTTAATATCTCTTAACATCAAGGGGCTCAATTCCCCATAGATAGAGAAAACAAGATATTCCATGACAAAACAAAATTTACACAATATCTTTCCACAAATCCAGCCCTATAAAGATAATAGATGGAAAACATCAACATAAGGAGCAAAACTACACCCTAGAAGAAGCAAGAAGGTAATCTTTCAACAAATCCACACAAACCTAATTCCACCTCTTACAACAAAAGCAACAGGAAGTGTCAATTACCTTTCTTAATATATTAATTTGAAAATTAATATTACCATCATATCCTAATCAATTGAAATCCAATAATA
>NW_022196904.1:143520906-143523187 GCF_008632895.1 Mastomys coucha
TAATATGTTTGGAGTTATTTAAAATATATACTGAGAGAAATGTATTTTCACTATTGCTGTAGATGAGCATCTACATAAGACTTAAAGTAATTGTTATTTCATATCAAACAATTTTTATAATACTTATTTTTATTGTTATAATATTTTATAAATTTTAAGGAATATGACAAAAATAAATTGTAGGTATTGAAGGGGGTCTATGGGAGGAGCAGAGGCACAAAAGGGAAACAAGAATGTGATTCAATTCTATTTAATTAAAATATGTTTTTAAATGTTAACAAATTCAGATAAATTGCAATCATGTAACTTTTCTCATCATAATGCAATAAAAGTTTAAGAAAAATCAAGTCCTACAAAGGATGATAGATAGAAAACTCCAACAAAGGGAGGAAAACTATTCCCTAGAAAAAGAAAGAAAGTAATCTTCTTTCAAGAAACCTAAAAGAAGATAGTCTCACAAACATAATTCCACCTCTAACAACAAAATTAACAGGAAACAACAACCACTTTTCCTTAATATCTCTTAACATCAAGGGGCTCAATTCTCCAATAAAAAGAATTATACCAACAGACTGGATATGTAAACAGGATCCAGCATTTTGCTCCATACAGAAAACACACCTCAGTGACAAAGACAATTTCGAACAAAATGGTCCCAAGAAACAAGATGGAATAGCCATTTTAATATCAAATAAATGACTTTCAACCAAAAGTTGTCAAAAAAAGAAAAGGAAGGACACTTCATACTTATCAAAGGAAAAATCTACCAAGAAGAATTCTCAATTCTGAACATTTATGCTTCAAATGCAAGGGTAACCACATTCATAAAAGAAACTTTACTAAAGTCAAAGAACACATCACACCCCACACATAGTGGGAGACATTAATACCCCAATATCAGCAATGAACAGATCATTGAAAAAGAAACTAAACAGAGACACAGTGAAACTAAGAGAAGTTATGAAACAAATGGATTCAACAGGAATTTATAGAACATTTCATCCTAAAACAAAAGGATATACCTTCTTCTTAGTACCTAATGGTACCTTCTCGAAAGTTGCCCATATAATCAGTCACAAAACAGTCCTCAACAGATACAAGAAGACGGACATAATCCCATGTATCCTATCAAATCACCATGGACTAAGACTGGTCCTCAATAACAAACAAACAAACAAACAAAAAAGAAAGCCCTCATATACATAGAAGCTGAACTATTCTCTATTCAATGATAATTTGGTCATAGAAGAAATAAAGCAATGAAGACATTTTAAAATTTAATGAAAATGAATACACAATATACCCAAACTTATGGGACACAGAGAAAGCAGTGCTAAGAGGAAAACTCATAGCTCTGAGTGCCTCCAAAAAGAAACTGCAGAGCATACACTAGCAACTTAACAGCATACCTGAAAGCTCTAGAACAAAAGAAGCAAATATACTCAAGAGTAGTAGAAAACAGGAAATAATCAAACTCAGGGTGAAATCAACCAAGTAGAAACCAAAAGAACTATCTATGCAAAGAATCAACCAAACTAGGAGCTGGTTCTTTGAGAAAATCAACAAGATAGATAAACCCTTAGCCAGACTAACTAGAAAGCACAGAGACCATATCCAAATTAACAAAAATCTGAAATGAAAAGAGAGATATAACAACAGAATGTGAGGAAATTAAAAAATATATCAGATCCTACTACAAAAGCCTATACTCAAAAAAAAAAAAAAACCTGGCAAATCTGGATAAAATGGACAATTTTCTACTCAGGTTCCAGGTAGCAAAGTAAAATCAGGATCAGATAAACCATCTAAACAGTCCCATAATCCCTAAAGAAATAGAAGCAGTCATTAAAAGTCTCCCAAACCAAAAAAGTCCAGATAGGTTTAGTTCAGAATTCTATCAGACCTTCAAAGAAGAAATAATACCAATTCTCTTCAAACTATTTCACAAAATAGAACCAAAAAGAACACTAACCAGTTCATTCTATGAAGCCACAATTACACCAATACCTAAACCACACAAAGGCCCTACAAAGAAAGAGAACTTCACTTATGAATATTGATGTAAAAATACTCAATAAAATTCTTCAAACTGAATCAAGTACACTTCAAAATGATCATCTATTATGATCAAGTAAGCTTCATTCCAGTAATGCAGGGATGGTTCAATATCCAAAATCCATCAACATAATCCACTATAAAAACAAACTCAAAGAAAAAAAAAACACATGAGCATCTCATTAGATGCTGAGAAAGCATTTGACAAAATTCAACACCCCTTCAA
>NW_022196904.1:143524228-143524397 GCF_008632895.1 Mastomys coucha
GGAGACAAAGTATGGAGCAGAGACTGAAGGAAAGGCCATCTAAGACTGCTCCACCTGGGGATCTATCCTATGTACAGTTACCAAATGCAAACACTATTGTGGATGCCAAAAAGTGCTTGCCAATAGGAGCCTGATAGAGCTTTCCCCTGAGAGGCTCTTCCAGAGCCTG
>NW_022196904.1:143524407-143534391 GCF_008632895.1 Mastomys coucha
CTTGATTATACCTATATTTTTCTTTAATTTTGGAGACTTGTATTTTGCTCATACTCTTTTAATTTTTATAAAATTAAGTATTCAGTAACTTGCTACCATAGGTTCATTTGTGTATTGCCATAAGTTATAGAGCCTATATTTGAAATATCAGAAGCAATTTCATAATAGTATGCCATTGCCTATGTTAACAAAGAATAAATTGCCATGATGTAAGAGAGGAAGTTAGAGTGTTATAGTATCAGATTCTGCTACTGATCATTTAGAATTTAAATTTGAAATCTCATATGGACTATGATTTCAAGACTCAAATAATCACACAACAGTAATGAATAAACCATTTCTTTCCTCTTTACTGAAGGCTTAGTCCACATCTTTTCACTTACCCAGTTGCTAGTGGAGACAAGAATAAGACCTCAAAATTCATAGATGAGTAGCATTGATTTGCCTTAGAAACCTTTTAACTGTCAGAAGTATTTTTTCCCCAGGTGGCACAGCCAAGTCAAGGTTAATTTATTCCTTCTAAAAGAGGTTTCTTGTCAGCAACAAAGAACAACTTTGGTCTCCACCAGGTCTTTATTCTGCTGAACTGAGGTATTGTGAGGGAAGAGTTCTAAACCCAGGGATGCTTACAGCTGGCATGGACTGGGTTGCTTCAGGAACCCCTTGTTCCGAGGGGTGATAAAAATTCTGGCCTGGTGGGCAGAAAATTCAGCAAGTGACAAACAGAAAATGACACAAGGGAGTGTGGTATCTGAATGCCATTTGTACAAAGTGAAAATCAGGCTTATATAGTATACAGAAAACAGGGCAAAAGGCAGAAGTCACTTTGGCAGGAGACAGCCACATCAAGATCAGTGAGAACAAGCAGCCAGGTACAAGGCAGAGGAGCAGTGGTGTCCTTCTTTTTGGGCTATTTTGGTAGCCCCAAGATAAATTCTCTGGGTCTGTCTGAGGCAAGTAGCTGAAGGTCTAATTCTAGCATTTCTTGGCTATAACATAGACAATTAGTGATAGAAGCCTTACAACTTCACTTTGGTAGTAAAACAATTCTGCCTTGATTGAGACTGCTCTGTTAATAAGTGCCTAACTCTTGAGACACCCTGTCAGGTAAGACAGCTTCTTAGTAAAAATTCCAAGCTAATTATACATAGGAAATCAAATCAGGATTATTGAAACACTGTGTAGGCCAGGAAATAATGTTTAATATCAGTTTAGCTAATAACGAAATATTTCTTAGGGTACCTTTGTGCCTGAATAAAGAAAGCACTCAGATCTCTCCACAGACTTTAGCAGAGATCAATCTAGAACACATCTGAGCTAGGAGATGTCAGCGATTGACTACCTCAGGAGACTGGCTCCTTTTGAAGTGTATGCCTCAGATCCATTATCAGGTTTTTAGTCCTGTCATACAGACACAACCAAAGTAGACAAGTTCTGTGTGACATACAACCTTCTGTAAGGATTGGAACATGGGCTGAAAGTCTTCAATTGCAAAAGAAAAACTTAAACATTTGGTTGTTTCACAAATACTGTGGATGAATACACAGATGAAGCTATACCTGAGGTAACATGAAAAGAATAAACCTTCATCATGTACAAGGATCATTTTTTAGTAGTATCAAATCAGTAACAGTCCATATTGCTATTATCAGTTTGAAGCTTATTTACATGTAAGTAGGTAGTTTGTAAGAAAAATCTGTCAGAAATCTCAGACTCTTTTATTAGCAGCATCCCAGCTTCTTTTGTAACCTTTTTACAGCATCTTTGATTTCCTTGTTCCTCAGACTATACACCAACGGGTTCAACATAGGAATCAGCACAGTGTAAAAGACAGACACAAATCTGTCAAAGCTGGAGTAGACACCAGAGCTGGAACTCAAATAGACAAAAGCACTGGAGGTGTAGAATAGAGAAACAGCTGTCAGGTGAGAAGTACAAGTGTTGAAGGCCTTGGACCTACCCTTAGCTGAAGTGATCTTCATAATGGACAAGACGATATAGCCATAGGATATCAGGATGGCTAAGGCATTTGTAAGACAAAACAATATTGTTAATATGAGAATCACTACTTGGGCAAAAAAAGTATCAGTGCAGGATAGATTCAACAGCTGGGGCATGTCACAGAAGAAATGTCTGATGACATTAGGTCCACAGAAGTGGAGCTGCAGGAAGGCACACACCAGAGATGCCGAACCTATGAGTCCTGCTGTATAGCTTCCCATCACCATTTGAGCACAGAGGCTGGGTGACATGATTGATGAATAGAGGAGAGGGTTACAAATGGCAGCATACCTGTCCTAGGCCATGGCTGTCATGAGGGAAGATTCACTCAGTCCTGTGGTGCAAAACATAAAGTATTGAACTATACAGCCTGCAAAGCTGATAGTTTGCTTTTCCTGGAAGAGGTTTGAAAGCACCTTTGGGACTGTTGAAGTGATATAGCAGATGTCTATAAAGGACAGGTTACTGAGGAAGAGGTACATAGGTGTATGGAGGTAGGAGTCCATCCTTATTAAAACAATAAGGGACAGGTTCCAGGTCAGTGTTGTAATGTACAGGGTGAGGAACATAACAATGAGCAGTGCTCTGATTTGGGGGAAATCCGAGAATCCTAGGAGAATGAATTCGGTGATCTCAGTAATGTTTCTTCCTTTAATCATTGCCTCTGTGATCCTAGTTAGTATTTAGAGGAGAAAAAGAACACATCATTGGCTCAAGTGAAATAATAACATTTTCTATCTCTTTCTCTGAGTCTGGAGCAGGAGTAACACTCCATTGCCTTTAGATGGAAAGAAGTCAGTGTTTCCATCCCAGCCGTCAATTAAGACCTGCTCATTTTCAGGTCTTCATTACCTGATTCATATTATATAATGAGGATTTAACAAGATAATTAAAGATTGACTGAAAATATTTATTAATGCACCCATGAAATTGCTGAGATTATGACTTAATGGCACATCTGACTGATTAAAATATGTGGCTTTAGTTGTTTACTGATACTTCTGAGTGTAATTGCTCCTTCTGTCTCATGACAGTGTAAGTGTTGTTCTTTCAAAATAAAGTGACATCATTTTATATTCTAGATTATGATTTTAGAAATTTTATTATCTCTTTCATTTAGGGCAAGTTCCTCTATTCATAAGTATTTCTCAAATGCTTTGCTAATATATTTAAACAACATTTTTAAAGTAGCCTGGAGTATTATATAATTTATAATTGTGATAGAATTATTCATGTGCACTCAATAAAATGATGGACTAAATCTTGGTAAGTCTTCCTATGAAACGCCCAATCTGTAAGTGGGTAGCGCATTCTTGGCTTTAAGGAAGGATTATCTCAGTTTAAAGATATTTTTGTTACTTGGGCAACACCTTAGCAAGAATGTGGTCAAATGTTCAGAATAAAAGGTTTAGGTGTGATGAGCCTTGCACTATAAATTTATCTAAGCTGCTTAAGATAAAGTTTCTCTTCTCCTGACAAGATGAGTACCAGTGAACTTGGACCCTATGTTTCCTGTGGGGTTTATGAGCTTCCTAGAAACACTGACTTAATGTCTTTAATTAAGGAAAACTCTTGATCCATCACCTGCAATAGATTTCAGTATTTTTAAAACAGAATTATGAAGAAGAGAAACAAAACACTATCCCAATGATGAAAAAAACAGGAAGCATAGACAAGCATATTTTTATCTCTACCAACTTTCCTGAAACAAAGTTGAGTTTGTTTTAATTCACATCTCTCTGGAAGCCTTACACATGGTCAGGATTGATATTCACAGTTTCTTTGGGCTGAAGATCCCTTGTTCCCTTACAATACAAATCAACAAAGAGAAGGCAATAAATGTCACAATAAGATATTTAAGAATTTAACTCTTACCTCATGCCCCAAATTAATGCAGAGTTTTAAGTTTGAGATAATTCTATTCACTGAAGTTCAGTAATCCAGGTAAAGAGAAAGAAGATGGTTTTGAGGGTAAGGAAGTTTGAGAGAAGTGAGGGGAGATGGATGGATGAGGTAAATCTCTAACTACCATGTCCCATTTAAGTCCTACTGTCAAAGCAGACAGAACATAGAGTCTCCATTCAAAGTCTTGACATTTAGTCCCAAACTGAATCCTATAAGAAGATGTGGTTCCTTTTAAGGTACAAACTACCTATTTTTTCTTGCTGAGTACTTTCCCATTCAGAGCAATGGTTCTCCTTATTGGATGCTTTTGGCCACGGACCTAATCATCCACTCACAATAAGTGAGCCCTCAACGCTGAGGTCCTGTTGAGAGTTAAGGTGGAAGCAGAAAAGCCAATTACAGGGAAATACTACAGACACTTACTCTCTGTTAGAATGGTTGCTAGGGTGACTTCCCAAAAGGTTTCGGGCACACTTTGCCATGTGTATCAATTCTCTAATTTCTAATGGTTCTTTAATGATCTCAGTGTTGTTACTCTCTGGACCTAAAGCTATTTGCATTAAGGACTTAGGAAATCTTCTAGTCCTCAGAAGCTCAACCTTTAGGTTGTAAGCATGAGATCAGAAATGTTAAAGGATTTGCACCTAGTGGCACAGCTCGCTAGTCACATAGCTGGATAACAGTTTTCATTTTCATACACTAACCTGTTCACAACTAACTTTTAAAGCTACACAGACATTTATTTCTGCAAACTCCTAACCTCAACCAGTCATCCTAACAGTAATAAGCATGAATTCCCTTATGTAGAACAGACCTGCATTCTAATCAGAGTGTGAAGGGTTACTTCCATAATAGTAATGCCATTGTTGCACTTGTAGGCACATGCTGAATATAATGTAATATCAACTATGTTGGGCTACAGGCAGACCCAAGGCTTTCTCAGAGGACCAGTTGAAAACATTAAAGAGAATGCTAATTATTGGTCCTTGTTCAAGGGTGGACTTGGCAAAGTCTGGTCTGGGGCTAGGCCCAATGCCAAAAGATGTGAAGGATTTGGATCCTGAGTATCCAGCTTTCACCCTTAAATGGGCTGTGTTTATTTGTCCTCAGTCCACTGTGTGTGAGGACTCCAGATCACCAATAATTTTTTTCTTAGATTTCTGATGACCTTGGCCCATTTTTACCCTACAAACAGTGTATAAGATGCTGTACTTCCTCATAAAATTGCTGACATGAGTGTTAAGCTTATGTAAACTTCTTGATTATAGCTTTCTATAGTCATTATCCCCCTACCTCTTCCACAGATGTGCTTCATGACATCAAGCTGTTTGAGATACTTATTGTTGAAAGTTGAGATCAACTATAATCATTACCATTGTATGTGTATATGTATTAGTGTAATTTTAATCTAATTTTGAATTGAAAGTAAGGTTAATTTCATACAGTATATTTTATAATGGTTTCACCTCTTTCATGTCTCAGATCCTTCCCACCTCTCACCCTTCCAACTAGAAGCCTTTTCTTTTTTTCTTTTTTCATGTTTACTTTTTTGGATCCTCTTTCTCAATAATTAATTTATTCATCCCGAACATCAGTTTTCCTCTTCTCTCACTCCTCCTCTCACACAGATCTTCTCCACTTTTCCCCATCTCTTTTTCCTATGAGAAGGGATAGCTTCCCTTATGGATATAACCCCTCACCCCCAGAACATCGAGTCACTGGAGAACTATGCACACCATCCCCCACTATGGCCAGACAAGGCACCCAGTTAGGGGAAAGGGATGCACAGACAATCAATAGATTCAAGGGCAGATCCTGTTCCAGTTGTTTCGAACCTGCATGAAGACCAAGCTGCACATCTGTTACATATGTGTGGAGGTAGGGGGATATGTCCCTCCCGCCTGCACTTTGGATATTCAGTCTCTGGGAGCCGCAAATGGTTCATTTTAGTTGCTTCTGTTAGTCTTTCTATGGAGGCACTGCACTGTTCATGCCCCTCACTCCCTTCCCCTAATTTTCAATAAAACTCCTTGCTGCCCCCTCCCCTATCTCCATCAAGTGTTTGGCTGTGGATGGCTGCATCTGTTTTCATTGATTGCTTGGCAGAGCCTCTCAGAAAACAGTTATGCTAGGTTCCTCTCTGTAAGCATAAAAGAGTATCACAAAGAGTGTCAGGGATTAATGCTTGCCCATGGAATTGGTTTCAATTTGGGCAAGTCATTGATTGGCTATTCCCTTTGTCTCTATTCTAACTTTTTCCCTGCACTTCTTGGGGGCAGGACACATATTGGGTTGAAGGTTTTATGGTTGGGTTCTGTTTTTTCTCACCTGCACTGGGAGTAGTGTCTGGCTACAGGAAGTGGCCACTTCAGAATTCATATCCCCCAGTTATAAGAGTGTCAGCTAGAGTCGCCCCCATAGACACTCTGGGGCCTCCCCTTGTGCGAGGTCTCTTGCATGTCCTAGAGATGCCCTCTACCGTACCACCAACCTCTGTTCTTTTCCCTTGCTCTCCCTATACCTATTGCCTACACACACCCTGCTTCCCTCCCCATCACCCAGTTACTCCCTCTATCTAACACTGATATCCATTTTATTTTCCTGTCTGAGAAAGTTTCAACCTTCTTCCATTCAATATTTCTTATTATTTGGCTTCCTTGGGTCTGTGGATTTTCAAGTGATTATCCTGCCCTTTATGACTAAAATCTACTCTTAAGTATAAACCACGAATGTCTTTTGGATTTGGGTTACTTCACACAGGGTTATTTTTTCTAGTTCCATCCATTTGCCTACAAAATACATGATGTCCTTGTTTTTTGGGCCCATTTACTTGGAAAACGTTTTTTTCCTGGCCTTTACTGGGAGGTAGTATTTGTCTTTGTTGCTGAGGTGTGTTTCTTGTCTGCAGCAGGATGATGGATCCTATGTTCACATCCACTCTGTTAGCCTGTGTTGTATTATTGGGGAATTGAGACCATTGATGTTGAGAGGTATTAATTACCAATGATTGCTGGTTCCTACTATTGTGAGGTTAATATAGGTACTGTGTGTGTGCATGTGTGTGTGTGTTTTCTTTGGTTTTGCTGGTATGAAATTACTAATTTCTTGTTTTTTCTTGGGTGTACTTATGCTTCTTGTGTTGGAGTTTTCCTTCTAGTATCCTCTGTGTAGGGTTGGGTTAGTGGAGTGATATTACTTAAATTTCATATTGTCATGCAATATCTTGTTTTCTCCGTCTATGGTGATTGAAAGTATTGCTGAGTATAGAAGTTTAGGCTGGCATTTGTGATCTTTTAGAAACTGTAAGTCATCTGCCTATGACCTTCTGTATTTCAGAGTACCTGTTGAGATGTTTGGTATAATTATAATAGGTTTGTGGCTTTATAGGTTACTTGATACTTAACCATACTGGCTTTTAGTATTATTCTTTTATTCTGTACACTTTGTTTTAATTATTATGTGGTGGGAGAATTTTTTTGTTCTACTTTATTTGGTGTTTTGTAGGCTTCTTGTATGCTCACAGGATTCTATTTCTTTGACTTAGGGAAATGTTGTTTTATGATTTTGTTGAAAATATTTTTCTGCGTTCTTGGCCTTTTGAGACTTCTTTTTCTATTCATATTATTCTTAGGTTTGGTCTTTTCCTAGTGTCCCAAATATTCCAAATTTTTCGTAATAGAAACTTTTTAGCTTTAGCATATTTTTGACCAATATATCAATTTCTTCCTTTGTATCTTCTGTGTCTGAGATTCTGTCTTCCATCTTTTGTATTCTGTAGGTGATGTTTATGTCTGTAGTTTCCATTCTCTTTCCTAGATTTTCCATCTCCAGGATTGCTTCAGTTTGTGTTTTCTTTATTGCTTCTATTTCCATACTCAGGTGAACTGATTTGTTCATTTATTTTACCTCTTTCATTGTATTTTTCTGTATCTGTTCCTATTTATTAATTTTCTCTTCAAGATCCTCTACCTGTTTGATTTTCTCTTTTTTATTGTATTTCCTTTAACAGATTTATGTACTTAGTCTTTATAGACCTCTATCATCTTAATAGGATTGGATTTAAAGTCACTTTATTGTAATTTATGTGTGTTAGGATATTCAGAGTGTGCTGTTGTAGGATAGCTAGTTTCTGGTGGTGTCATAATTCCCTGACTTTTGTTGATTGTGTTCTTACACTGGCCTTTAGCTATCTGGTTGTCACTAGTGTTGGAATGACTGCTAGTTCCTGATGGGTATAATTCTCTGGGGCTGCAGGTTGAGCTTGTAGTCCCTGATGTGAGCAGGCCTCTGGGATTGCAGATAGATCTGGTTGTCTTTGGTGGTAGTAGGCTTCCATGGATGAAGGCAGAATTGGTAGTCTCTGATGGCTTTAGGCTGCTGGTTGTCCAAGGAGGTGGCAAGACTTTGGCATGCAATGAGAGGTGGTAGTCCTTGATGGTTGCCAGCTTCTCTTTATTCTGGGAAGCAGTAGGCCTTCATAGATGCAGGCAAAGTTGTGATCCAGGAAATGGGGTACAGAGGGGCATGGCTTGCTGCTGCAGGTTTTTTCTAGTAGGGCCCGAAGGGAGAGAACTGGCATAGGGTTCTCACTGGGTGGTTCCTGATGGTTTCAGGCATAATGGTATGGACTGGAATATGGAGCACTGGGGGGACAGGGTAGACTTCAGGGGTCCTGGTCTTCCTAGGTAGCAAGCAGTGGTTTGGGGGTTGGAGATCTTACCTGGTTGATCATGGCAGGGGCAAGCTTTTAATTCCTGGGAGACCTCAATTCACATTTGATGACTAGAGCACTTCTCAGGTGCAGATCATATTGTCTCTATAATCTCACTAAAGCAGACCTGTCAGGAGATATTCACTTCTAAAATATCTGGGTGAATGTGATGCAGTAGGAGCAATGCACTTTCTGTGGTCAAAGCTGTTTGGGTGTATTTCTGCTTCTTCCTGTAACTCTGCTGTGCTATACACTGTTTTATGACCCCAGACAGTCAGGTTGGATGAGTGTTTCTTTTACCTTTCTATCCCTTTCATTCATTTTCTTCTTTCTTTTCTGTTGTTCTTCCTCCTCTTCTGTTTGTTCTTCTTTCTCCTCTATTTTTTCTCCCTCTCTTTCTCTATTCCCCCTCCCCTCCCCTTCTTTCTCCATCTCTCATCTCCTTCTTGATCTCCTGCTCTTTTTCTCTTCTCTCCTCTCTTCTTCCTCCTCCTCCTTTTTTTCTCCCTGCCCTCTAAGAAATAACAATAATTTCAGCAAAGGATGGTATCTGTGTGAAAAATTATCAAACATGTTATTTTATGAAATTTCAAATTTCAGTAATGGGTAAGTAAGTAAGGAGTGGAAAACAGGGAGTTTTTCACATAGTTTACTACCTGGATGACAGAACTTAATGGTTTCATACAAAGTCAATTTGATACTCAATTTTCCCTGTAAATCTAGCTACTAATATGTCCTTAGGACATCCTCTTCATTATTAATTTTTAATGTAACAACTCCAATCTCTGAGATGTGGGCTCCCTCCCCCTTTGCCTCAAAGGGAGAGGGAGTCCACAGAAACTGCCCTCAGATCCAGGACTGTGGATGCCTCCTGTGGAGTAGATGCTGGACTGCTGCAGATCAAAGCTTGTCAGACTTTCTTTTCAAGTTCCTCCTCTGGTCTTGTGTTTATGTTTACATTGGTTACCTCATGTTTATGTTAAGATGGAAATCCTCTGCTGTATATACATATGCTGCTGGAGCAATTAGCCTCACCATGTGTTCTCTTTGGTTGGTGGTTTAGAGTCTTGGAGCTCTGAGAGTATTAGTTAGTTCATATTGTTGTTCACCCCTATGTTCTTGCTTTATTTTTACTTTATTTTATTATTATTTTTCTTTTTTTTTTGGAGAGAAACTGGGAAAGGAGATATTGTATGACATGTAAATAAAGGAAATATCTTTAAAAAAAAAAAACAAGCCCAGGAAAAAAAGAATTTAATCAAAGAAATAAAATCATGCTTCATAACTCATACCTTGTTGACTTGATATACAAATCTATCACCTTAACCCATAACTTTTTTACCCCTTGTTCCCAGTCTCATGTTAAT
>NW_022196904.1:143534402-143538784 GCF_008632895.1 Mastomys coucha
CAACTTTCACCCATAAATGTGCTGTGTTTGTTAGTCCTCAGTCAGCTGTGTCTGTGGAATCCAATTCATCCATAAGTTTTTACTTATATTTCTGAAACTTTTGCCCATTTTCACCCTATGTTCAGTATATAAGATGCTGTAATTCATCTTAAAATTGCTGACATTAGTCTTCAGCTCATGTAAACTTCTTGATTACAGCTCTCTATCATCTTTATCGCCATACCTCTTTCCACACTTCTTTATGACATCACGATGTTTGGCATACTTATTTTTGAAAGTTCAGGTCAACTATAATCATTACTTCTGTGTGTTTTTTTAATCTAATTTTCAATTTAAAGTAGAGTTAATTTTATATAGTACATTTTTATAATAGTTTCCCCTCTTTCGTCTTCCAGATTCTTCCCATCTCCTCAACCTTCTAACTAAAAGCCTTTTCTTTGTCTTTTTTAGTTTTATGGTTTTGGATCCACTCTCTCATTATTTATTTATTTTTTTACTTATTTTACTTCCCAACATCAGTTTTCCTCTCCTCCCAGTCCTCCTCTCACACAGATCCACACCACTTTCCCCCATCTCCTTCTCCTATGAGAAGGGGGAGCTTAACTTCTGAATATCATCTCCTCCTACCCTCTGCACATCAAGTCACTGGAGAACTATGCACATATTCCCCCACTGTGGCCATACAAGGCACCCAGTTATGGGAAAAGGATGCACAGGCAGTGAACATATTCAAGGACAGACCCTGGTGCAGTTGTTGGGGAATCTTCATGAAGACCAAGCTGCACATCTGCTACATATGTGCAGGGGTAGGAGCCTAGGTCCCCCCATCTGCTCTTTGGTTGGTTGTTCAGTGTCTGGGAGCCCCATAAATTTCAGAGTAGTTGCTTCTGTTGGTCTTTCTATAGGGTCCCTGTACTCTTCAGGCCCCTTAAACCTTTCCCCAACTCTTTGGTAAGACTCTCCCTAACATCTCCCACAAATTCTACCACATATTTGGCTGTGGATGGCTGCTTGTGTTTTTATTGTCTGCTGGGAAGAGCCTCTCAGGCAACAGTTATGCTAGGTTCCACTCTGTAAACACAACAGACTAACATCCCTTTAATCCCCCTTATTTTTTGCTTCTTTGGGTCTATGGATTTTGAAGTGATTATCCTGCACTTTATGACTAAAATCTACTTTTAAGTATATACAATGCATTTTTGGGTCTCAGTTACCTCACAGGGTGATATTTTCTTCTTCCATTCATTTGCCTACAATGTACATGATGTTGTTGTTTCTTGTGCCCATTTACTTGGAAAACATTTTTTCAGCCCTTTGCTCTGATGTAGTATTTATCTTTGTTGCTCAGGTGTGTTTCTTGTCTGCAGCAGAATTATGGCTCCTATGTTTGCATACACTATGTTAGCTTGTGTCTTTATATTGGGGAATTGAGACCATTGATGTTGAGAGATGTTAGTTACCAGTGACTGTTGGTTTCTGTTATTTTGATGTTGGTGGTGGTATTGTGTGTTTGATGTGTGTGTTCTTTGGGTTTGTTGTTGCAGGATTACCAATTTCTTGGGTTTTCTTGGGTGCACTTATACTTCTTGTGTTGGAGTTTTCCTTCTAGTATCCTCTGTATAGGGCTGGATTAGTGGAAAGATATTGTTTAAATTTGGTTTTGTCATGGAATATCTTGGTTTCTCCATCTATGGTGGTTGAAATTTTGCTGAGTATAATAGTCTGGGCTGGCATCTGTAATCTTTTAGAGACTGTAAGTTATCTGCCTAGGACCTTATGGATTTTAGAGTCTCTGTTGAGAAGTCTGGTATAATTCTAATAGCCTGACTTTATATGTTTTATGGCCTTTATCCCTAGTATCTTACAATATTCTTTCATTTTTTTTCTGTACACTCTGTGTTTATTATTATGTGGTAGGAGGATTTTTGCCATGTGTATTGATTCTCCACTTTCCACTTGTCCTTTAATGATCTCAGGGATTTTACACTACAGATCCAAGAAATATTTATAGAAAGGACATAGAAATCTTATAGTCCTCAGACTCTAAACTTTTAAGATATAATCATGAGGTCAGAGATGTTAAAAGATTTGCCCCTAGTGGTGCAGCTCCCCTGTCTATATTGCACTTTTAAAGCTACACGGACATTTATTTCTTCATACTCATAACCTAAACCAATCATCCTGACAGTAATATTATCTCCATGCACATGAGAGGAAATTCCAGGTGGGAGACATGCACTAGTTCTCTGTCACCACTCTAGGGACTTAATATGATTATGACACTGAATGTTGCTTTCACAGAACTCCAATAGAATTCTGGCTTTGTAGCTTACAGCTCGTACAACTTTGTATAAATTAACCTCCTCAAATCTCTCTCTTGTTGCCCACTAAATGGATCTAACAAGTTTCTAGTTCATAATGAGCTCTCATAGATTGACTAAAGTCACATTAGCATTGTGCAGGAACCACATCATGTTTTTATGTAGCATGCAGCTTATACTTTCTAATTTGCTTTATAACACTTTCTAATATATTATTCTGCACTTCAAGTCCTTTATGAAAAAAAAATACATTTATTATAAATGTCTACTTCTTCATCTAGGTGTGAAGCCATGTGAAATTTCCCCTGAACACATTGGTATGTCTACTCATATTGGCAATATGATGGCCTTGTTCTAGTAAGCATGGGTTCATGGGTTTATGTTCTCCTGTCATGCCTAGAGAATAGAAAGTATTAACATGAGTCCCTGGGCTCTGGTTCCTATAATCTTTTTGTTTTTTTGCCTATCTTTGATTTTTCTCAATGTCTATGACCTCCCTAGCTGTGAGCTTTTGTTCACTTTTACACTAGGTATAATATACTGATACTAAGCATGAATTCCCTTATGTAGAACAGAACTGCTTTCTGGTTAATTCCATAATAGTAATGCCATTGTTGCAGTAGTAGGCACATGCTGCCTGGCAGGTCACTACTGAATATAATGTAATATCAGCTATGTTGGGCTCAGAGGACCAGTTGAAAAGATAAAGAGAATGCTAATTATTGGTCCTTGTTCAAGGGTAGACTTGGCAAGGTCTGGTCTAGGGCTCAGCCCAGGGCCCAGAGATGTTATGGTCTTAGATCCTGGGTATCCAGTTTTCACACATAAATGAGCTGCATTTATTAGTCCTCAGTCCCCTGTGTTTGAGGATTCCAGTTTGCCCATACTTTTTAACTTAGATTTCTGATGATCTTGGCCCATTTTCACCAAACATTATATAAGATGCTGTACTTCCTCTTAAATTTGCTGACATGAGTGTTCAGCTCATGTAACTGCTTGATTACGACTTTCTATATTCTTTATCCACCTACCTCTTCCCCAGATCTGCTTTATGACATCAAGCTCTTTGGGATCCTTATTGTTGAAAGTTCAGGTCAACTATCATCATTGCCTTTTTATGTGTGTATGTATTAATGTAATTTTAATCTAATTTTTAATTGAAAGTAAAGTTAATTTCATACAATACATTTTTATAATGGTTTCCCCTCTTTCATGTCCCAGATCCTTTCCACCTCCTCTTCCTCTTCCTAATAACTAAAAGACTTTTCTTTCTTTCTTTTTCTTCATGTTTACTTTTTTGGATCCTCTTTCTCACTAATTTCCTCTCTTCTCAGTCCTCTTGCCACACAGATCTTCCCCACTTTTCCCCATCTCCTTCTCCTATGAGAAGGGGGAGCTTCACTTATGGATATAACCCTCCTCTGTCTCTCCCCTCACCCCCAGAACATCAAGTCACTGGAGAACTACGCACACCATCCCCCACTATGGCCAGACAAGGCACCCAGTTAGGGGAAAGGGATGCACAGGCAATCAACAGATTCAAGGACAGACCCTGATCCAGTTGTTCAGAACCTGCATGATGACCAAGCTGCACATCTGCTACATATGTGTGGAGGTAGGGGCCTAGGTCCTCCCCACCTGCTCTTTGTTTGGGTATTCACTCTGTTAGCCTGTGTCATTTTATTGGGGAATTGAGACCATTGATGTTTAGATATATTAATGACCAATGATTGTTGGTTCCTGTTATTTTAATGTTAATGTTGGTACTGTGTGTGTGCATGTGTGTTTGTGTTCTTTAGTTTTGCTGGTGTAGAATTACAAATTTTTTGTGTTTTCTTGGGTGTAGTTATACTTCTTGTGTTGAAGTTTTCCTTCTAGTATCCTCTGTTGTATTAGTGGAAAGATAGTATTTTTTTTAAACTTTTATTGGATTATGATGAGAAAAGTTACATGATTTCAATTTATCTGAATTTGTTAATATTATTTGTTAATATTATAAACATATTTTAATTAAATAGAATTGAATCACATTCTTGTTCCCCTTTTGTACCACCGCTCCTC
>NW_022196904.1:143539483-143539942 GCF_008632895.1 Mastomys coucha
AAACAATACTACTAATAGAGAGGCTGAGATATGAGAAGCAAGATTTCAAGACCCTTATGTTGTACACAAGACACTGTCACAAATAAACAAGCTGACAGTGTATATAGATTGTACAATGTTGAGCCTATTTCTCCAATTACCAAATTAGAGAGATCATTGGATGACAATCAACAAATTTCCAATTCCTCATATTATTGGATTTCAATCGATTAGGATATGTTGGTAATATTAATATTCAAATTAATATATTAAGAAAAACTAATTGTCACTTCCTGTTGTTTTTGTTGTAAGAGGTGGAATTAGGTTTGTGTGGATTTGTTGAAAGATTACTTTCTTGCTTCTTCTAGGGTGTAATTTTGCTCCTTATGTTGATCTTTTCCATCTATTATCCTTGTAGGGCTGGATTTGTGGAAAGATATTGTGTAAATTTTGTTTTGCCATGGAATATCTTGTTTTCTC
>NW_022196904.1:143540871-143566066 GCF_008632895.1 Mastomys coucha
TGTGATCCTGGTTGTGTCAGAACTCCTCAGAGTCAAGCTGTCTCTGTGATCCTGTGGTTCTGGGATCCGGGGATCCTGAGCTTGTTAGATCACCTGGGAGTGTGGCTTTCTCTTTATGTTGTGGGACTGGCTACAGAGCTTGTGCCCAAGGTCTGCTAAGAACACTAACCCAGACAGACCAGAAGGAACCCAAGTCACTGGGATGGTGTTGTTCCTGTGTGCTGATCCCAGTTACTCCCAGTGTTGGGACAGATGTTGGTTCCTGCTCACTTCTGATCCTGGGTGTGTCAGAGCACCTGGGAGTGGTGCTTCCTCTGGGTCTTGTGGGAGGAAAGATAGTATTTAAATTTCCGTTTTTTCATGCAATATCTTTTTTTTCCATCTATGGTGATTAAAAATTTTGCTGAGTATAGAAGTCTAGGCTGGCATTTGTGATCTTTTAGAGATTATAAGTCATCTCCCTAGGACCTTTTGTATTTTAGAGTCCCTGTTGAGAAGATTGGTTTAACTCTAATAGGCTTGTCTTTATATGTTACTTGTCATTTATATCTAGTGCCTTTTATTATTTTTTCTTTTTTCTGTATAATTTGTTCTGATTATTATGTTGTGGGAGAGTATTTTTGATCTACTCTATATGGTATTCTGTCGGCTTCTTGTATGCGCACAGAAATCTATTTCTTTGAGTTAGAGAAATGTTCTTCTATGATTTTGTTGAAGATATTTTTCTGCATTCTTGGCCTGTGAGTCTTCTTTTTCTATTCCTATTATTCTTAGGTTTGGTCTTTTCCTAGTGTCCCAAATTTTCCAAATGTTTTGTACTAGAAACATTTAGCTTTAGCATTTTCTTTGACCAATGTATGGATTTCTTCCATTGTATCTTCTGTGTCTGAGATTCTGTCTTCCATCTTTTCTATTCTGTAGGTGTTGCTTATGTCTGTAGCTTCCCTTCTCTTTCCTAGGTTTTCTGTCTCCGGGATTGCCTCAGTTTGCGTTTTCTTAATTGCTTCTATTTCCATTCTCAGGTGAAGAGATTTGTTCATTTATTTCACCTCTTAGATTGTATTTTCCTATATTTGTTTCTATTTATTCATTTTCTTTTTAAGATCCTCTACCTGTTTGTTTGTCTCTTTTTTATTGTATTTCCTTTAAGAGATGTACATACTTAGTCTTTATAGACCTCTATCATCTTAATAGGATTAGATTTAAATTCATTTCATTGTAATTTATGTGTGTTAGGATATTCAGGGCTTGCTGTTGTAGGATAGCTGGGTTCTGGTGGTGTCATAATTCCCTGGCTTTTGTTAATTGTGTTCTTACACTGGCCTTTAGCCATCTGGTTGTCACTAGTGTTGGAAGGCCTTGTAGTTCCTGATGGGTGTAATCCTCTGGAGCTGCAAGTTGAGCTTGTTGTCCCTGATGTGAGCAGGCCTCTTGGATTGCAGATAGATCTGATTGTCTTTGGTAGGATTGCAGATAGATCTGATTGTCTTTGGTAGGCTTCCATGGATGAAGGCAGAATTGATAGTCTCTGATGGCTTCAGGCTGCTGGTTGTCCCAGGTGGTGGCAAGACTCTAGGCATGAGGTCGATTCCTCTGTCTCTTGCATAAGATACTTGTCGACCTGGAGCTCTGAAATTTAACTGCCTCGTGTGTTTGCATCAAGACAGTCTCTCATGTTTCCTTGGCTGCTGCTGTGGGCTGTGAGAACCCAGTGGCTGTGGAGGGAGATGTCCTAGGGCCACAGGCTGCAACCCTGGAAGATGTTCTGAGGGTAGATGGAAGTCAGAAGAGCCTGACTGTTGGTTTTCAGAACAAAGGAGATGGAGTTCTCCTTCTGCCAAGAAGGGAGTGGAGGCAGAATCCCCCCCTATCTGAGGTCGCGTTTGGTTGGTTATTCAAGATCAGATGCAGGAATGACCAGGATCACATCCAGACCAGCAGCAGTACATCAAGGTGAGGGAGGACCTAGCACGATCCCCTCCCCAATGGATTCGTCCTTTCCTCCCACCCCGCTGCCCTGATTACAGAAATCTGACTGTTCAAGGGAGCTCAGGGCTCAGCTGGCAGGACCGGGTGCTAGCGGGGTCCAGTGCCTGTCCTCACTCACAGAGCACCTAGAGGAGGGAGGGAGTGCTCAGCATGCTATGCCAAAAGCCGGAGTGGCATTGGTGGAGGCGGAATGAACAGGATCTAGGATGACCTCTGCCCCAGCACTCTTGGCGCCTCTCTTCCCCCTCCCTGTGGCAACAGGAGAGGTGGAACTGGCAACACTAAGTCGAGCTGCCACTGGGGCTTGGGCGGAGAATGGGTTGTGAGCTCAGGGCTTGATGGCATGGCAGAGACTGCGTGGCTGCGAGGATACACTGCCTGCTGCAGACCTGCCAGTGCTAGGTGGGGGTGGGAAAAGCTGCGGTTACAAAGAAGCATGGCTCCCTGGCTCCCTGCCCCTTTCAGCATCAGCCCCAAAGTGTCACTTTCCCTGGGCAGCAGTGTTCACAAAATTCCAGGGCTGAGAGAGAGCGGGGACTGCCCTCCCTGACCGGCAACTGGCACTGCCCAGACACAATTCCACGGTGGCGGCTGTGTGCTGTGACCAGTTCTAGGATGGCTGAGAAGGACTGGTGAGAAATGGAGTTTGCGTGTGGATTCATTCTTTGTAATTCCTGCTAATAATTTAAAATTATTACCCTGGGAGTTAAAAGTTATATTTTATTTCTTTTTCTTTTTTCCTTGGTTGGGTGGTCACCTGGGTAAGGGGACTCAAGAGTGCTCCAAAGTTGGGTCACGTGACCGAAGCGCACCAATTAACAGCTCTGAGCCAGCCCCCTTGCTGTGGCAAAATTACTGGCTAGGTCTGTGGGAGAGAGAGAGCAGTGGTAATTGCCTGCTTTTATCAGATTGGTAAGAGTCTGAGGCACTCTAAAAAAGAGAGCCAAACAGAAGTATTGGTTTGCCTTAAAGATAAAAAATAAAATGTTAGCACCCTTGTCCCTAGAGGATATAAACCTAGGAAGGAAACCTGGAACAGCTGGAATTTTATCTTGTCCTTTATATCAGAAATGGAGACCTTCTTATTTAGAGATTTTGAGACACTGAGAACCCAAATACCACCCAGATAGACCTCTTTGTATTTATGAGTAAAGGTTTTGTTTTAGTGTTTTTGGGAAAAGATATTTGAAGTATTTACACCTTCCAGAAAGCTAGATTCCAGAGAATCAAATATATATATATATATATATATATATATATATATATATATATATATATATATATATATATGTATGTATAGATGATATTGAAAATTGGTTTTGAGATTCATATGTTACAGAAATGTACAGCCTTGGTGAATTCCTTCATCAGACACGCTAAACTTGCCTGCTTGAACTCCAGGTGTTCTGAACTTCAGTCTGATCCAGTTAAGACACAGACATCAGAAGACTAATTCTGTTTTTCCTTCCCTGCCCCCTTATATCCCTACCCCCAACCCCCGTTCAACTTGAAGAAGCTCTGATGAGTCCTCTACCCGGTTCCCTAGGCTTTGGAGCTAGAGAAGGTTGTTAATAAGTTGTATTTCTAGGAAATGTAAAATGGTTATATTTGAAATAGGGAAGAAATAGCCAGATTTAATTGTATAGCCATAGAAAGCCTTATAATTTGTTACTGAGTTAAATTCATATGTTCCTATTTGGTACAAAATGAATGTTATCCTTGGTAAAATGACCTTCTGATATTTACCCTGTACTGATAATAATTTAATTGGTATATAGATAATTTAAACTAAAAACATTGTGTGACTAGAATTTAGTCAGGTATTTGAGTATTTCTTCAGATACACAGCTTATTCTCAGAAAGTTTGCTTTGGTGTTGTAAGACCCCCGAAGGGAGACTCTTACTCAAATCTCGGGGTCGACGCGCACCCAGGGAGACACAAGACCGAACTTGCTGTAATCACACGAGGAAGTTTTATTACAAGCAAGACGAGACAAGAGCTCAGGCCAGCATGCTGGGGTCGAAACTCATACACCGCGCAGGGAGTAGAGGAGTTTGACCACGGCCTGGGATTTTACAAAGCTTATAAAGACAGAAACCACAATCCGGGGGGAGAGAAAGAGGAAACGGGGTAAATTCCAAACTATAGATTCACCTATTTACCTAGCAGTAGGCACATATGTTATTGTGTTATTCCGGGCTACCTCCTAAGGCATTGACACATTCCAACTGGGGTGTTGTGACATTTTATGGTCTTTCCAGGAAAGGCATCCGGTTTTATTCTAAGTAAGCCATCTGGTGGCAATTCCAGGAAAGGAAGGGTGTTTTTCAAGTTCCAGGGACAGTCACTCAGCCTAAGGGCGTGAAACCTATGTCCCTCATAAGCAGGTAAAGATTTTCTCTACCTGATAGAAGCATAGTTGATTCTATTTTGAGATTCAGTTAAGAAATTTCAGTCTACAGTGTTTATTTTATTAGTTTTAAGTTTTGTATCCTAAAAGTTGAACTTCTGTTATAAACCATTTACATCTTAAATTGGTATGCAAAAAATAAGTAAGAGCTCTTAAATTGAGAATTTATTATTAAACTTGGGTGTACAATGATATTCTTATTGACTGTGAGGTGTAGTTAATACAGTTCTGTTGTGCATACTTCAAGATCAAAAGATGAAGTTTTCTGTATTCACTTAAGAGATTTCTGGTTTCAGTATTTCCCTAGTAGACAGGGCTTAGAACCAGTTCCTTTTTTTTTTTTTTTTTTAACTGCTATTATAGACAGATCTGAGATGTTTAGACCTGTGAGTTTAGGGCCAAATTAGCAAATTCATGGCTCTGAGTTTATTATTACGGTGATTTCAAGAAAGAGAACTGAGAGTAGTTTGTAAACAATAGTCCAGATTACTTTACATAGATAGTTGGTTTTCAAAAACAACGAAAATCCACGGAATATGGCATTTGATACTATTTATTCATCTGGCTAGAGACTTGTCTGTTCTGGTTAGTACTCCTTTCTCAGACTCAAAGAAGAAATTGAGCATCATCGGAGCCGCTCCAGCTGTGGCGAGACAGCCACTAGGCAAAAGTTGCCTCTTCAACTGCAGACGATATTGTCCAAAAAGGACACACAGACCTAGGACAGCATATATCTGCCAAGACAGATTAGGTGAGTCCTTAATGTTCCTGTTCTCAGACATTCATGGGCCAGAAGGCTGAAGATTGATGCTCCAACGTTTTGAAGTAAGGGCTGTCCAAGTGTTCAGCAGTCTCAATTAATTGGCAATATTTTTAGAAGCTGTGTTAGGCTTCCCATGTGTTCTCTATTATTCAGTCATTCCTGTATTTCTGATGGAGTTGAAAGACTACAAAAGTTAAAAGAGAGGCAAGACAAGTTGTTAAGAGAACTAGTAGCCGGGCGGTGGTGGCTCACGCCTTTAATCCCAGCACTTGGGAGGCAGAGACAGGCGAATTTCTGAGTTCGAGGCCAGCCTGGTCTACAGAGTGAGTTCCAGGACAGCCAGGGCTCCACAGAGAAACCCTGTCTTGAAACCCCCACTCCCCCCAAAAAAAGAGAACTAGTACAGGTAGCTGAGAAAGTGTTTTATAACAGAAAAAGAAAAAAGAAAGTTACAGAAGGACTGTGAAAGTGCATAGTAAAGAGATAGAACGTTTAAAAGAAAGTCTTTAAAGATAGGGTCAGAAAAAATAAGGCTAGAGAGCTGAAGAGAGATAAGGTAGGAAAGAAATAAAATTAAGAAGCCTGAGAGCCTAGTAAGATAGTGCCTGACAGAGTTTGGGGTTCCCCTGACAGTTATTTTGGGACTGGGCTTAGAGACTGCAGGGGCAGCTTCAGGAACATCTGCTATTGCATTACAGCATAAGGCTTATAAAAAGTTAAGAGCTGCCATTGATTTAAATATAGGCAGAATAAAAAGGACTTTGACTGACCTCCAAAAATCCCTGACTTCCCTCTCGGAGGTAGTCTTACAAAATAAGAGGGGATTAGACTTACTGTTTCTGAATGATAGAGGGCTATGCGTTGCCCTCAAAAAATATTGCTTTAATATAAACCACTCAGGAGTCATTAGAGACTCCATGAGTAAGCTCAGAGAAAGATTAGCTAAAAGACAGAGAGCTAGAGAAGCACAGCAAAAACTGTGCTTGGTTTTCTAAGTCACCATGGATGACTACTTTGCTTTCCGCTTTAGCCGGACCATTTCTTATTATATGCTTAATTTTGATTTTTGGTCCCTGCTTAATAAACAGAGAAATTGCTTTTGTTAAGAATAGGGTAGATGCAGTGCAGCTTATGGTTCTTCAACAACACTATTAACCTATAGTTAAGATTGAAGAAGAAGAGCATGAGTTCCATTTTCCTCCTGAAGATATAGATCTCTGACATTCTAAAATTAGAATAAGTTAGTAAAAGAAGAGGGGAATGAAAGAAAATTAAGTCTAAAGCCAATGCTAGCTAATTAGAGTTACAAGCCTGAGAAAAACACTATGGATCAAGCCCGGGCATGTCCAGACAGGCCAAAAAGATATGGACCATAAAGATAAGAGAAAGCCTACAAGGATATGTCTGGGTGGGCCCAAGCATGCACAGACATGTCTGGGCAAACGACCCAACTGAGTAATGGGCCATCTGGTCCTCTTAGATATGGTTTGAGGTCAGCCAGATGCTCTGTTGACTCAGATTACCACCGACCTTAAAAATTCCCGCTCTGATCTGCATATACAATAGCTGATATTTGAATTAGTCAATCATGTATAGCCACGCTGATTCCCCATATCCCCAAGGCCGATTCCCTTTATAAACCCCTAATCCCTGAGCCTCAGGGTCGGTTCCTCTGTCTCTTGCATGAAATACGTGTTGACCCGGAGCTCCGAAATTAAACTGCCTCGTGTGTTTGCATCAAAAAAAAAAAAAAAAAAAAAAAAAAAGACTCTAGGCATGCAATTAGAGTTGGTGTTCCTTGATGGTTGCAGGCCTGTCTTTATTCTGGGAAGCAGCAGGCCTTCATAGATGCAGGCAGAGTTGTGATCCAGAAAATGCAGTAGAGTGGGGTATGGCTTGCTGCTGCTGGGTTTGCCTAGTGGGGCCTGAGGACAGAAAACTGGTGTAGGGATCTCACTTGGTGGTTGCTGATGGCTTCAGAAATAATGGTGTGGACTGGAAGATGGAGCAGAGTGGACAGGGTAGACGTCAGGGGTCCTGGACTTCCTATGCAGCAAGGAATGGTTTGGGGCTTAGGGATGTCATCTGGATGGTCCAGGCAGGAGCAACCTTTTAATTTCTGAGAGATTCAATTCACATTTGATGACTAGAGCATTTCTCAGGTACAGACAATATTGTCTCTATAATCTCACTAAAGCAGACCTGTCAGGAGATATTCACTTCTAAAATATCTGGGTGAATGTGATGCAGTAGGAGCAATGCACTTTCTGTTGTCAAAGCTGTTTGGGTCTATTTCTGCTTCTTCCTGTAGCTCTGCTGTTTCATACACTGTTTTATGACCCCAGACAGTCAGGTTAGATGAGTGTTTCTTTTACCTTTCTATCCCTTTCATTCATTTTCTTCTTCCTTTTCTGTTGTCCTTCCTCCTTGTATGTATCTACTTTCTTCTCCTCTATTTGTTCTGCCTCTCTTTCTCTATTTCCCTCTCCCCCTCCCCTTCTTTCTCCATCTCTCTTCTCCTTCTTCCATCTCCTGCTCTTTTTCTCTTGCTCTTTTTCTCTTCCTCCTCCTCCTTTTTCTTTTCTCCCTACTCTCTAAGAAATAGCAATAATTTCAGCAAAAGAGAGGCTTTATTTGAAAAATTATCAAACATGATGTTTTATGAAATTTCAAATGTCAGTAAGTGGGTACGTAAGTAAAGAGTGGAGAACACGGAGGTTTTTACATAGCTTACTACCTGGATGACAGAACTTAATGGTTTCATAAAAGGCAATTTGATACTCAATTTCCCCTGTAAATCTAGCTAGCAATATATCTTTAGAACATCCTCTTCGTTATTAATTTTTAATGTAGCAACTCCCATCTCTGAGAGGCAACTTGCTATGCTCTCTGCATACCAAGAGTTCAGTCTTCTTTTACAGACATAGTGAAAGAGGAATCCGAAGATGATGGAGTCAGCCAAGAATCCCAGAAGCAACAAACAACATGCTTAAATACACCCTCCATTTCAGTAAACAATTTACCCTTTACCTTTTGTTTCTTGGTGATAGCTAAAACTTTGCCTAGTATGAAATAGTCATCAGATGAATTCATGTAATTGCTTGATATTATCAGAGTTTTGTGATTTTTGTGCCTTCTTTGGTGTTTCTTACTATTTATGAAATGCAGTTCTGAACACCATTTATATTTTGACTATGCATAGTTCTATTTTTCTGGAATTTAGTAATCAGTTTCTAGCTTTAATTGTAGTGTATGTTAATTTAGTTAATCTCTCATGGATTCTAATGAGCAACTTGTATGTTCTTCTGGACCTTCAACATAAATATTCAGGCTTTTGAGTTTATATTTTAATTATAACTTTTCTCCCTCCAAACCTCCCTTATATGTCTATCTACTCTTCTTCAAATTCATGGCCTCTTTAAAAAACTTGTTATTGCATGAATATATATACACATATATATATACATTTATGTATGTACATATATGTGTATATATTCCTAAATATAATCTGTTCAGTTTCTTTAATAAGTTTTATTTAAAAATGAAATATTACTTCATTTAGATTCCTATTTTAAAATACAAAGTAACAATGGACCACAGTTATAGCCCTGATAATTATCTGTGAGAGATTTAAATGTTTTTATTATTTTTTTATTAAAATGTATTTTCTCATATAATATATCATGATTATGGTGTTTCTTCACTCTAATCCTACCAGTTTCTATCCCATTCCCTTCCCATCCAGAGCCACCCATTTCTGTTTCTCATTAAAAAACAAAAAGTTTCTAAGGGATAAAAACAAATTGGAAAAAGATCTTTACCAATCCTATATCTGATAGAGGGCTAATATCCAATATATACAAAGAATTCAAGTTAGACTCCAGTGAACCAAATAACACTATTAAAAAATGGGGTATAGAGCTAAACAAAGAATTCTCACCTGAGGAATACTGAATGGCTGAGAAGCACCTAAAGGAATGTTCAACATTCTTAGTAATCAGAGAAATGCAAATCAAAACATCCCTGAGATTCGATCTTACACCATTCAGAATAGTTAGGATAAAAAACTCAGGTGACAATAGATGCTGGAGAGGTTGTGGAGAAAGAGGAGCACTCCTCGATTGCTGGTGGGATTGCAAGCTGGTACTACCACTCTGGAACTCAGTTTGTCATTTCCAATGGATATTGGACATAGTACTACCAGATGACCCAGCTGTACCACTCCTAGGCATATACCCAGAAGATGCTCCAACATGTAATAAGAACACATGCTCCACTATATTCATGCAGTGTTATTTATAATAGCCCAAAACTGGGAACAACTCAGATATCCCTCAACAGAGGAATGGATAGAGAAAATGTGGTACATTTACATACAATGGAGTACTACTCAGTGATTAATAACAATGAGTTTATGAAATTCTTAGGGAAATGGATGGGTCTGGAGGATATCATTCTGAATGAAGTAACACAATCACAAAAGAACACACATGGTATGCACTCTCTGAAAAGTGGATATTAGCCTAGAAGATCGGAATACACAAAGTATAATCCACAAACCACCAGAAACTCAAGAGGAAGGAAAACCAAAGTGTCAATACTTTGTTCCTTCTTAAAAGGGGGAAGAAAATACCCATAGAAGCAATTGCAGAGACAACCTATGGAGCAGAGACTTAAAGAAGGACAATCCAGAGATTGTTCCACCTGGGAAACCTTCCCATCTTCAGTCATCAAATCCAGACACTATTGTGGATGCCGGCAAGTGCTAGTTGACAGGAGCCTGATATAGCCTTCTCCTGAGAGGCTCTGACAGTACTTGACTAATACAGAACTAGAAGCTCACAGCCATCCATTGGACTGAGAACAAGGTCCCCAGTTAAAAAGCTAGATAAAGGACCCAAGGAGCTGAAGAGTTTGCAGCCCCTTAGGATGAACAAAAATATGAACTAACTAGTACCCTCAGAGCTCCTTGGGAATAAAACTCTAACCAAAGAGTACACGTGGTGGGACTCATGGCTCCAGCAGCATATGTATAGCAGAGGATGGCCAAGTTAGTCATCAATGGGAGGAGAGGCTCTTGGCACTGTGAAGGTTCTATGCCCCAGTGTAGGGGAATGCCAGGGCCAGGAAGCAGGAGGGTATGGGGTGGTGAGCAGGGGGAGAGGGAGGGAACAGGGGTTTGTTTTAGTTTTTTATTTTACTTTATTTTGGAGGGGTACCTGGAAAAGGAGATATTGTAAATAAATAAAATATCTAATTAAAAAAAAAAAAAGAGTTCGTACTGCTCTTTCAGATGTTCAGTTCCCAGTATGTACATGACAGCTTATAAGGCTCAGAAATTTAAGTTCCAGGACATCTGATGCCCTCTTCTGACCTCATCAAGTACCAGGCTCACACATGGTACACATACACGCTGCGAAACTGTCATGCACCAACAGTAAATACATCTAAAATAAGAGTTATTGTTCTCCTTTCAGTTGCCTTGGGGTGAATCTCTCCATTCTCACAAGTGTTTTACAAGCCCCCATTCTTTCAAGCCTAGCTATGTATGAACTCAAGGAATATTTGGTAAAGCCTTTGACTATAGCTTCATGTCCAGTCTTAGTCAAATGGTGTCACCTATGAGTTCCTATTAGATTTGTCCCCCTAGACAACAGTATCTAACAAAGTTGCTAAAAATAACATGTGTTCATAACATTCGGTTTAAATCAGAATATTCAAGTCTTGACGATATGGCAAAACAAGTCATTATTGTTATTAACATTGCATATTAGTCCACTTTGAACAAAAGATATAAGCATGCAGGTAATAATTATTCTGTTCCATCCACTGTAACATCTCCTGCTCCTTCTAACTTTAAACCAAAGTGTTGAATATAGGTGATAAGGAATAATGTATATCATTTCCCCATATTTTTTGTTTTTAGTACCTTCTAATAAAATATTTACCCAGCCTTCCAGCTTTCATTGACACTTATTACAAGGACATCATACAAGTCTTCCTAAACCAAACTCAAGAAGATCCTTTAATTATCAAAATCAATTAGATTCTTTCAGCTATGTACACCATGGAGTCTCATTTGGATGTGATGAGAGTGGCTTGGGATACATCAGTGATTGCTTTTGACTTTGACATGGATTCTGGATGTAAAACCCAACTCACCAGACATATTTATAACTTCCACTTGAAAATATTGGACCATTTTTCTTCCACCTTTTATAATAGAGATAATGTCTTTCATTTTTAGCCAACAGAAGTAATAGACAAAGATGTGAACAAGATTTTATTTAATGACTAGCAATGAGGGACACCTTAGAAAGCTCTCAGTTCTATCAGATTGGTCATTTCAGTAGGGTTTACTACATCAATGTAAAACTGTATTTTCAGCCTGCAAACATCCTCTGTATAGTATATTCAGCAGTCTCCACACCTAAAAAGTGGAAAAGTTTCAAAAATCAATTATCATAAATACCTCTGAATAGAATAATGGAAGCTGACATCACCTATGAAGTCACTAAAGCAATAAGTCTCCAAGACTCAAGAACTCAAGTTCCTATGTCCTGACATAGAACAACCATTGGTTCCTATTAATATGATTTTCTGTACCAAACTGAGCCTTTGTTTAAACCCTGTGAATTCTGTAGTATGTCATTCATGCACACATGGTGGTAGATTGCAGACAAATCTCTCAGAAAGATGCATATTTGTGACCTTGGAAACAGGAAGTCCACTGCTGCAACTTTTTAAGACTATAAATCAAGGGATTCAGTATGGGGATCACTACAGGGCAGAATATGAAAACTAATCTGTGAAAGGTGGAGGAGCTGCCAGAACTGGAACTCAAATAGACAAACTTGAGGTATAGGAGAGGGAAGCATCTGTCAGGTATAAAGCACAGATGTTGAAGACTTTAGACTTACTTTTATTTTATGTGACCTGTGTAGGGGGTGGTTCCAAGGCTCTGATTGGGAATCCGCATGTGAACTTTGAAAGTCCTGTTCCCCAACTGGTTCATGATCAATCAATAAAGATGCTAGCAGTTAGGAGTTGGACAGAAGAGGCAGAACTTCCAGGTTCCTGTATGCAGGCTAGCAGACACAGGAGGAAGGAAGAAGCCGGAGTGCTTCAGAGGGAGAGCCACCAGCCATGTGAGATCTCAGGTGGAGGAGACATTGGCCATTTCCCTAACTGGGCCTAGGGAAGCAGGGGGAAGATTAGAAACACAACTAAGTTGAGAGCAGATTTAGGGTGCTGAGCAGGAGAAAGTAACCAGGCAACTAAAGGAGGGCAGATTTAGATGTGTTGAGCTGGGAGTGAAAAGAAGGGCGCTCTAGCCTAGGAAGAATTAATAGAGAATAGAGCCCAGCCATTGAGTGAAAAGCATACAAAAAGTAAGCTAATGTGTATGTGTCTTTTACCCAAGGATCCAAGGGAACTCAAGCAGGCCTTAAAGTGCGGTCAGCTCCAAGCTAAAAGTGGAGTAGTAGAAACTGCATACTACAGATATGGCTACATAGCTATTTGCTATCATGATAAGTAAGACATTCACTATTCCAAACAACCTTGTAAATATAGGAAGCAGAAACTGTACAAAGAATTTGTCAGTGTATGCTAGATTTAACAGCTGGGGCTTGTCACAGAAAAAAATGTCTGTTTATGTTAGGTCCACAGAATGGAGCTGCAACAAGGTACAAATCCGAGATAAAGAAGCTGGGTTTCTAGTCACATAGGATTCTACAACCACCCAAGCACAGAGTGTGGGTGACATGATTGGTGATACAACAGTGGGTTACAAATGACAGCATACTTGTCATAGGCATGGCTGTCATGAGGAAAGATTCACTTAGTTCCCTAGTGAAAAACATAAAATATTTTACCTTGTAGCCCCAAAAGGTGATAGTTTGGTTTTCTTGGAAGAATTGGAAAGCATCTTGGCATTCGTTGAGCTGATATAGTGAAGGTCTTTGAAAGGAAAGATCACTGGAAAGAAATACATGTGTGTGTAGAAGTGTGAATCCACACTTATTAAAACGAGGGACATATTCCAGGTACAGATAAGACAAAGAGTAGTTCTGTGATTTCTGGGGACTCTGAAAACCCTAGAGAGATGGATTGGGTTATCTCAGTTGTATTTCCCTCCACAATCCTTGCCTTGATGATTCTTTATGATTAAGAACAACAAAGGCAATAGAAGAGGAGGGGGAGAAGGAGGAAAAAGGAAAAGAAAAAAGAAAAGTAAAGAAAAGTCATTGTTAACTCAGATGAAACATTACAGTTAGTACAATACCTGTTTTCTCACCTCGAAGCCCTGGCAAGAGACATCAAAAATCTACATCATAAGGAGAGATTTTGAAAACTTGAAATGGCAACTTTTAAGCAATTATTTATTAAATAACAAAAAATTATGAATAGATGTTTTTAGTACTGTGAAAATGGTCTTGGTGCGTATGAGAAACATACTTAGAGGACAGCATTTATAACTGTTAAGAAAGACAATGAACTGTAATCTAAAGCTCATTCTTGATTTAGGCAGAGGTTGTACATTACTGGGTAGAATACATCCAACATGAACAATGCCATAGGGGAGTAATTGTAAAATGTATACATACAAATGAATACACACACACACACATACAGACAAACATACACACACACAGATTACATTTACTGATTATAAGGTGTACCAACACTGTATTTCTAGCATGAAGCCTATTTGATCATGGTAGAGGATCTTTTCAATGTGTTCTAAGATTTGGAATGCAATTATTGTGTGGTGGCCCTGCTGTGTTCTTGAAAGAACTCAAATCCGAAACCAGAGACTTAGCTCGCTGGGGGTTTGGAGCCTATGTAAATGATTCAAGGACCAGATACCAGGTCCCTAGGAAGCCGTGAACCTTTGATCTCTCTATCCGTCCTGGAATCCTTCGTGTTAGAGTTTTAGCTTTGATCCTGCCGAATGTCTGTTCTCACCTGAATGTAAAATGCATGCCTGTGCTTATCTAGTATATATATTCCGTGTTCACTAAGTAAAGTTGCGCCTTGATGAGACCCATTTCTCCTGGCGTCTGTCTCTATTCTCTCTATCACCCATTACAGGTTTCCAAATCCTCGGTTCGTGGAACCCCACACAGGTAGGAGCTGCGGGACGGCATCCTACATTATTGTATTAAGTATGTTTGCATCTCCTTCAGAAGAGAAATTGGCCTGTAATTCCCTTACTTTGTTGAGTCTTTATGTGCTTTGGGTATCAGGGTGACTGTGACTTCATATAAAAAAATTTGACAAAATTCCTTCTATTTCTATTTGTGAAATCATTTTGGCATTAACTCTTCTTTGAACATTTGATTGAATTCTGCACTAAAACTATTGTCCCATGCATTTTTTTGGAGGACAGTGGACTTTTAGTAACTACTTTATTTTATTAGACATTATATGTCTATTTAATTTTTTTCTTGTTTTTGACTTAACATTGGTAAGTGGTACCTATCAAGAAAATTATCCATTTCATTTAGGTTTTCCAATTTTGTGGAATATAGGGTTTTAAAGTTCCTTAATGGCTATTATGATCCCATTTTTGCTTCTGATTTTGTTAATTGGAATGTTCTCTTTGTCTTTTAATTAGTTTGGATAAAGATTTGTCTATCCTGTAGATTTTCTCAAGGAACCAACCCTTTCTTTCATTGATTCTTTGTGTTGTTATCTTTGTTTCCATTTTAATGATTTCAGCCCTTGGTTTGATTATTTCCTGCTATCTACTCCATTTGGATGTGCACACTTCTTTTTCTAGAGCTTTCAGGTGTTTGTTAAGTTGCTAGTGTAAATATCTCCTTTTTTTCCCACTTAGTTCTGTGAAAATCCTTTTTAGAGCCACTAACATTGTATCCCAGAAGTTTGTGTATGCTGTGTGCTATATATTCATTATCATTGAATTCTAGAAAGTCTTTAATTTCTTTTATTATTTCTGCTTTGGTCCACTTTTTATTCAATAGAAAATTGTTCAGTTTCCATGTGGTTGTAAGCTTTCTGTTGTTTCTGTTGTTAATATCCACCCTTACTCTGTGTTCACCTGATAAGATGCAGGGAGTTATGTCAGTTTTCTTATTTCTGTTAAGACTTTCTTTGTGTCTAAATGTATGGTTGATTTTGGACTAAGTCACATGAGGTAAAGAAAAGAATATATATTATTTTGTGTTTGTGTAAAGTATTTTGTGCATATCTGTTACATTCATTTGTTTTATAATGTGTAAGCTCCAGTATTCTCTGTTTAGTGTTTGTCTAGATGACCTGTTGAATGACAAATATATGGTATTAAAGTTTTCTACTACCACTGTTACAGTTAATATGTGATTTAAGCTATATTCATGTTTCTTTTATAAATTTGGGTGCCTTTCTGTTTGGGGAATTAATGTTAATAATTGAAATATTATACAGGAATGGTGGTATGTGCATTCAATCCTAGCCCTCAGTAGGCAGAGGCAGGCAGACCTCTATGAGTTTGAGGCTAGCCTGGTCTACAAAACAAGTTCTAGGACAGCTAGAGATATTATACAGAGAAATCCAGTTTGGAAAAAAAACAACCAACCAACCAACCAACAAACCAACCAAATAAACAAACAAAAACAAGAAGAAAACCAAACCAAACCAAGAATTGAAATATCTCCTTGATAGAGTTTTCCTTTGATAGATATGTAGTGTCCTTCCCTACCTGTTTTGGTTAGTTTTTTTTTTTTTTTTGAAATGTATTTTGTTAGGTATGAAAATGAACCAGTTTACTTCTTAGGTCCATTTGCTTGGAATATCTGTTGTTGTTTTTTAACCAGTTATGCTGACATAATAGTTATCCTTGATGTTTAGGTGTGTTTCTTGGATGGAATAGAAGGATGGGTCCTGCTTTTGTACCTATTCTGTTACTGTCTTTTTATTGAAGAATGAGAACATTGATACTGAGAAATATCATGATCAATGATTGTTGTTTCTGTTATTTTGTTTTTGGTGGTGGTGGCAGTTGTGGTGGTGGTGGTGGTGGTGGTGCTGGTGCTGGTGGTGCTAGTGGTGCTGGGGTGCTGGGGTCCTGGGGGTGTTGGTGGCAGGGGTGGTGGTGTGTGTGTGTTTTACTTCTTTTGGTTTCACTTGTGTGAGGTTATTCATTTCCTATGTTTTCATAAGTGTAGTTAGACTTCTAAGGTAGGAATTTTCCTCCTATCACCGTCTATAGACTTGGATTTGTAGATCATACTGTTTAAATTTGGCTTCAACATGGAATACCTTTTTTTCTCCTTCTATGGTAATTGAAAGTTTTGCTGATTATTATAGTCTGAGGTATCATTTGTAGTTTCTTAGAGTATGCAGCAACTTGTCCAGGCCCTTCTCGCTTTTAGAGTATTGATAGAAAAATCAGATGTAATTCCTGTTGCTTATAACCATTGATTATTACTTTATATATTTCATCTTTAGCTTCAGAAGAAAGGACATTTATATTCTTACCTTTATGTCAAAATATGGCTTTTCATCCTTCTGGTCTGAACCTGTGCCCTGAGCAGACCTCGGGTGCTGGCTTCTCATCCAGTTCCACAACACCCAGAGGAAGCTTGACTCCCAGGTACTTTAACACACTCAGGAAAACAGGTTGGGAGGCCACAACATGTGCTACACCACATAGAGTAACTGGGTCCCCCAGGATCCAGAGCCGCAGGAAACCCTGCCCATCCAGTACCACTGGTTCCTTCTGATCTGAACCTGTGCCCTCAGCACACCATGGGTGCTGGCTCTGCAACCATACTTACAACACCTAGATGGAGCCCAACTCCCAGGTGCTCTAAAACATACAGGATCAGAGATCAAAGAGGAAGCTCAACTCTCAAGAGATCAGAAACACTCAGGAGCACTGGAGCTCTGGCACACTCAAGATCACAGTTGAGGTCACATTATCATTCTTAACACACAGCATTCCTAGAAACCCCACAGGAACCAGGAAAACACAAACCCCTGCCAAGCCATAGGCATGGGTTCCTTCCAGCTTGCAATCCTGCCTGGAGCAAACCCAGGACTCTGGCTCCCCACCTACCCCTGCAGCACACAGAGAAAACTTGACTCCCAGGAGCTTTGACACAACAGGATCTCAGGAACTTGGTCACACCAAGATTTAAGGATCCCAGAAGCAGCTTGACTCTCAGGAACTCTGACACACCCAGGATCCCAGGATCACAGAGATAGCTGGATTTTCAGGAGTTCTGACACAACCAGGATTAAAGGAGGGACAGGTTCCAACAGAGACATCAAGGGCAGATAGCACTACAGATAACCAGATGGCAAGAGACAATCACAAGAACATAAGGAACAGAAACCAAAGCTACTTGGCATCATCAGAACCTAATTCTCCTGTCACAGCAAGTCCTGGATACTCAATCACAACAGAAAAAGCAAGACTCAGATTTAAAATCACCTCGTGATGATGATAGAGGACTTTAAGAAGGGCATAAATAACTCCCTTAAAGAAATACAGGACAACTTACGTAAACAGGTAGAAGCCCTTAATGAGGAAACACAAAAATCCATTAAAGAATTACAGGAAAGCACAACCAAACAGGTGAATGAATTGAACAAAACCATCCAGGATCTAAAATGGAAATAGAAACAACAATGAACTCACAAAGGGAGACAACCCTGGAAATAGAAAACCTAGGAAAGTGATCAGGAGTCATAGATACAAGCATCACCAACAGAATACAAGAGATAGAAGAGAGAATCTCAGGAGGAGAAGATACCATAGAAAACATTGACACAATAGTCAATGAAAATGCAAAATGCAAAAGGCTCCTAACACAAACATCCAGGAAATCCAGGACACAATGAGAAGACCAAACCTAAGAATAATAGGCATAGAAGAGAGCAAAGAAAATTCACAACGTAAAGGACCAGTAAATATCTTCAACAAAATTAGAGAATAAAACTTCCCTAACCTAAAGAAAGAGATGCTCCCACTTATTGGCCCTGGCATTCCCCTACACTGGGACACAGAACCTTCACAGGGCCGAGGTCCTCTCTTCCTATTGATGATCAAACTTGCAATCCTCTACTATACACATGCTGCCAGAACAATCAGACCCGTCCATGTGCAGTCCTTGGTTGGTGGTTGAGACTCTGGGAGCTCTGAGGGTACTAGTTAGTTCATGTTGTTGTTTGTCCTAAGGGGCTCCATTGGTCCTTTCTCTAACTCCTTCACTGGGGACCCTGTACTCAGTTCAATTGATGGCTGTGAGCCTCTACATCTGTATTAGTCATGTACTGTCAGAGCCTCTCAGGAGATAGCTATATTTAGTCTGGCTTGCCCTTCCTTCAGTCTCTGCTCCATAGTTAATCTCTGCAACTCCTTCCGTGGGTATTTGGTTCTCCCTTTTAAGAAGGAATGAAATGTCCACCTTTTGGTCTTCCTTCTTGAGTTCCTTGTGGTTTGTGGGTTGTTCTTCCTGTATTCCAAACTTCTGAGCTAATAACCACTTATCAGAGAGTGCATACCATGTTTGTTCTTTTGTGATTGGGTTACCTCACTCAGGATGATATTCTCCAGATCCATCCATTTCCCTAAGAATTTCATAAATTTATTGTTTTTAATAGCTGAGTAGGGTGGCAGGCATGGGGAGAGAGGAGACAACAGGGGTTTGTTTTTTTTTTGTTGTTGTTGTTTTTTTTGTTTGTTTTTTCTTTGTTTTTTGGAGGGGAACCTGGGAAAGGAGAAATTTACTTGTAAATAAATAAAATATCTAATAAAAAAAAGAAGTTAAGAAAAAAAAGAAAAAGAAAAAGATGCTCACGAACATTCAAGAAGCCTACAGAACTCCAAATAGACTGGACTTGAAAAGAAATTCCTCCCATCACATAATAATCAAAACACCAAGTGTACAAAACAAAGAAATAACATTAAAAGCAGTAAGGGAAAAAGGTCAACTAACATATAAAGGTGGATCTATCAGAATTATACCAGATTTCACACCAGAAACTTTAAAAGCCAGAAGATCCTGTGCAGATCTCATACAGACTCTAAGAGAACACATATGCCAGCGCAGGCTACTATACCCAGCAAAACTCTCAATTACCATAGGTGAAGAAACCAAGATAGTCCATGACAAAAGCAAATTTACACAATATCTTTCAACAAATCCAGCCCTACAAAGGATGATAGATAGAAAACTCCAACAAAGGGAGGGAAAACACTCCCTAGAAAAAGAAAGAAAACAATCTCCTTACAACAAACCCAAAAGAAGATAGCCACACAAACATAATTCTACATCTAACAAAAAATTACCAGGAAACAATCATGTTTCCTTAATATCTCTTAACATCAATGGGCTAATTCCCCAATAAAAAGAAGTAAACCAACAGAATGGATATGTAAACAGGACCCAGAATTTTGCTCCATAAAGGAAATGTACCTCAGTGACCAAGACAAACTTTCCAAGAAAATGGTCCCTAGAAACAAGCTGGAGTAGCCATTCTAATATCAAATGAAATTGACTTTCAAACAAAACTTATCCAAAAATGATAAGGAAGGACGCTTCATACCTGTCAAATGAAAAATCTACCAAGAAGAACTTTCAATTCTGAATATCTATGCTCCAAATGCAAGGGCAACCACATTCATAAAAGAAACTTTACTAAAGTTCAAAGTACACATCACACTCCACACAATAATAGTGGGAGACATTAACACCCCAATCTCAGCAACGGACAGATTATGGAAACAGAAACTAAACAGAGATACAGTGAAACTAACAGAAGTTATGAAACAAATGGATTTAACAGGTATCTATAGAACATTTCATCCTAAAACAATAGGATATACCTTCTTCTCAGTACCTCATGGTACCTTCTCCAAAACTGACCATATAATTGGTCACAAAACAGTCCTCAACAGATACAAGAAGATTGAAAGAATCCCATGTATCCTATCAGATCACCACAGACTAAGGCTGGTCCTTAATAACAACAAAACAGCAGAAAGCCCTCATATACTTGGAAGCTGAACAATTCTCTACTCAATTATAATTCGGTCACAGTAGAAATAAAAAAATTGAAGACATTTTAGAATTTAAGAAAAATGAAGACACAATATACCCAAACTTATGGGACAAAAAGAAAGCAGTGCTAAGAGGAAAACTTAGAGGTCTTAGTGCCTCCAAAAAGAAACTGGAGAAAACATACATGAGCAAATTAACAGCACACCTGAAAGCTCAAGAACAAAAGAAGCGAATACACACAAGAGGAGTAGAAAACAGGAAATAGTCAAACTCAGGGCTGAAATCAACCAAGTAGAAACCAAAATAACTATCCAAAGAATCAATTAAACTAGGAGCTGGTTCTTTGAGAAAATCAACAAGATAGATAAACCCTTAGCCAGACTAACCAGAGGGCACAGAGACTGTATCCAAATTAACAAAATCAGAAGTGAAAAGAGAAACTTAACAACAGAAACTGAAGAAATTCAAAAAATCATCAGATCCTTCTACAAAAGCCTATACCCAGAAAAACTGGAAAATCAAGATGAAATGGACAATTTTCTACTCAGGTATCAGGTAGCAAAGTACAATCAGGATCAGATAAACCATCTAAACAGTCCCATAACCCCTAAAGAAATAGAAGCAGTCATTAAAAGTCTCCCAACCTCCAAAAGTCCAGGAACAGTTGGGTTTAGTGCAAAGTTTTATCAGACCTTCAAAGAAGACCGAATACCAATACTCTTCAAACTATTTCACAAAATAGAAACAGAAAGAACACTACACAGTTCGTTCTATGAAGCCACAATTACATGGATACCTAAACAACACAAAGGCCCAACAAAGAAAGAGAACTTTACTTATGAATATTGATGCAAAAATCCTCAATGAAATTCTCGCAAACCAAAATCTAAGAACACTTCAAAATGATCATCCATCATGATCAAGTAAGCTTCATTCCAGGGATGCAGGGATGGTTCAATATACAAAATCCATCAACATAATCCACTATAAAAACAAACTCAAAGAAAAAAAAAACACATAAGCATCTCATTAGATGCTTAAAAAGCACTTGACAAAATTCAACATCCCTTCAAGGTAAAAGTCTTGAAAAGATCTGGAACTCAAGGCCCATACCGAAACATAGTAAAAGTAATATATAGCAAATCAGTAGCCAACATCAAACTAAATGGAGAGAAACTTGAAGCAATCCCACTAAAATCAGGGACTAGAAAAAGCTGCCCACTCTCTCCCTACCTATTCAGTATAGTACTCAAAGTCCTAGCGAGAGCAATTAGACAACAAAAGGAGGTCAAAGGGATACAAATTGGAAAGGAAGAAGTCAAAATATCACTATTTGCTGATGATATGATAGTATACTTAAGTGACCCCAAAACTTTTACCAGAGAACTCCTAAACCTGATAAACAACTTCAGCAAAGGATCTGGATATAAGATTACTCTAACAAATCAATAGCCTTCCTATACTCCAAAGATAAACAGGCTGAGAAAGAAATTAAGAAAATACCACCCTTGACAATAGTCACAAATAATATAAGATACCTTGGTGTGATTCTAACCAAGCATGTGAAAGATCTGTATGACAAGACCTTCAAGTTCCTGAAGAAAGAAACTGAAGACCTCCAAAGATGGAAAAATCTCCCATGCTCAGGGATTGGCAGGATTAATAGAGTAAAAATGGCCATCTTACCTAAAGCAATCTCAAGATTCAATGCAATCTCCATAAAGATCCCAACTCAATTCTTCATAGAGTTAGAAAGAGCAATTCTCAAATTCATTTATAATAACAAAAAACCCTGGATAGCAAAAAACATTCTCAACCACAAAAGAACTTCTGGGGGAATCACCATTCCTGAGCTCAAGCTATACTACAGAGGAACAGTGATAAAAACTGCATGTTATTAGTATAGAGACAGACTGATAGATCAGTGGAAGAGAATTGAAGACCCAGAAATGAACCTACACATCTATGGTCATTTGATCTTTGACAAAGGAACTAAAACCATCCAGTGGGAAAAAAGATAGCATTTTCAACACATGGTGCTGGTTAAACTGGAGGTCTGCATGTAGAAGAATGGAAATTGATTCATTCTTATCTCTTTGTACAAAGCTCAAGTCCAAGTGGACCTCCACATAAAACAAGATATACTGTAACTAATAGAAGAGAAAGTGGGGAAGAGCCTCGAATACATGGCCACATGGGAAAATTTCCTGAACAAAACACCAATGTCTTATGCACTAAGATCAACAATAGACAAATGGGACCTCATAAAATTACAAAGCTTCTGTAAGGCAAAAGACACTGTCAATAGGACAAAATGGCAATCAACAGATTGGGAAAAGATCTTCATCAATCCTACATCTGATAGAGGGCTAATATCCAATATATAGAAAGAACTCAAGAAGTTAGACTCCAGAAAACCAAATAACCCTATTAAAAGTGGGGTGCAGAGATAAACAATGAATGCTTGACTAAGGAATGTTGAATGGCTGAGAAGCACCCAAAGAAATGTACAAACATCCTTAGTCATCAGGGAAATGCAAATCAAAACAACCCTCATATTCCAGCTCATATCAGTCAGAATGGCAATCATAAACTCAGGTGACAGCAGATGCTGGCCAGGATACAAGAAAGAGAAACACTCCTCCATTGTTGGTGGGATTGCAAGCTGATACAAGGATTCTGGAAATAAGTCTGATGGTTGCTCAGAAAAGTGGATATAGTTTCACTCCCACTGAGTTTTCTCCCTAAAAATTACTAAGGGACATTATCTTTTTCTGTGGAAACACCTTGATTGTCCTAGCCCTTTGCTCATCCCAGGGCATATGGATACATGATTCAGTAGCAAAACTAAAGAGATCCTTGGCTCTTTGAGGGTATATCATCCTGAGTCATCAAACTCTGGAATTTCAAAACAATCTATCTTGAGAAGGTGGAATGCTTTTAATAAGAGTTTCTTCCAAGATCAAAGCATTCCATCCTTCAGAAAGAAGGCAAACTATTCAAAAGAGCCTCAGGAAATCCCTGAAGCTGACTACATTCACTAAGCATCTCCTTGCCAGAGTAAGTAATAAAAGCTGTAGGTGCCCTTCAGATGGGAAGGAAGCTGAGCTGCAAAGAAGACTCCTAGATCAGACCAAATAACTGGAAGAAGCAGAAAACAGCAGAACTGCCTGGAAGCGGTACAGGAAAGGACACTGTCCAGCGTGTTGAGCCAGCTGCAGGCTGTGCAGTGTGCTCCAGGTTCCCAGCTTCATGAATTGTCACCCATGCTGGGGTGGGCATGAGTTGTAGTTGTTTTTGAGTAATCTCTCTTCTTCTAAGAATCCCCTCACTTCTACTCCTATTAGTAACCTCAATAAAACTCATTGGTTGATCAAAAAAAGAAAAAGGAAAAAGAAAAGAAAACTGGATATAGTACTACCTGAGAACACAGCTGTGCATATACTCAAAAGATGCTTTAACATGTAGTAAAGACACATGCTCAACTAATGTTCATAGCCGCATTATTTATAATAGCCAGAAGCTGGAAAGACCCCATATGTCTTTCAATAGAGGAATGGATACAGAAAATGTCATACATTTGCACAATGGAATACTACTCAGGTATTACAAGCAATGCCTTCATGAAATTCTTAGGCAAATGATTAGACCTAGAAAATATCATCATGAGTCAAGTAACCCAGTCACAAAAGAAGACACATGGTATGCAGTCAGTGGTAAGTGGATATTAGGCCAAAAGCTCCGAATACCCAAGATACAATTCACAGATCCAATTCACATGAAGCTCAAGAAAAAAGAAAACAAAAGTGTGATTGCTTAGGTCCTTCTTAGAAGGGGAACAAAATACTCACAATAGCAAATATAGAGACAAAGTATGGAGCAGAGACTGAATGAAGCCATCCAACACTGGCCCACCTGGGTCTCCATCGCAAATACAGTCACCAAATGCAAACACTATTGTGGATGCCAAAAAGTGCTTGCCAACAGGAGCCTGATATAGCTTTCCCCTGAGAGGCTCTTGCAGAGCCTCACAAACACAGAGGTGGATGTTTGCAGCTGATCATTGGACTGAGCATGGGGTTTCCAGTGGAAGAGTTAGAGAAAGGACTGAAGGAGCCAAATGGTTTTAAAACCCCTAGGAAGAACAACAATATCAACCAACCAGACCCCCTGGCTCCCAGGGACTAAACCACCAACCAAGGAGTACACATGAAGGGACTCATGGCTCCAGCCTTATATGTAGCAGAGGATGGCCTTTTTGGGAATCAATGAGACTGAGGTCCTTGGTTCTGTGAAGGCTTGATGCTCCAGTGCAGAGGAATGCAAGGCCAGGGAGGTGGGAGTGGCTGAGCAGGTGGGGGACTACACTAATATATTCAGGAGGGGGAATAGGATAACATTTGAAATGTGAATAAAGAAAATATACAGTAAAAGAAAAAAATACTGCTTTCTATAATATTTTTACAATTAAGTTTATGCAGTAAATACCTTTTGAGCTTAAGAATTTGGATGACTTCAAATGAAAATACATCATACATCAATGTTATATACCAAATAATCAGAGTTATTGGAGTTACATTTTTCTTAATTTTATGGAATCCATTTATTGTACATACTTTGATAATTTCAGACTTAAAATACTGGAGATTGTTTGAAATTCTAATTGTCTATAAGTCTTCAAAATAAACTTTAGTATGGTTTATAGTAAAAATATAAGCTACAGGATAAAAAATTATTCATAGAGGATGAAATAATGTTAATGACTAGAGACTGAAACTTTTGGGTTGTTGAGTATCTGGAGTTTCTGATCATACTAAGTCAGATGTTAAAGGCATGAGGTTCTGTTCTGCTGGACAACCAAAAACTAAAGAGCTTAATAACAAAGCTTTCTTTTGTTTACTATTCCATAATCCACCAAGGTTAGTCAAGGTCAGCCAATTTGATCCACCCCCCCCCAATCTCTAATGATAGAGCAATGTCTGCAACATTGCCTATGTGAGTGGCAAAGTGAGAAAACA
>NW_022196904.1:143566272-143566961 GCF_008632895.1 Mastomys coucha
GCTCAGGATCTTTGAGGGATACTTAGTAGGCTCTTGATTATACCTATATTTTTCTTTAATTTTAGAGACTTGTATTTTGCACACACTCTTCTAATTTTTAGAAAATTAAGAATTCAGTAACTTACTACAGAAAATTCATATGTGTACTGCCATAAGTTATAGAGCCTATATTTGAAATATCAGTAGCAATTTCATAATAGTATGCCATTGCCTATGTTAACCAAGAATAAATTGCCATGATGTAAGAGAGGAAGTTAGAGTACCATAGTATCAGATTCTACTATTGACCATTTATAATTTAAATTTGAAATCTCATATGCACTGTGATTTCAGGACTCAAATAATCACACAACAGTAAAAGAACAAAACATTTCCTTCCTCTTTACTGAAGGCTTAGTCCACATCTTTTTCACTTACCCAGTTGCTAGTGGAGACAAGAATAAGACCTCAAAATTCATACATGATTAGCATTGAATTGCCTTAGAAACACTTTAACTGTCAGAAGTAGGTTTTTCCCAGGAGGCACAGCCAAGTCAATGTTAATTTATTCATTCTAACAGGAGGTTTTTTGCTCAGAAACAAAGAACATCCTTAGTCTCCACCAGGTCTTTATTCTGCTGAACTGGGCCATTCGTGAGGCAAGAGTTCTGAACCTAGGAATGCTTACAGCCTTCTATAAGGACAGGACC
>NW_022196904.1:143566971-143589377 GCF_008632895.1 Mastomys coucha
CAAATGGCAGCATACCTGTCATAGGCCATGACTGTCATGAGGGAAGATTCACTCAGTCCTGTGGTGCAAAACATAAAGTATTGAACTATACAGCCTGCGAAGCTGATAGTTTGCTTTTCCTGGAAGAGGTTTGAAAGCATCTTTGGGACTGTAGAAGTGATATAGCAGATGTCTATAAAGGACAGGTTACTGAGGAAGAAGTACATAGGTGTATGGAGGTAGGAGTTCATCCTTATTAAAACAATAAGGGACAGGTTCCAGGTTAGTGTTGTAATGTACAGGATGAGGAACATAACAATGAGCAGTGCTCTGATTTGGGGGAAATCAGAGAATCCTAGGAGGATGAATTCAGTGATCTCAGTAATGTTTCTTCCTTTAATCATTGCTTCTGTGATCCTAGTTAGTATTTTGGAGGAGAAAAAGAACACATCATTGACTCAAGTGAAATAATAAAATTTTCTATCTCTTTCTCTCCATCTGGTGTGGGAGAAACTCTCCATTGCCATTCCATAGAAAGAACCCAGTGTATCATTTCCAGTTGTTAGTGAAATTCCTGTCATTTTCCAGATCTTACCTAATTCATATTATGTCATGAGTATTTAAAAAAAATAATTAGAGATTGACTGGAAACATTTCCAGAAAAGAATGGGAAAATATGCATTCTTATTTTTATTTCCAATGATAATGTTTTTGATAATTTTTCAATATGGTAAAGGCGTTATTCTGAGTATATTCATTGTCTTTGATAAAGACAGTGTTCACCATCTGTCTGGACAGATAGAGAAGAAATATTTTCTGATGTAATCCTTGAATGGAAACTTCATTAGGTACAAGTAGCTAATGGAGGTGTTTCCCAGTGTTGACCTGACAAAGATGTGATCATTTTGAGGTGTGTGTGAGGCACAAAACCAGGTGCAACAGAATATTACTGAGTAACAAATGACTCGAGTTAAAGAAGTCAGAAGGCTGACATTCACACCCATGATGTCTGTATATGTTGTGTGAGATTGGATATCTGCTTTTCATCCTGGTTGTCTTAGACTTACCAACACAACCAAGGAGAAGAACAAGAAGATGTTTGTGGCCTTCCAAAACGACAGAAGATATTACATGAGTATGTGTCCTTCCTTTACTACTTCCCTTATCTCTAGCTAACCAAAAGTTATGGATCAAGCTGTGTATTTCTCCAGAGATCAGGTTCTTTATTTTTAAAGCTGAATTCTGAAGAAGAGAAATAACACATTATCCCAATGATGAAGAAAAGAGGAAGTATAGGCAAGCATATTTTTATCTCAGCTAACTTTCCTGAAACAAAGTTAAGTTTGTTTTGATTCAGGTCTCTCTGGAAGCCTTACACAACTGTCAGGGTTAACATTCATGGTTTCTTTGGTTTGAAGATACCCTCTTCCCTTATAATACGAGTCAACAAACAGAAAGCAATAAATGTCACAGTAAGATATTTAAGAATTTAACTCTCACATCATGCCCCAAATTAATGCAGATTTTTATGTTTGAGATAATTCTATTCAGGGAAGTTCAGCAATCTAGGTAAAGAGAAAGAAGATGGTTTTGAGGGTAACAAAGTTTGAGAGAGGCGAGGGGAGATTGATGGAAGAGATAAATCTCTATAAACCTTGTCCCTTTGAAGTCCTACTGTAAAAATTGCACAGGTCTTGACAGAACAGAGTCTATATTCAAATTCTTGACATTTAGTACCAACCCCAATTTTAAAAGAAGATGCAGTTCTTTTGGAAGTTACAAACTACCTATTTTTCTTGCTGTGTACTTTCCTGTTCAGTGCAATGCTTCTCTTTAGTGGATGCTTTTGGCCATGAACATAATTATCTACTCACAGCAAGTGAGACCACAACACTGGGATCCTGTTGAGAGTTAAGGTGCAAGGAGAAAAGCCAATTACAGGGAAATATTACAGATACTTACTCCTGGGTGTAATGGTTGCTAGGGTGACTTCCCTAAAGATTTCAAGCGCACTTTGCCATGTGTATCAATTTTCCACTTTCCACTGGTCCTTTAATGATCTCAGTGTTGGTTTTCTATGGACATAAGAGCTATTTGCAGAAAGGACATGAAATCTTATAGTCCTCAGACTCTCAACTTTTAGGTTGCAATTTTGAGATCAGAAATGTAAAAGGATTTGCTCCTAGTAGTACAGTCACATAGCTGGATAACAGTTGGTCACAGTTGTATATGCTAACCTGTTCACAACTCACTTTTAAAGCTACACAGACATGTATTTCTTCAAATTCCCAACCTAAAGCAATTATCCTAACAGTAATATTATCTCCATGCACACGAGAGGAAATTCCAGTTTGGAGACATGTACTAGTTCTCTGTATTACTCTAGGGAGTTAGTATGATTATGACTTTGAATGTTGCTTTCACAGAACTCAGATAGAATTCTAGCTTTGTAGCTTACAGCTTGTGCATCTCTGTGTAAATTAGCCTCCTCAGGCCTCCCTCCTGTTGCCCTCTAAATGAACCTAACAGTTGTTTTTAGTTCATAGGGAGCTCGCATAGAGGGACTAAAGCCACATAAGCAATGTGTAGGAACCACATCATGTTTCTATGTAGCATGTAGGTTATACATTCTGCTTTGCCTTGCAACACTTTCCAAAATATTATTCTGCATTTCTAATCCTTCAGGGAAAAAAATCCATTCATTATAAATGTCTACTTCTTCATCTAGCCATGAGGCCATGTGGCATTTCCCTTGTATACATTGGTCTGTCCAGTGGTATTGGCAATATGCTGGTCTTGTTCTCATAAGTGTAGTGTTGAGAGTTCATGGGTTTATGTTCCCCTGTCATATCTAGAGAATAGAATGTACTAACGTGAGTACCTGTTACTCTGTTAACTACAATCTGTTACTCTCTGTTTCCTACAATCTTTTCTGACCCATCTTCTTTAACTTTTCTTGAAGTCTTAGGTTTGGGGTTTGCATTACAGATGTATTCATTAGTGTTGGACACCCCTACAGACACTTGTACATATACACATGTATATACATGTAACAAATATAATAAAAAAGAGATCATATATTTTGTAGGTGATGTCACACCGGAGGAATTAGAATGGGGAGAGGGAAGGAAGGAAGTAACAGTGTCCGTATATGAAATCTTTATAAAAACTATTAAAAATGTAAAACTCTAGGGCAATTTTCCAACCTTTGGAGGATATTTTGGGTATAATAGAAAGTATTAATTATGACCACATTTACTGGTCATACAGGCATCCTCAATTTATCTGCTTTAGCAAGGCTTACTTGTAGGCTTTTGTGTGAACCTTTATTACTCAAACTCGGATCCTCATTCTTATGCTATAGTCACCTTACTAACTGACACAAGCACAGACATTTAAACTTAAATGTCATTGACAAACCCAAAGTGTGCTTTTAACTTTATTGGAAGCAATCTCCTAACAGCACTGCTTCCTACATTACCTGTTTTGAACCAGTCAGCTACTGTGCTCACAGTGATCTTTGGGCTCACATCTGCCTTGGTTATCATGGTTATATGGTTACATCATTGCTACTGTTCTTAAGATCACATCAGCTGAAGGCAAACCAAAGGCCTCCAATACGTGTGCTTCTCACCTGACAACAGTGATCCTTTAGTTTGGTTCAAGTATCTTTGTCTGTATGTTTCCTAACTTTGAATATTACCTGAACCAAAACAAGTTGTCATTGACCTTATACACTATTATGATCCCCATGTTAAACCCATTGATCTGCAATATGAGGAACAAAGAAATAAAAGATTCCCTAAAGAGATTGATAAGAGACTCTTCGTGAATGAAGATGAAGATGACGCTTCATCTTGAACATTCCATAACTACAATGGCCATAGGCATCAGTCCTTATCCATGTTGTGGAAGAGACTAAGAAGACCAGGAGGCGGAAGGTGTCCCAATTTGTCTAGGAAAAGGTTTTCTGTAAGTACCGAAAGATATTCCTAAATTTATTTATTTATTTATTTATTTATTTATTTATTTATTATGTGTGTGTTTTATAATCCTTATATGGTCACACATATGTGCTGAAGTGCATGTCTGTACATATAAGTATGGATGTCAGAGACTGACACTAGCATTTTCCTGTTGAGACAGTCTCTCACCAAACCCAGAGTTCACAGTTTCTACCAGACTGGGCAGTAAGCTCCCTGGTCTGCCTGTCTCCAGTCTCTGTCCTCAGTGCTGGGCTTATAGATGTGGATCACCATGCTTGTTTTTTTTTTATGTGCATACTGAGGATCTAACTCAGCTTCTTATGATTTCCCTGCATGCACTTCATCCACTGAGGTGTCTCTCCAGCCAACTTCTTTATTTTTTGTTATTTTAAAAGATGTTAGAACAAAGGTGTACATAATGATAGGGTAGTGTACTGATACATATATTCATTGTGTGCTACCTAAATATCATTAAATATATTCACCACTTCAAATATTTGATTTTTTCCAAGTTAGTTCTCATTTTGAACTTCTTCTCTTAATTCTGGAAATCTATTTTTGCTTTTTTTATTTATAGATTTATTCAATGTATAATTAGCCATACAGATAAACAGGTTTTGCTAACATCACACGAACAGACATAAACAAATAATAGAAATGGTTAATACATCTACCATGTTTAAGGCTTTGCTGTTTAGTTGGCTGGGATGTCATGTGATTGGTGTAGAGTCATTTACTGCTTTGTGTCTTATACAACTAGAAATCAGAAATCAGACATAAGTTCTCTGTTGGTGAGGTGATTATATCCTGATTTTGGCAACTTCTACTTGCCTGTGTATTATGTTTTTAGCTTGTTTAATAAAGCAAACTGTATAAGGAAGCTGTTTGTTACTAATTAAAAAGTAGAAATTGTTGGTAAAGCTGACAAGAAACTGGACTTGTGGAAGCATAAGTAAATCTTAATTTAGGGGCTAGAGGGATGCTATATTGGCTGGTTTGTGTGTCAACTTGACACAAGCTGGAGTTATCACAGAGAAAGGAGCCTCCCTTGAGAATATGTCTCCAGGAGATCCAGCAAGGGTGGGCGGGTCCCACTGTGGGTGGTGCCATCTCTGGGGTGCTAGTCTTGGGTTCTATAAGAAAGCAAGCTGAGCAAGACAAGGGAAGCAAACCAGTAAGTAAAATCCATCCATGGCCTCTGCATCAGCTCCTGCTTCCTGACCTGCTTGAGTTCTAGTCCTGACTTCCTTTGGTGATGAACAGCAATGTAGAAATGTAAGCTGAATAAATCCTTTCCTCCACAACTTGCCACTTGGTCATGATGTTTTGTGCAGGAGTATAAACCCTGACTAAGAAAGATGGGGTAGTGGTTAAGAGCATTTTCAGAGGATCCAAGTTCAGTTGTCAATGTGTGAAGGGCAGCTTATAACCCTCTGTAACTCCAATCCTAGGGGATCTGACACCCTCTTCTGCTCTCTGCAGATATCAGACACACAAAATGATCCATAGACATACATGCAGGCAAACAACCATAAACATAAAAAATTTTAAAACAATATTAAAAAACTTAGTTTAGCTATTTCCCTTTCAGCCTTTGTGGAAGTAGTGGAGAGTTGAGATTTCAAGTACCTAGGAAAGGACACTGGAAAGAAAGCTCACTTGTGTTGTTTATCTTTCTTTAGGATTCAGAATCTCTTAAACTCAAGAGAGTAGAAATTGTGGAAATACACAAGAGTTTTGTTCTGATCAAAGCTGTTCTACACACTCCAGAACCTCATCAGTGCTCAGAAAGGAAAATTCTACATTCCCCAAGTATTCATGTAATAAAGGCTTACTGCAAAGCTCCTGGACAACTGTCAACAAGACACCTATAGATGTTCCACTCCAGATTCACATGCCTCAGGCATGGCCTCCCATTTCCAGCAGCATGAATATGGAAGGGAGAGCTCATGAGGAGGGTGGTAGATAACATTATTGGAAGAATTTTGCTGAGGCTAGTTAGAACTGGAGTTGCAAGTCCAGATTTCACTTGTCTTCTTCTTAACACTAATGTCTGAGGCTGTCTTGCATCTACACTTCCCTGTACTCCAGCTTGAAGTCAAGGATATGAGCTTACATCTATTCTGTGGTTGAAAGAGAAATAAGGGTGTATGGCCATTCCTTTTACCTGGTTAGATTATTAATATTTTTACTGTCATCATATAATAGATTAGTAGATGTTTAAGTAAATTGCTACTTAGAGTCAAGGTTCACTGATTTTAAGTTTACTAGACTCATCTTCATTTACAAATCACAATAATTTCTATTTTCTGAGATCTTGCTATGGTTTCCATCTTCACAGGTTTGTGTGTTTAAAAAACAAACCTTGTATCTTGTATCTAGATGATGGTGTTCTTTGGGGACATTGTGGAACCTTTGGGTTGGGACCTAGCTAGAGAAAGTGTGTAACTGGAGGGCAAGCTTTGTGTTCTATAGCCTGCCTCTCTTGGGATGTCTCTCTCTCTCTGCCTCTTGACTATATTATACTCTTGCTACTCTAACCATGAGTTGTTTCTAACTGCCCCAGTGCTGTGCCTTTCCTATTTTGATGGACTATTTTCCTGAAAATCATGAGCCAAACTAATTTTTTCCTTTCTTAAGCTGTTTCTAAATTGTGTCACAATCACACCTAAAGTAATATAGATGCATCCACTGATTTTAGTTGTATATTTTGCTACTATATACTGAAGATAAAAAGCATTTTACTTACTGCTATTGATCCCCCAGGCAGCAATATTTCACCTATATGAAACAGATACTGAAATTGTTACCCAATATTCAGGTTATATTACATAAACTTTTCTAAATCATGTGTAGAAGAGTAATAAATTTCTCTCACTTGTTTTTTAATACGAACCAACTCTTCTGAAGTAAATTTTTGTTTCACTGTTACTTTATTCTCAACATTTGTACCTTTGCACATTGTTGAATTATTCTTTGTGTTGAAATTTGCATGTTAACATTTTCCATTTAACATAATAAAAAGATTATTTTGTGTGAAGCTTTATTCTCTGATTTGAACATGAGTACATTTTTACAAAGTCTTTCCCAGGGACTTTAATTCAATGTTTAGTTTTCCAAATCAGCCAAATTTGCTGTTTTCTACTTCAGTTACTGTAAAATTCCTATAATAGCATGTACCCATCTCCCTCCTCATCACCTGCTAATCTCCAGAAGGCATCTGTATATAGTCCATATACTCTATGAGACACTCAGAGATCTGATGAAAAATACCTTTTTAACTTTAATTTTCTGTCTCAGTATGCTGGAAATAAAATGTTAGAGTACTTACATAAAACAGAGTATTAGAATATATTACTCTGTTTTACCAATTTAGAATGTAAAATCAATATTCTGTACTGAGTTGGGAATCCAGCCATGAAGGATTCGAGCATCTATCAAACCATCTTCCTTTTACACAGCAAAGGAAATGTGACTTCTTACAATGTGAGATAGTTTCCTTCAAATACCAGAATCATTCTATTTCCAGGACAGGTACAAAGTACTGGAAGAAGCCTGGAGACAAAGAAAACATTGGGTGATAGAGTTATTGGATTTGGAGATACATCTCATCTGTTAATAGTATTGACAGCTCTAGCAGAAGACCAAAATTTAATTCCCAGTCCCCAACAGCCACCTGTAACTACAGTTTCAGAGGAATTCCAACCTTCCTTTTCTGACTACACAGGTACCTACATGTGTGTGTACATTCTTCCTTCCCCACACATACACATACACATATACATATACATGCACATACACATACATGAAGATAAATCTTAAAAATAAGGAGCTATCAGCTCCAGGCAAATTCCATTGATGCAGCATATAAACTACGTTTATTTCTTTGAAAACCATGCGGTTTGTTAAAGTTATACTCAAAAACTTGTGTGCTATACACTGTATCCTATAGATGATTTGAAGATGAGACCAAAGTGGATTTTCTTTCTTTATAAAACATAATCTTAAAATCAGTGATGGGGAAACTGAGATGGGTGGGAAGGCTTGAAGAATTGCTATGGAGATTCATCACGTTGCAATATAAAGTCAAGAACAGCTTAACAGATGGTGGCAATGGTATATTGAATTTTAAGAAGTGATAATTCCTTGATTTGAAGGAAGAATGCAAAAAAACTTGCCTTCTTAACTATTCAGTTTGTTAACGTGAATTCCAATCAAAATTTCAAATGGACTTTGTGCATTACTTTATATGTCATTGTGACAAAATTTAGAAATAGCTTAGGAGAGGAAAAATTTAGTTTTGGCTCATGATTTTCAGGAAAATAGTCCATCACAATAGGAAAGTCATAGCACGGGGGCAGTTGGAACAACTCATGGTTAGAGTAGCAAGAGTATAATACAGTCAAGAGGCAGAGACACACATCCCAAGAGAGGCAGGCTATAAACCTCAACGTTTGCCCTCCAGTTACACACTTTCTCTAGCTAGGTCCCAATCCAAAGGTCCCACAATATTCCCAAAGAGCACCATCATCTAGATACAGGATGTTTAAATACATGAACCTGTAAAGATGGAAACCATAACAAAGCTCAGAAAATAAAATTATTGTGATTTGTAAATGAAGAATAGTGAATGTAAAATCAGTGGGTTGAGTTACAAAGGAAAGTAAGTCGAAACTGTGATGACTTTAAATATCTTTAGTAGATAACCTCAACAAAGTTATGTGACAAAGAAGAAGTCTGAAGAGAATAATGCAAGAATTCATTGATAAAGTATTACTGCCTGTATATGCATGTGTGTATAGGCATGGATGTACATACATATATGTATGTATTGGTGAGTGCACATGTGTGTATGCATGTGAGTGTTCATGCATATATATGTACAAGCATGCATATGTGCATGCATGCATCTGTGTGTGTGTGCATATGTGTGTGTGCATGTGTATGTTCATGCATGTATATTCCTGGAACTGAACCATGACATTCCATATACCAAACAGATGATCCCTTCCTGAGCCATACTGTCAATCCTATATTACCTTTGATGAACGTTCCATCTGTTTACTTAGGAAATAACCAAATAATTACAAAATTCTTGTAAAAATTATGAAGTAGAAAATGAAAAGGCTTAAAGTCAAAGTAATCAAGTAAGTTCAAGTCACAAAAACTAAAAATGGCACATTTTATTAACAATAACTTAAAGCAGTTTAAATATTGAGTAGAGTCTAATTGTTCTGGAAGACACATAAACTTATTTTTTAATACAAGATAATCTTAATATCAGAAAATACTTTTTCATTTTTGATATCAAAACCATGAAATTAACTATTGTGGTTAGGTAGTTTTATTAAGTTCACATTAACTATTGTGGTTAGGTGGTTTTATTAAGTTCACATTAACTGTTGTGGTTAGGTAGTTTTATTAAGTTCACAGTCAATGTATTCAGACGATTGCTTTTTTCTACATCCATGTGACTGTGCAGTATTTGAGAAATTTTTAGGTCAGGAAAAGCAAGAAAGATGGAAATAGAAATATCTCCTTCCCCACCATGGAGAACATTTGCCTGTATTATGAAATAATAATGCCTCTTCTGGAGGGGAAGATGGGCAGACTGTCAATCGCACTCTATGAGATCTGGGCATATCTTCCAGGCTTCAATCCTAGTCAGTGACACAGACCCACACTGTGTGCATATAACCCTCCTGTGGCCACCATCAGATTGCGTTCATGGACCCTGAGAAACTGAACCCACAAATCTCTTCAAATTGCTCACTGCACTCTTATTAATCAAATCTGTTGCTTTTCAACAAGCCAACGCAGCAGCTCCTACGACACAGATGCTTAGAACCTGCCTGAATGTTTGGCACCAAATACACATCAACTTGTTAGAAAGAGTGGCACCTATAAATTCCCCATATGTCCATGACAGTGAATACTAATGATATACCAGATCTGCCTGTAGGTAATAAATAGATAATATGTCTGGAGCCTTTATGAACTGCCAGGTACTGTTATGTGTGCTTATTCAGTCCCTTCAATATCCAGAGAGATGCATTATTATTAGGCACTCATTTTTACACTAAAATAAGAGGTAAAAGGGCATAGATAACTATGCTAATGTTTTCTTATCATGAGTGGTACAGACAAAGATCCAACCTATTTACTACATCTATTTACTGCAAACTTGGACATTCTAAGTCTGTTCACGTGAGCTTTCTGTGTTCATCTTCTGTGTGGTAACAGGATAGTACTTAGCAGCAATGAATGTGTTTTATAATCTCTTTAATTTGGTGCGATTCTTTGCTTAATCAAGAAAAAAAATTTTTTAAACCTTGAACCTCAGAAACTAGTGTCTCTTACATTATGGGAAAAGTCAGTACAGCAGAGATAGAACATAAGAGAAACATCTTTCAGTTATTATTGTTCAAATTCTTTGGCTCAAGTATGAGACAAAAAGAACTCAACATGTGTCAAAGTGAATGAACCCAAATAGAGATCCTCACCACCACTGAACAGATAATGCCTCCAGCTGGTGTGAATCAGTAAAGTCAGTATGTTAGTTTGCGAGTCTTTTCCATCACTCATGGATTACTTGGAGGAAGACTGAGAAGCTCTTAAGAAAGTCCAAATCAGCAGCACGCATTTGGCTCATTAATTGATGGGGGCGGGCAGGACATGTAGCTGTTAGTGTCTTTCTTTTACTGCACATGTATGAATAGAACAGCAGTAGAGTACACCTAACAACAAGGAAAATCCGTGTGTGAAGACCTTAGGAAAATCACCGACTCTTCTGTGGCATGGGGAGGATCAGAGTTTACCAGCCAAGAAGGGAGGGAGAGAGAGCAGAACAAAGGGCCACTTCTCAGAAAGAGGATACAAATCAGAGCTGATACGGTGATCAGAACCAAGGACAGCTCAGCAGGCACTCGAAGACTGGGGTTAGAAGTCAAGGAAAGATACTGCCCCAAGAGCCATGTGAAAAAAAAAAATCTGTGTATCCTGAAGAGGATTATACAATATAGAAATAAATGATAGGACTCACCCCAATAGCATTTCAGAACTGCACAAACCCCACAGTTTAAAAATGGCAGAGGAAATCCTGACAGAGTGGTAGTGCACAGCTGGAATCCCAGAATTTGTGATACTGAGTCAGGATTTCCATGAATATGAAGCTAGTCTGGATTACTGTAGTATGTTTCAGAGCAACTCTGGGATACAAAATAAAACCCTGTATCAATAAAAACAAAAGCCTCAAAAAAATCCTCATGAAGTTAGATATTCAAGACTAGAGAGCAATAAAATCCTGAGTTAATGACTTTACCCTTAGATCTTTAACAAGTGATAATGACTATGTAAAGTTTCTACCATGAGATGGAATGGAGATTCAAAACATAAGTAAATGAGTTGCATTTTTCACTCTTAAGTATGTGACTTTAAAATGTGTTATATAACTTTACAGGAGGGAGCTACAATCCAATGACTGGTTTATAAAAACATTAAATTCTAAGTTTCCCACATATCCACGGACTGTGATTAAAACAGATGAAATGGAAATAAGGATGGCCATTCTTTCTAGGGTTGTGAACTGTCTGGCTTCAACTACTTGGAATTGTTGGCTGAAATTGGAGTAGCCACCACACAGGAGGAAGACAGAGAAGAGAGGGGGGAAAGGACAATAAAGGGAGGCACTTGTTCAGTGAAGGAAGGGCCTCATACACCTAACATCTTGGCATGTTGAGAACTAGGAATGTTCTAGACTCATGTGTGATGACATTTTAGGGAAGGTATTCTACACTAGTATCCTAAAACTGATGCCAGTCTAGGGGCCAGTTTCACTGTTGCTGCAGCTACAAGTACAGCTGCTACAGCCACAGACTATGTTCCAATGATTCTCTTTTCCTCACAGCTGTCAAAAGAGTCAACCAAAGGTATCTAGAAGTTTTCAACATCCTAGGAATCTATCCCCTGATTGATCCATTTAGACACTTCAGTAGCCACTACGACAGAGGATTAATAAAACAATGATAGACTATATTTTCAACCAAGGACTAGAAGTCCACAACATTCAAGGCTGCGGATATGGGTCATCTAGTAGAGTGATTGCTTACCATGCACAAAGTCCTGGGTTCAATTCTCAACATCACATAAAGTATACATGTTTGTAATCTCAACACTTGGGATATTGAGGCAGGAAGGTTGGAAGTCCAAATTCATCTTCAGCTACATATCAAGATTGGGTCGTCTTGGGCTATGTGAGATGCTGTCTTAACAAGTAAGTACTGTTTAGTAGGCACTTTTTAATGGACCCAGAGATAGTGTCTAGTTAGGGTTCTACTGCTGTGAATAGACATCATGACAAAGGCAATTCTTATAAGGACAATATTTAATTGGGGCTGCCTTACAGATTCAGAGGTTCAGTCTTTTATCACCAAAGTGGGCACATGGGAGCATCTAGGCAGGCATAGTGCAGGAGGAGCTGAGAGTTCTGCATGTTCATCTGAAGGCTGCTAGCAGAATACTGGCTTCCAGGTAGCTAGGATGAGGTTCTTAAATCCTACACCCACAGTGACACACCTACTCCCAACAAGGCCATACATATTGCAACAGGGCCACACGTTATAATAGTGCCACTCCCTGGGCTGAGCATATGCAAACCATCACAGATAGATGATAGATATATAGATGATAGATAGATAGATAGATAGATAGATAGATAGATAGATAGATAGATAGAAAGATATATAGATATTAACTATGGAGTTACCCTTTTTAGGAACCTGATAATTTAGTAGAGATATAATGTAGAAAGAAATAATTTTAGTACAATATTAATAAAGGCAAAATTTTAAATGTATGCAACCTACACAACAGTCTTGAATCCCACTTATCATATGCAAAGTAGAAACAAACCACATCAAATCCAAATTGGTTGGTGATCTTCCTATATAAAATATGGGAAAGTAGTTGCAAATTACAAAGTTACAAGTTACAGCTACAAAAAAAACTATGTTAATCAAGAGTTTCACTGATTAAGAATTAATTAATTTAATGCAATCAGTGTACTCTTTTTATTTGCTAAATCAAGTGTTAACAGAAAAAATGTTAGAGTTTTCTGGATCTAATCAATGTTGTTTAACAGCTATGAGAATGTAGGTAATAATTTAGACACCCAATGTCTCAGCTTCCTCATCTACAACTTACAGAAAATGGTGTACATAGAACTGTGTAAAATTAAAAATGCCATTGTGTTTTAGAACAAATAACAAAATATATAAGAAAAATAAACTATTTTTACCAGAAATTAAAGTATAGATTGAGTAATTGAAAAAGGCAAGCCAAGAAAAATGGATAAGCAATTGTCTGACCTGTTAAACAGCACAGAATTATGTTTAAAGTGAATGAAAGAAAGTAAAGTAATAGAATTCACATGAAAAATAAAAATATCTTAGTATTTTGAAACTTTAAAGTTAAGTAGAAATAAAAATGCAGAAACTCAGATATGGAGTAATGGCTCAAGTATTTGTTTATAGAATTAGCTGCACATTCAGTACAGGATTAGTTTAGTCCAGTAGAAAAAAAAATAATCTAACTGAAGTGAATTGAGAGTAAAATATTGTAAGTCATGGACACTAATATTTATAATGATCCCTGTGACTGATTTAAGTATGCCTGATAACATTCTGAATGAAATAGATACAACACATCATCCCATAGACAACAGAAGATGTTAAAGTCACTCTGTAAGAATCTGGTGAAGACATATGAGGTACATCCCTATTCTAGTGACCTCTTGTTCGAAAATCCATTTTTCTGAATGAAGTATTCACATATAGAAGTAAAATCACTAGGGGAAAACTCACTTTTCCCATTATCATTACACTGGAGAACAATTACCTGGACTTTTAATTAGTGATTTTTTTTTTTTTTTTTTACACACTGGGTCTAAGGAGGTATTTAAGTGAACCACAAGTGGAAACAATTCTCTTATCACGGACGGATGGCCAGAAGCTTGCTGGACAGAGCAGGGTTTGGAGTAGACAGCCTGCTGTAGGAATGCTCCTTCAGAGGAGGATCTAGAGCAGAGCCCAGAACTGGAGGTGACAAGGGGATGCAGTGATACTTTCCACGCTATGGAGCACGTAGCTACCAAGTGCTCATGACTTTACCCTGTTTTAGGATCATCCATTTTTCATAGCCTCTATGCCTGCCAGTAGGTACTTATTTCTAAACTTCTCCCCCTGCTCCCTGACTGAGATATGCTCAGAGATTTTTTTTTTTTTTGCAAAGCTTGGTATAGTGTCTTTTACTATCACCCTCTCCCGTTTGTAAAGTATTATTTTAAAAAGCTGTGTTAAGAGCTTCATTGATTAAGAATTAATTAATTTAATGCAATCAGTGTATTATTTTGGAATTTTTATTTGCTAAGTCTAGTGTTAACAGAAAGAATATTGGAGTTTTCTGGATCTAACTGCTGTTGTTTAACAGCTATGAGAATATAGGTAATAACTTAGATACCCAATGTCTCAGCTTCCTCACCTACAACTTAAAGGAAATGCTGTTCATAGAACTGTATAAAATCAACTCAGTAACCATCTGCAAATTTTTGGGAATTATGCCCATCACAAAAAAAAGACCCAATAGATTGCAGCTTGCTAAATGAGTAAAAGATAAATTCTACCTCCAAAAAGGGTTTTGATTTAATCCCACTGACATAAACCTATGATCTCAGATATTCAGGGAACTTAAAAAGGAGGATCTCAAGCTGAAGGCCTACTTGGTCAACTTAGTAAGATCCTCTGTCAATATAAAAAAAAGTAAAAACAAAAATTCTAGACATGAATTTCACTGTTAAGCATTTGCCTAGCACGTTCAAATACTGAAAAAAATAAGAGAATGCTTGACATTTTAGTTACCTATGTCATTTTCCCATATAAGATCATTTCTTATTATTTATCACCAGGACTATAGTTCTGTATGCCCAGAGTGTATCAGCTGTGAGAGGAAACAGGTGGCATAAGATGTCTTCCATGTCAGGCTTGGTGGAATCTGAGGAAAGGAGATCTCTGTGAGTTCAAAGCCAACCAGGGCTACACAGTGAGACACTGTTCTCTCCCCCAACTCCCCCGCATTCTCTTAGTTCTTACATCTTCAAAGTCCTGTACCTTTTATCCTTGCAGTGGGCTAGATATGCCTTTAAGCCTTAACTTGTCTCTGACCATTGCTCTCTAAGTGGTTATCATTCTTAGAAAACCTAACACTTGTGAGCAAGCACTGATGTCAGGTGCTTGTTTTCCTTTGCTCCAGGCAATCTTCTCCATATTCTCCAATTTCTAACTCTAGAATGGAAAAAAGAATTGATGAGAGGGATTGCACTTTGGTGACATTTATCTCCACTTTAATACAAAATGTTGAAATGAGAAAACTTTTATAAATAAACTGTAAAAAAAAATCAAGAAACAGACATACTTTAAATGATTATATATAGAACACGTACATAAATTCAGAGGAACATAAAATCAACCACCACATAAAAGGATGGTCAGCAAACAACTAACCGAATGTACAAGGGTGATCTCATAATATTATAATGAAATTTAAGAATTTCTAGGTCTTAATGCCATGATTCATGGGAACATTGTAACGAGACATTTTCTATGACCCATGTCTGTGGTGATGTTGCAGTAAACAACCTATTGACCCAGAAGTGTAGCCAGTGTTAATGTGGAGTATCAACTACATAATTATGAATAGTTATGCTACTGCTTTATGTATCGTGCTGTGCTGTGTGCTATGTGCTGTGCTGTGTGCTATGCTGGGCCCTTTTATTTTAGCATTTACTCTTCTACTTATGTATAACAGTTTACTGTGAACAGTATGTGCCACCCAAGTAGCAGCTTCATACATCTTGAATTTGCCAACATTGTATTGTCTTCTTCAGGGCTTGACTTAATCTTGTGCTGTTTTGGTCACATGGCCCCAGAGAGTCTAGCTATGTAGTCATCCATGCCATTGGGGTCTGTATAAATACACTATAATGTTCACACCATTATGAAACCACTGAATGGTACACTTCACAGAAGTTATGCATAGCTCAGCAATTCACAATGGCACTTATGTGTGCGTGTGTGTGCACAAATGCATTACAACATTTATCATGGCTCTCCAAAATGCATTATAAAGCCTCAATTAAAAATAGAATGACCTGGCAATTAAAATCAGACCAAATTAGATACCAAATTTATAATTTTCCTGATTTGTTCTTCCCAAATAGATTTTTCTTGAATGTTTTGCTAAACAGCTTTACATTAAGTATTTTAAAACTGTATGTGTGTTTGTGTGTGTGTGTGTGTGTGTGTGTGTGACATGTGTAGACACATGTATGTGTCTACATGTGTATGCAGATGTACCTGTGTGTGAAGGCCACAGGATAACTTTGCCTATCATTCTTTGGGAACTGTCCATGTTGATTTTTTTGTGTCTCAAGTTGGCCCAGAGCTCACCTAGTTGAGGCTATACCTGCATGTGCTACAGAAATGCATTAGTGAACATCAGGGAATCACATTCTCTGGCATGTCTCTGGAAGATCTCCTTCCTTACTGATTCTTTCATCACCCATTCAAATTAATTTTGTCAATGAGACATTAGAAAGTATTGAACAGTCACAAGATACTGAGTCTTGCTCTTTAGGAGTTGTAGCTTATGCCTAGAAGAATCTAGACAGAAAGGCTATGTGGAGGGAATTCTCAGCTATCCCAGTCATAGCAGTGTGAGTTCTAAAACATGTGAATGATATTCTATCAAGTACATCCAGTTCCATCTGACAGACTGTATTGTCATCTCAGTAGACTATGTTCCTGAAAAGATGTGAATGCAGCCAGCTTGTGAGCTATCCAGCCAGCCAGGAGGACCACAAGAAACAAAAGCTCACTTATTTATTGTATGTGCACACATATATGCATGAATGCATGTGCCTTACAGAATGTGTGAAGTTGAGAGGACAACTTGCAGGAGTCAGCTCTCTCTTCCCACAATGTGGGCTCTGGGGATCAAATTCAGGTCCTGAGGTTTGGCAGCAGGTTCTTTTATTGCCTGAGCCAGCTCACCAATCTCCCATTGATATTTTAAGCAAATACATTTGAATCATTGTTTTAACATAGCAGTATAGAACAGATATAATATTTGTTTGTTAGTTGGGTTATTGTTTTGTTTTGTTTTTCAAGACAGGGTTTCTCTGTATACTACTGATTGTTCTGTAACTCACTCTGAAGACCAGAGTGGCCTTGAGAAGAACCACCTGCCCCTGCTCCCCAAGTGCTGGAATTAAGGATGTGTACCACCACCACAAGACTTGAAATACTTTTTAAAATTTTTCTTACCTGAAATTATATCAATAGCCTAATATATAGTGAAATAGTTCATAAAATTTAAATATGAGTAGTGAGATTTTCAGTACATTAAAAAAAAATGACTCATGTGCAATGAATTTAGAAAGAACTCTAAATTTATAATAAAAAAGACTTCCAAAGTGAATGAGAAAATAAGCTTTAGTTCGTACATTGGGCCTTTCCTTATTCATATTAAATTATCTATTTGCTTCAACTTCCTTCCTCAAAACATATTAAAAAGTAATAATTGATTGTTCCTGGAACCATTTGAAGAGCTTATTTAATCTTCCTTCTGCTGTTTACCAAATGGTAGTCTTATTTGGTGTTTTGCAGATGTTAGATTTCAACAAACGTTATATTATGTGCACAACAGGAAAACATTTTCTGTGATTCCTACATCAGGATTTAATTTGGGTTTTAATATTAAAGAGAAACAAAATAAACTAATTAATTAGACATAAAATTTTATTCAGAAGATTATGACATTTTATTATATTAAGACAGAGAGTTTCCAGGGCCAGGAAGTGGGAGAGGGTGGGTTGGTAAGCAGCTGGAATGAAGAGGAAACAGTATTTGTTTTTTGTTTTTGTTTTTGATATTTTTTTCGAAGGGGTAACCAGGAGAGGAGATATCATTTGAAATGTAAACAAAGAAAATATTTAATTTAAAAAAAGACAGAAAGATTGCAAACAAAAACAATAAGGGACTGGCTTTTTGTTCCTTCACTCTTAGGTCCCCGTTGTCCCTTGGACTGACCCCATGGGATGTAATCCTTTGCATAATTTATTATTGTTGCTTATTACATCTTCAGAAGTGTATGAATGATATTTAACTATTAAGTAACTGGCTATATACCATTTTTCAAACTCCTAAAAATTACTGTACATTTTTTTTATTTTTATTGACTCTGATAACATTTTGTCTGTAGTGAATTTCCACAGTAAAAGAAAACTTAGGCTGGGCAGTGGTGATGCATGCCTTTAATCCCAGCACTTGGGAGGCAGAGACAGGTGGATGGATTTCTGAGTTTGAGGCCTGCCTGGTCTACAGAGTGAGTTCCAGGATAGCCAGGGCTACACAGAGAAACCCTGTCTTGAAAAAAAAAAAAAGGAAAGAAAAAGAAAAGAAAACTTAGAATGTTAAATCTGATCGTTTTAAAAAGGAAAAATATATTATTTTTTTATTTAAGTGCATATGTCTTTGTGTTTATGTGCATGTTTTTGCAGGTATACACAGAGGACAGAAGAGGATGTTATATATCCTGGAGCTGGAATTACTGGCAGTTGGGAGCTACCTGTTGTGGGTTAGGAACCAAAGTTAGATCCTCTACAAGAGCATCAAGCCCTCCTAACTGCTTAGCCATCTCCAGTTCCCTATATCTGACCTCAGTGTGTTCTGCTTATATCACAGTTGATGTCATTCCTTTTTACAGTGCATGTTATTAAATTGCTATCATGCTACTGGGCCATTTGATCCATCTCATTGACTAGCAGTAGAATGAAGGAAATACATTTGTTATGGCATTCCAGAATGTAGATTTCATCATGAATGGACAACAGGAAATTAAGTAAAAGTAGCTGCAGTAATTAGTGGGGTTTTTTCCTAATTAAGGAGTCTTTCTTATTACCAAAGTATATTACCACCAGTATTGCCATCTGAATATTTCTATTAAATTTTCTCTTCCCCAGCAGTGAACTAGAAGAGATATAATGTCCATTTGAGTGAGAAATTGTGTTCATTAAAAAGATCTATTCACTTAAACATATGGAATATAGAAAAATCTTCACTGAATGCATTTCTTAGTTGTAAAAATAATATTCAATTTTCAGGGTCTCCAGAACTTACGTGTTCTGAGAATAAACTTGAGAAAACATACCATAAAAATGCCAAAGTAATTAGTACTTCCAATAAGTCACCTAATTTCTTGAAGAAAAATTCTTTAATGATTCTCTTGAACTATTTCTGTCTTTACTGAAGATGTTTTAAACATAGGCATCCCATAAGTCAGTTTTACAGTAGGAATATAGCCTAGACCTTGGTGTGTCCTTATTAAGTACACCAATGAATGACATGGGTCAGTGTAATTTCCTTTTTGCAGGTTGCTAATTAATCCTCTTCTTTGGTTGCTAAAATCACATTGCTATTGCTCTAGAGAACCAGACCACAGCTCCTTCTGTATAATTTCTCATCACAATTACTGTTTTCATACTTGAAACATCCCTTTGAAGTATAGAGAACAGCTGGAGGGATTTCATTTTGAAAATGGGGAAACCAAAGCCCCAGGAGTATCAGAGTGATGCAGAGACAGACCTTGGAACTTAGAGAAGGTGTCACTAAACTCAGGTCTTCTCATCAAGTGTATCAGTAATGAATATTTATTAAGGATTAGTTTTACCTCCTTTGTGCCTTCAGTTATCAACTGAGATAAAAGAATTTTATGTGTCATTTCTCCTAGACTAATGAAAAATGAAATGCAGGATGAATCCTAACTTTATTTCCTTTGATACACTCATTATACACATCTTCTGAAGACATGGACATCAAAGTAATCTCAGAAAAATGAAGGGATATTTGTCAGTCATTACAATGCTCTATGGCTTACCTATAAAATATTATCATAAATAGTTATAAAATGTCCTAGGACTGAACAGGTGGCACATGAGCTAAGATTAAAAATTGAGCAAAATGGGGATTCTGTAATTGATCTTCTTATAAGGGGTATTTTAATTGTTAGGTAAACAATTTAATTCATTGTAGTAGACTATTTATTGATGGAAAGTCTCATACACAAACCTAGTAGGGAAAGAGGATAACAATCAATAGATAAAAAGTTAAAACAATAAAATAAATTTACATGTAAGATTGTCAAAGATTGAATCTAAGTAAGTATATGCAAAATTGATAATAAAATAATGTGAAGCACTGTCATGAAATCTTTATACTAGTGCAAATCAGTATCAACATTTAGACAAGAATTTGGCAACATCTGTTTGTATGTGTAGGAAGAACTGCAGGACTGTAAAACTGTAAAGTAGTAGGAAGAGGATTTTCTAGCAATTTTCAGAATAATATTTATATCTTGATTTTGTTAAAGTTACCTTGATTGTAGATAATTTTTCATCTTATACTGTAGTCAAAACAAGGAAAGTCCATAATGTTAACACAATAATTTTCAATCTGAGCATCTGTCTGCAGGTTCAAGGTGCTACGAGACAATGCCAGGAGGGAGGAATGGCACCATCATCACCAAGTTCATCCTTATGGGATTCTCAGATTTCCCCAAGCTCAAGCTGGTTCTCTTTGTCGTCTTCCTGGGAAGTTATCTCTCCACAGTAGTGTGGAACTTGGGCCTCATCATCTTGATTAGGATTGACCCTTACCTACACACACCAATGTACTTCTTCCTCAGCAATTTGTCATTTTTAGATTTCTGTTACATTTCATCTACAACCCCTAAAATGCTCTCGGGATTCTTCCAGAAGCCCAAATTTATCTCCTTTGTGGGGTGCACTGCGCAGTACTTCTTCTTCTCAAGCTTGGGTCTGGCTGAGTGCTGCCTTCTGGCAGCCATGGCTTATGACCGATATGCTGCTATTTGTAATCCACTTCTCTATACAGCCATCATGTCCCCGTCGCTCTGTGTGCACATGGTAGTTGGAGCCTATACCACTGGTCTCTTCGGTTCATTGATTCAACTGTGTGCTATACTTCAGCTCCATTTCTGTGGGCCAAATATTATAAACCATTTCTTTTGTGACCTGCCTCAGCTATTAGTCCTCTCCTGCTCTGAAACTTTTCCCCTGCAAGTCTTGAAATTTGTCATAGCAGTGATTTTTGGGCTGGCATCTGTCTTGGTTATCCTGATATCCTATGGTTATATCATTGGCACAATCCTGAATATCACCTCAGTAGAAGGTAGGTCCAAGGCATTCAATACCTGTGCCTCTCACCTGACAGCAGTCACCCTCTTTTTTGGATCAGGACTCTTTGTCTATATGCGCCCTAGCTCCAACAGTACTCAAGGTTATGACAAGATGGCTTCCGTGTTCTATACAGTGGTGATTCCCATGTTGAATCCTCTGATTTACAGTCTCAGGAACAAGGAAATCAAAGATGCTCTTCAGAGATGTAAAAAGAAGTGCTTTTCTCATTGCCACTGTTAGTTAAAGATCTGTTGACTGGAAGTCTCTATATCCTGCAGGATATTTAATGTGATTCAGACACTCTGATGCTGGGGTGGAATGGCAAGCAGGCTACTTCATCAAATTCCAGGGCTGGCTTATGCTATGTGAATCCTGTGTCCTATCTTCTTTTAGTCTTGAAGTTGGTTCCTCTCCTTTACCAGCATGGCACCACAGAGCAGTTTCCAATTTTTTTGGAGTAGCAATCTTTTGTTCTTAAGTTTTCAACCCTTATTCTTTCTTTCAGAACTTCAAATACTTAAGCCAAAGAAAATAGGACCAAATACAAGGCCAATGCTCCTTCTCAATCATCATATCTCAAGCAATATAATGATGACATGAATAGTCTGAGACTTCAGACTCTTGAGATCTGTCCTGCTTGAATTTTTAAAAATCATCTTGACACAAGCTAGAGTGATCTAGAGAAAAGAACTGGATTTAAGTAAATGGGTATATCAGGTAGGCTAAAGAAGTTGTAGGACATTATCTTAATTAATTCTTGATGTGGGAGGGCTCAACTGACTTTGAGCTTTGCAAACTCTAGGCTTGTGGCCCTGAGTACTACAAAAAATGTAGACTGAGTTGTGGGAAGCAAGACAATAAAGAGAGTCTCTGCCATGGCTTCTGCTTCAGTTCCTGTTCCATGTTTCTACCTTAAGTTCTTTTCCTGACTTCCTGTAGTGTGATTGATTTTGTTGGCCAGATCTTTCAAAGTATCCCCAGCTATAGTCAACTGGCTCTTTAAGAATTCTTAGGGTTATTTGGTTCTCTGGTGTCTAACTTCTTAAGTTCTTTGTATACATTGGATATTAGAAAATGGGGTACAGAGCTAAACAAAGAATTCTCAATTGATGAACACCAAATGGCTGAGAAGC
>NW_022196904.1:143590521-143626216 GCF_008632895.1 Mastomys coucha
TCTTTGTTTTTTGGAGGGGAAACTGGGAATGGAGAAACTTACATGTAAATAAAGAAAATATCTAAAATAAAAAAATAAAATAAAATAAAAACAATTAAGTAAGTAGAAAAAAAAAAGAATTCTTAGATGTTAGAACTGCTCCGCTCTATGACCATCAATGCTGGTTGCCTCTTGGATTTCTGGAAACAGCATAGGATATAATAAAAGCCAGCTGAGCCTTCCAGGGCTGTGGGGTAGGGCCAGCAGAGTGAAAGAAGGTAGTTAGTGCAAGAGACATTGTTAGGAGACAGTTGAGCTGGAAAACGCTGAGCTGAACAGATAGACTAGAACAGTGAGGAGCTGCTAGTGTTGGGAAGACTGGGAGATTGTTTAAGCAGATTTGGGGGTTGGAAGAAACATTTGTTGGTTGGGAGATACATTTAAAGGGACTGGGTTAGAAACTGGGAAGAAGAGTTGGGAAAGAAATTAGATTCAGGGATTTCCCCCCTCTATCCTTCTTTCTCTCCTTTCTAGTGTCAGGGGGTGAAACTGGGAGGTTAAAGGGTAAGTAAAAGAAGAACCCACAAAGTAGCAAAGGCAAGCTACAACCTCCCTTCACGTCTGACTACAAGATGTAAGTTGAATAAACACTTTCCTCTCCAAGATACTTTTGGTGATGGTGTTTTATCACAACGGAAACTCTAAGACAAGGTGCTTATGCAAGTTCCAATTGATGAAGACATGAATGCGGAGGTAAATATCGTTCTAAACTTTGATCTAAATTATCTGCCAAAGAAAAAATATGTAATAGGGTGTTTGTTGTAGAACTTGTGCTTTAGTAACTTATTTTCAGAACCATACATAAATAGCCTGTAAGTGAGTAAGCAAAATGATTTTGATGGTACTGTACAACATATGGATGGGATCATGTCTTTGTTTCTGTCATTGCTGTCCTATCAGGAATGACATTGTATGAAACCATTACTAAGAAGGCCTGAAAAAATATCTATTTATTTATAATAAGAAATTAATGACAGACCAAAGTATACATACCAAAGTCCAACTTGATGAACCAATGAATTTTACTGGGGTCACTTACAGGAATGTGGATGTGGAGTTAGTTACAGAAACAGAAATGACTCAAGGGGAGCTGTATCACCAACACCCACCCCAGCATGGATTACAGTTCACAAGATCTGAGAACCTGGAGTACACTGTGCAGCCTGCAGGCAGCTTACCAGGTTGGAAGGTGTCCTTTCCAGGTGGCTTAGTTAGTCTGGGACTTTCAGGAATCTCAGCTGATCTCGTCTTCTCCCAGAGACTGGGCTTGTATGAGAGTGACTTTTAGCCATCTTTACTGCTCATACACTCTTGGTAGGGGCAGGCCTACTGAATCTAGTTCCCTAGGTTTGGTTTCAGGGACTTCCAAAAGATATTTTGACTTGTTTCCTTACTGTACTAAATGAACTTTCCTGTAGAACTCAATGTTTCAAGCTCTTGTGAAACTGCTACACATTGGGTGAGTGGACATTGGTTCATGTATCCCAGAAAATGTTCACACAATCCTTGATGCTCACACATGGGACACAACAGAACAGGAGGAACACCCTTCCCCATGTGGCATAGAATGTCATGCATCCTTACTACAGCTGTGGTTACACCATCAATGCTGTGAATGAGAGAGAAGGCATGAAACAGACCAATTTATTTGAAAGTGAAGTGTCCACTGGAGGATATCCCAGAGTATCCCTCTTTCCATATGTGGTATAAAGTGGCAACACTTCTTGATGAATGATATCCACCATGTGAGAATGAGGGGTGAATATGTGGATGCCTCTCAAATTACTTGGGGGCTAGAGGATACATCATAGTCACAGAAAGTGGCATGTGTGGGTTGAGATTGTACTTAGACTGTGGCATCAATTATATTTCCTTGCTCTTGGAAATAATATTTACAACTAAGGCTGAATCATGTGTGTCCTCACAAAGAACTTGCCTGTTTACAGGAAAAATTACAATGAGAAAAAGACATGCAGATGCTATCATCCACAGTAGCCTCTGAATTGACAGAAGGAAGGGAGATTGCTATCAGGATGTTGGCTTCATGAGTTCTTGCTGGGAAATATAAGAGAAAATGAATGCAGTTTAGATCAGTGATAAATATACCCTCTTGAGGTTGAACAACATGCAACCCATGGGAGGAACTGGATAAAAGGGAGAGGGTGAGGTAGACATAACTGAAGATACCCTTCAAGTTCAATCTTTAATGTGAAAAAGTGGGAAATCCGTGATACTTCATGCAGATGGCCTGGTACAGGAAATGATGGTAATCAGAGATTGTTTCCTTCTGAAGTACTTGAATTGCAATAGAAATTGAAGAGGCTCTTAGAGAACACTGAAGATCAAAAGCAGGATGATAGATGGGATGGTCTGAGTGCTGTGGAAAGTTCCAGAGACAAGAACTGCATAGCGCATCAACATGAGGAAAGAGAGTGTCTGACTGCCTGGCTAATCTGAGCCATATGGATCACTGGAATTTGTTAGCTGGGGCCTTATGAATATCTGGGACTAGAGAACAATAAATGAAAACCTGGGATTATTGAGAGAACTGTGCAGGAAAGTCACATTTTCTTCAGAGTTATGGCTGCTCAAAGTTGCTCATCCTCCTGTGAATAATCCTCACCCATGATCCTATAAGCAGTGCTTATTAAACTCATCAAGTCACTAAGTTAGAGTTCAGTGGATTTGGTACTTTGGTCTTTCAACATACTCTGCCTGGGGTGAAAAAGTATTTGTTCATCTCTCCCAGGCACAGTTCATATACCATAACTTCTATAAAGTAACAAATGAAACCGAGTGGAGTAATTTCCAGAAAATATCTTAAAATATATTTTTGAGCAAATAAAAATGGAAATTTCATGCATGTAAATTTGCATAATATAAAAACAGAAATCTTAAGATCATACACAGCTCTGAATATAGCTTTCATACATGGGAGGAATCTACTTAACTCTAAAATATACCTCTTTCCTCTGCTCTGGTCCATTTGTTCACCTTCATATCAGCTGGCTGAATCTCCCACTTCTACCTTTTCCCCAGTCTCTGTCTCTCTGTTCAGAAGTTCTTCCTTCTTTACTTCCTGCCCATCAGATCTCTATTACAGCCAATCAGACACAATCCTAGATTGCCTTAGGCAGGTGAAGAAGAACAAATATTTACAAAATATGATAAATAACAATACCAAGACCCTGCCAACATTTAGCTCTCTGCTGTACAAAATTAACAATTGAATATACAAAGACATATCTTTATACATGGTACCCTAACACTATTTGATACAGTGGCAAGCAACTTGAAATACACACCACTCAAAAACTCAGTTAAATTCTGCCCTAATATTATTTTAAAGGTATATTTTTATTTTTATTTATGTGTTTGTATTATGATGCCACCTATATGTAGGTGTCTTCAAGGACAGAAGAGGTTCTTGGATCCTCTGAAGCTGGAGTTACAGACAATTGTGAGTAGTCTGACAAGGGCGCTGATAACTGAATTTGGTTCTTCTACAAGAAAAGCTAGTGCTTTAAACCATGGCACCATCACTCTAACTCCATCTCTTAGAATTCCTAACAGACCATCTAAGCCCAGAATAAAAATAGTTCTCCTAAATAATCTTCTAAAGAAAAATATATTATACAAATCTCAAAATGTGTACAGGCCAAGAAAACATGAACTTTAGGCCTATAAATATTTATGGGCTAAAGAGATAGCTCAGTGGTTAAGAGTGGGCACTGTTCTTACAGAGGACCTGAGTTCAGTTCTCAGCATCCACATAGGCAACTCATAACTGCCTGTAACTCTAGCTTCAGAGGATCCATTGCCTTCTTCTGGACTCTTCGAATACCTGCACTCACCCATGCATAGCACACACACTCACACATATACACCCACACAAATAATGATAGTAATAATCAACAATAATAAATAACTTTAAAATTTAAAATAAAGAGGAAATGAAAATCAGGTTAAGAGAATAAATGAAGTTTACTAGGGATTCCTTCACCTGGTAGTATGTGTATATATTCATATGACCCTCATACATATGACCCTCATACCTAGAATCACAGAAATACTGGAATTGAAATAAAGTCATTATATATGTATTATTAGTTGTAATAGTAATTTTTATTCACTAGATGTAATTTGTTCACCACCATGTCAGCTGGCTGTATCTCCATTTCTGCCTTTTCTCTCAGTCATCTCAGAGACTTACTGCTGAATAAGCTCACTCTTTCTAGTTCTTTCTGAACTCTGAACTCAGCTGTTCTGACTCAGAATCCCAATCCAAGCTCACTGATTCAAACTGGCTCCCCTCAGTTTCTCATTGAATTTCTTTGCCGAGAAAAACTGCCTCTGAATTTCACAAAATGAACTTCACTGACTGCATGAACTGAGTAGAACTGTACAGAACTGCACAAACTTAACTAAACTCAACTGCATTTAACTGAAGTGCACTGAACTGCCCTCCACTCCTGACTGCTCTTAAGTCACCTCTTTCCTGTCTGTTCTGAGAGTTGGGTGTATCCTATCTCTGACTCATTCTTTTATCTTTCTCTGGTTCATCACTTTGTCAGACCCTCAATTAGATGTCACATTAAAAAAAAATGGCTGTTTCCTTCTACAAACTAACTTTACCTTCATTGTTTCAAATTAAAGGTGTATACTAAGGGCATGTCTGTATTCCAGCTACAGGAATTAAAGGTGTGTCATCCAGCCAGATCACACCTAGAAGGTCTTTGGATGTGATCCCTTGCCAGAGCAGCCATGTTGCTGGATTAAAATTCTTTTACAATATGGCCTCTCACTTCTTGAAAATGTGGCATAAGCTAGACGCAGATGAAGAAAAATTGGAAATAAGGGGAGTAATCCAGAGCCAAACTGGATTTTATTGAATGGAAGTAGGGGAGTCATGACAAAGCTGTAGATTACTTGGCTGAATATACTGTTTAGATAGCCTGAATGATGAAGGGTTTCAGACCAAGTAAGAACATGACTCAATTGGTCTGAAAGATCACCTTCCTAAAAAGCCCAGACATCCTACAGACTGTGTTTAAGAAAGAAATGTCTCATAGCAAAAAGAAGTACAATATGCTGAGCCAAATGCCTGTAAGCAGGAATTTCAAGGTAGAAACATGACCATACAAACAGAATTGCAAGACTTTAACTGCCAGAAGGGAAGAATGATCCAAAGAGAGGAAGAGGGATAAATAACACCAAGGCTGTTTGACACAAATTATATGGAAACATAATTTTATATTGACTTAAATTGCATATGTGTTTTAAATGAAGTTACACCACTAATGATGTTAACTTCAAAAGCCATAGACTGTCTGGCAAAGCCTTCCGTGCTAGACATAGAAAACCCCTCTTGGACTTATTGATTAGGGAAGTTCAGAAGACTCCCAAAAGAGTATAATTTCTTTCTGCTGTCCTTGTTTTCCTCTCAGAATTTGAAATTAAGACCCTATTGCTGAAGACAACACTTACTTCAGATTCAGGAGTTGGAGAAACTGAGTTGGGATGGACAAAAAGCCTCTTCTCTAAGGACTACCTCTTACAGTATCTGAAGGTGACGTGAAAATTGTTAAGGAAGAAAAGCAATCACTACCCTAGCCAGCAATAAAGCCTGCAAACTACAACACTGACCAGTACAATAAGTTATCCTCAATACGTTTCATTTAAATCTTGGGAGTAGCCAACAACGATTTAATTGGATGGAAGGTCCAGTCAATAAAAGAGAAGTCATGAATGGTATAGTAAACCCAGCCAATTGCCCATGGATGTTGGGCAATTGATGGGAGAAAAGAGCCTATTATTGCTATTTCCCAAGCCAGTATAGGTTAGTTTCTAACTTCATTCTTTTTTTTATTAGATGTTTTCTTTATTTACATGTCATACAATATTTCCTTTCCCAGGTTCTCCTCCAAAGAGAAAAGAAAAGAAACAAAAACAAAAACAAACCCCTGTTCCCTCCCCCCTGCTCGCTACCCCACCCTCTCCTGCTTCCTGGCCCTGGCATTCCCCTACACTGGGGCATAGAACCTTCACAGGGTCAAGGGCCTCTCCTTCCATTGATGAAATGGGGTACAGAGCTAAACAAAGAATTCTCAACTGAGGAATACCAAATGGCTGAGAAGCACCTAAAGAAATGTTCTAACTGCATTCTAAAAATTTCTCCTTACTTCTACAAAAAAGTATATTTCTCACCCCTTGTCAAAGAAGCTTCTTTGCATAGTGAATAGAGGCCATTACAAGAATCTACAACTTGTAATTGTAGATTTAGAGAACAATTGACAATGAGTTGCCAATTAATACATTTACATCATAAATTAATTACAATTTATCTCAGCTGTAAGATAGTGTCTAAAGTTCCCATCCCTAGATAAAGAACTACATGCAATTAATGGCAGCTCAGAGAGAAAAAAATTCTTCTCTACATACAAGCCCCGGATAGATTGTTCAATTCCAAGCAGTCCTACCTAAACACATATACATACAAGCAACATTAATGGACTTAGCAGGCTGCTATATGTTAATATTACATGTAGTAATGATAAGTAAAGAAAACATCATGATTTTAGAGGGTGTTGGGGGGCATGGGAACAAAATAGAAAGAGAATTGAGTGGAAATTATATAAATACAGTGCTCATTATGAAATTTTAAAAAGTTAATAAAACCCTTTAGGTACTGAAATTACCATTAAAGAGAACAAGGCAGTTGAAAGTATATAGTAAGCAGTGATGAAGGACACAGATGAGAATTTTGCCCAAATACCTATGCCAACTGGGACATCTATGTAGCCCAGCTGATGCAGGACTTACCCCCATCTCCCACACCCTGAGCTCCACCTTCCTTTCAGTTCACTTTCCCACCAAGGCCAGATCAGCAGACCAGTCAATATCTGCCCAAATGCTACAGCCTGCAAGTCTCCCAGGAGGTCCACAATAACCAAGGGCCCAGAGTAAGCAGGGACACAGGAGGCATGCTCTAACCAGAGACACAGGAGATCCACACTAACCAGAGACAACACTGCTTGCCTCCAAGGAGACCAGCTCTTACTCAGGCCACAAAGCTCTACCTACCTCCAAGGAGGCCAGTTTCAGTTAGAGACACCCAGGACAGTTAATACCAGAGTAGACCAGATGGTCAGAGGGAAGTGGAAGATCATAAGTGACAAAATCCAATGCAAGTTGGCACCTTGAGAACCCAGTTCTCCCACTACCACAAGCCCTGGATACCATAACACACATGAAAAACAAGGTAATGGTCTATAATCCCATCTCATGAAGATGATAGAGGACTTTAAGGAGGAAATAAAGAACTCATTTAAAGAAATACAGTAAAATACAATCAAGCAGGTGAAGGAATTGAACAAAGCAGTCCAAGAACTACAAATAGAAATAAAAACAATAAAGAAAGCATAAAGAGAGGTAACCATGAGGAAGGACAAATTAGGAAAAAGATCAGGAGCTACAGATACAAATATCACCAACAGAATACAATAGGTAAAAGAGAGAATCTCAGGTGTTGAAGATACCATAGAAAATATTGAGATATAAGTCAAAGAAAATACAAAGTGTACAAAGATTCTAATCCCAAATATCCAGTAAATTCAAGACACAATAAAAAGATTAAACCTAAGAATAATAAGAATAGATGAGAAGGAAGAATCCCAGCTCAAAAGACCAGAAAACGTCTCCAACAAAATCATAGAAGAAAACTTCCCTAACCTAAAGAAAGAGATGGCTATTAAATGTACAAGAAGCCTACAGAAAGCCAAATAGATTTGACTAGAAAAGAAAATCTTCTTGTCACATAATCAAAGCACTACATGCACAGAACAAAGAAAGAATATTAAAAAGCTGTAAGGCAAAAAAGGCCAAGTAACATATAAAGGTATACCTATCAGAATTACTCCAGATATTTCAACAGAGATTCTAAAAGTCAAAAGATCCTGGTCAGATGTCATCTAGACCCTAAGAGAATACAAATGCCAGCCCAGATTACTATACACAGCAAACCTGTCAATTATCATATGTGAAGAAAGCAAGATATTCCACAACAAAACTAATTTTAAACAATATCTTTATACTAATCTATCCCTACAGAAGATACTGGAGTGAAATCTCCAACACAAGAAGGGTGACTACACCCAAGAAAACACAAGAAACTAATAGTTCACAACATACCCAAAAGAAGAGAATCATACACACATAATGCCACCTCCAGCCATAAAAGTAACAGGAACTAACAATCATCCGTCTTTAATATCTTTCAACACTAATGGACTCAATTCCCCAATAAAAAGACATAGGCTAACAGGCCGGATACATAAACAGAATCCAGCATTTTGCTACATACAAGAAACACACCACAGTGACAAAGACAGACACTACTTCAGAGTAAAAGGCTGGAAAAAGTTTTCCAAGTAAATGGTCCCATGAAACAAACTAGAGTTGCCATTCTAATATCCAATTAAATAGACTTTCAACCAAAGCTATAGAGCAAGATGAGAAAGGACACTTCACATTTATCAAGGAAAAATCCACCAAGAGGAAATCTCAATCCTAAACATCTATGCCCCAAAATGCAAGGTGCCCACATTTGTAAAAGAAATTTTACTAAAGCTCAAAACACACATTGAACCTTATACAATAATAGTGGGAGATTTACACACCCTACTCTCACCAATGGATGGGTCATTGAAACAGAAATTAAACAGTAACACAGTGAAACTAACAAAAGATATGAACCAAATGAATTTAATAGATATCTACAGAACATTTTACCCCAAAACAAGAGAATATATCTTCTCAGCATCTCATGGAACCTTCTCCAAAACTGACCATATAATTGGACATAAAACAAGCCTCCACAGATACAAGAAGATTGAAATAATCCCTGCATTCCATAATTACTATAGATTAAGCCTAGACTTCAATAACAACAAAACAACAGAAAGACAACATACTCATGAAAACTGATCAACTATCTGCTCAATGATTAATTAGTCAGGGAAGAAATAAAGAAATAAATCAAAGACTTTATAGAATTCAATGAAAATGAAGACACATCATACCCAAACTTATGGGACACAATGAAAGCAGTGTTAAGAGGAAAATTCATAGCAATAAGTGACTTCATAAAGAAGTAGGAGAGGTCCCATACAAGCAAATTAATAGCACACCTAAAAGCTCTAGACCATAAAGATGCAAATACACCCAAGAGGAGTAGACAGCTGGAAAAAGTCAAACTCAGGGCTGAAATCAACCAATTAGAAACAAATATGCAATACAGGGAATCAATAAACCTGAGAACTGGTTCTTTGAGAAAATTAACAGGATAGATAAACCTATAGCCAAACTAACTAAAGGGTGCAAAGACAGTATCCAAATTAACAAAATCAGAAATGAAAAGGGAGACATAACAACAGGTCCCGAAGAAATTTAAAAAAAAATAATCAGAACCAACTTCAAAAGCCTATACTCTACAAAACTGGAAAATCTAGATGAAAGGGATGACTTTCTAGACATAAACCACATCTAACTTTGCTAAGTTAAATCAAGATCAGGTAACCTCACCCCACCTAGAAATCCATCCCATCTGCAGACACCAAACCCCAACACTATTTCTGATGCCATGAAACGCTTGTCAATGGGAGCCTGGTATGGCATTTCCCTGACAGGTTCTATCAGTACCAGACCAATACAGATGCAGGTACTCAGAGCCAACCATTGGACTGAACCCAGGGACCCCAATGGAAGAGCTATGGGAAGTACTGAAGGAGCTGAAGAGGATTGTAACAATATAGGAAGAACTATATCAACTAACTGGACCACCCAGAGCTCCCAGGGACTAAACCACCAACCAAAGAGGAATCCATGGCTCCAGCTGCATATGTAGCAGAGGATCGGCTTATCTGGCATCAGTGGGAGGGAAGGCCCTTGGTGCTGTGGATGCTTGTTACCCCAGCATAGGGGGATTCTAGAATGGTGAGGTGGGAGTGGGTAAGTGGGTGGAGGAACAAAGGGAAGGGGGAGACAAGGATAGGATGGGGAGGCTTATGGAGGGGTACCCAGGAAGGGGTTACATTATACTTGAAATGTAAATGAATAAAATGGTTTACAAAGTATAATAATGAAAGAGAAAAAATTCAGGTAACCTATCTAAACAGTCCCATAACCCTTAACCAAAAACCTTCCAAACAAAAAAAGCTCAGGGCCAGATGCTTTTAGTGCAGAATTCTACCAGACCTTCAAAGAAAAGCTAATGGCAATACTCCTCAAACTATTCCTCAAAATAGAAACAGAAGTAATACTACCTAATTTGTTCTATGAAGCCACAGTTACATTGATACCTAAACCAAAGACCCAACAAAGAAAGAGAACTTCAGACCAATCTTGCTCATTAATATCAATGCAAAAATACTCAATAAAATTCTTGCAAACTGAATCCAAGAACACATGAAAAAATGATCACACACTATGATCAAGTAGGCTTCATTTTAGGAAAGCAGGGATGGTTCCATATAAGAAAATTCATCAATGTAATACACTATATAAACAAACTCAAGGAAAAAGCACATGATCATCTCATTAGATGCTGGAAAAGTCTTTGACAAAATTTAGTATTCCTTAATGTTAAAAGTCCAGGAAAGATCAGGAATTTCAGTAAATATGGAGATGCATGGCTGCACAATGTTCTGAAAATAAGTGACAGCTGAGTGTTCAGCCTTAAACAAGGCATTTATATTATCTCCTCTAAGGTTTAGGGGACATAGCAGAGAGGACTGTAAAAGCCAGAAGCCATGGTGAAAGATTGTGAAACATTATCTTTTGGGCAATACACAGTAGTTACAATCATGACTTTCAAGAACTACAGATATTTGCACTAGGTCTACTGAAGAGTGGGACAGCCAACAGCTATGAATGGATAGAGGAACAATTTCCTACAGATACAGTCAGGGAAGGGAAGTACCCACTGATGTTCCCACTGTTGATGCCATCAGCTCCCAGTAGTCCCAATCCAATGGTCACACAGACAGGGCTTGACTGAATGACTCACTACAAAACAAAGATCATACATCTTGGAAAAGAACTGGCAGGGACAAGTGGGGTTCTCAGGGGTGGGAGGATAAGAACAGAAGGTAGCATAGATAGTAATCAGAATGCATTATATACATCATATGAATTACATACACATACATACCTAATTATATACATTATATACGTATATGAGACTGTCAAGGGACTGACTTACTAAAATAAAATAAATAGTTCAATGAACTGCCTAGCTAATTCTCTAAAGAAGACACACAAATGGACAATTCATATTTGTAAGATCATTTAATACCTCTAATCATTAGGTAAATTAATGATTAAATCATTAATTAAAATATGATTACAATTTGCTTTGGGATTCTACCTCACCTTAGTCTGAATGGATATCATCAAAAATCAAATTCCAACAGATACTGGCAAAAATATGGGGAGAAAAAAATCCTTATTTACAATTGGTGGGAGTGTAAGCTGGTACAGCACTACAGAGATTTGTATGATGGTTTCTTTAAAAACTAAACATGGAAGTATCATATGGCCCATCCATACTACTCTTGGGGCATATTCCTGAAGAATTCAACATATACCAGAGATACTTGTCCAGTGTTTGCTGTTACATTATTAACAATAGCCAGGCAACAGAATCAGCCAAGGTGCCTATCAATAGGTTGATCGATAACGAAAATGTAGTACATCTAAAAAATGGTATTTCATACGTCTATAGAGGAAAAGTAAGTGGTGACATTTGCTAGGAAAGTGGGTCAAACTGAAGATGATTATGTGACATAAGCCAGACTCAGAAAAATACTGTCAATTATCTCTCATGCAAATTCTAGAATGTGTGTGTGTGTGTGTGTGTGTGTGTGTGTGTGTGTGTGTGTGTTGAGACTAGAAAGGGAACCATGAAAGGGGAAGATGAAATCTTAAGGGATGATGGGAGAGTTATGCATGGGACACGACAGTAAATAGGAGCAGAGAAGTGAAAAGACCCTCTGTAGAAAAGCTACTTCCTGCCTGATGCCTGATATTGTGACACACACTAAGATGCAGTGTTGAACAATCAGTCCTAAAAGACCTCAGAGAGAAACAGCTCACACAAACACAATTATTATCTGAGGCAATGTTGAGAAGTAACAAGTGTTCACTAGGAAAAGAAAGGAAGAACTGAGAAGAAAGGAAGGGCATAGACAGTTGAGGGGGTCCAGACAGACTGTCCTCGGCTCACCTGTATTTAGACAGTACTCTATATATTCAAGTCAAACCAGAAATTAGATAGCAATAAAGAAAATGTTATATATGTGTGTATACACACACACACACACACACACACACACACACACACACACACACACATATATATATATATATATATATATATATATATATATATATATACATTTTGTTATTTATTGAAAAAAATGTTTCTAGTTGTGGTGTGGCTCAATTCTTAGCACACACATTTAATTCCTCTGGCTGAAATACAGATATGCCCTTAGTATATACTTTTAATCCCCCCAAACAAAGCTAAAATTGGTTTGTAGAACAAAGCAACCATGTTTGAAAGTGATGTCTAATTGACTGTCAAACAAAATGATGAATCAGAGAAAGTTTTGAAAGATATGGACAACTCTTATGAGAAGATAGAGAAAAGGGAAACTACTTAAGAGAGCTGTGCAGAGAGACAGAGAGAGAAGGGAAGCAGTTTTAGTGGGAGTTTTACAGAGACAGATGGCAAAAAGAGAACAAGATAGACACAGGTGAAGACAAAATGAGCCAGAGAATGAGAAGGAACCAGAAGATTAGAACAGATTGCCAGAGTTGGTTTGAGGCAGAGCAAAAGTCAAAGGCCTAGAGAAAAGCCAGACTGAGTCAGTCAGCTTGGAGAGGAGCTTAAGCCAGAAGAGCTGAGTTGACCAGCCACCAAAAGTTCAGAAAGAGTTATGAAGGGTGATTTTCTTCAGCAGTAAGTCTCAGAAGCTGAAGACATTCTAGGTTTAGATAGGCTTGTGTGGAGGCTAGAAGCTTCTAGGACTAGGTCTAGGTTAGCAGACAGATGCTGTAAACCTCCAAGAGAATGACTACAGGCAAATAAAAGATACTGTGTGTGCTGTGCCTATTCATGGAGACCAGAAGAGGTTCTTATTCACCTCTGGAACTGGTATGACACGTAGTTGTGAGCTGTTCATTGTGGGTGTTGGGACCTGAACTTGGTCTTCTGGAAGAGCAGCAAATATTCATAACTAATGAGACATTGCTCCATCCCTACAGTGGGGCTAACCACCTACAAAGAAGAAGGAAATGATTTTCTTCGTAGGAAAAAAGAATGGATTTATAGATCATAGTATTCAGTGAAGTAATCTTGATCCACAAAGACAAATATTTCCTATTTTCTCTTATATATGAAACCTAGAACATATATATGGCGCGTGCACTTGTGCATGAGCACGTGTGTGTGGGCACACATGCACACACACGTGCACATGCACATACACACACAAACTCATATACACAGTATGGAAATATAAGAGAAATTATCTGGGAGGGGGAGGATTTGAGTGGCAGAGGGAGGAACAGAAGATATGGAAGAGGAATGAATATAGTCAGAGGGAGTGACATATTTGAACAAAAGTCATTATGATATCTATCACTCTATATATTAAACATAAACCAATTTTTAAAAGGAATGACTGTGCTGGGAATGGTAGCAGATGCCTTTAATCCTAGCAGTTTGGAGGCACAAGTAGGCAGATCTCTATGAGTTTGAGGTCATCCTGGTCTAACATAATAAGTTCCAAGACTACCAAGGCTATGTAGAGAGAGCCTGTCTCAAAAAACAAGCAAATAAAAAAAGAATAGTGGTGCTGACATAGCTTGGGGATGTGACAGGGTGTCAACAAGAAGTTCAAAAGAGCTTATGTGCAGCAGTGAATGTCACTGTGAATTAAGATGCTGCATTTAAAGTGTTTAAACTGTTATGTTCACCAAAAAGTCCTGACAAAGGAACAAAAATGTTCCTTTGAGGAAGCTCATGGAAAAATGAAGAAAGTGTGAAGGCTTGTGCTAGGAACCTCTGGCAACAGAGATGATGAAGTTAGGGCATAGGAGGGGTACAAAGCACACAACATTAGGAAATTTAAAAAAAAAAGTGGGCTCAGTGAGATATCCTCAATAGAAAAAGGGTATTCTGGCAAATAGACATCTTGGCATTTGAATTCTTAGCAGCAAGCAGTTTCCCATTATAGTAAAACTGAGATGGTCCTCCCTGGCACATCCTGCATCTGAGATGGTGCAATTTTCAGATGGCAAAGGTAGAGATTAAATCAGTTAATGTATAGCCAGTGATGTGTTAGAATAGCACTTTGCGTCGGCAGAATATACCACTCTAGGTCCAAACAGTTCCACGTGTAAGAGGTCTAATTGAGAGGGAGAGAGGGGGCAGTAGCAGAAAGAGAGGAGGGAGAGAGAGAGAGATGGAGGAATGTTCCCCATATATATATGGGTTCTGACGTAGTGGCTGCAGGTTAAGGTGGGAGGTGAGCCCAATGGATTCTGGGAATATGGTGGCTGTTGCCCTGGTAACAGGTCTGTGAGACCTGCCCATGCGACGCCACAGGCTTTGGATGCCCTGATGCTAACAGCCAGGAAATTCTTAGAGATGTCAGTCTGGAGACACTGGGTTTGTTTTTCTGGTTCCTTCCCATCCTATCTTAAAATATTCTCCATCATAAAGGACATTCAATTGTAGAGGGCTAAAACATGAACAATCAATTGAGACAGTTTAAGAAAGGAAAGTTTACAAGTATTTCCTACATGGCAGACTGCAATTTGGTCTTGAAGAAACGAAAATAAATACTCTTGGCCAACTTATTCATGTGATTACTTCTAAGCTTATCCCCAAATACACTGATGATCAGTATGAGAAGAATGACATCTTCAGGTTACAATAAAGGATGTAGGGAACACACAGAGAGAAACTGTGTTTTGATGGTTCCTGTTGTTTTCCCTCTCTTTCTCTCTGTCCCATCCAGTAGAAAGAATTTCATGGTTAATTGCTGGGGACTGGTGATTTGCCCCATTGAGTATAAGCACTTGCTGCACAGGCATGAAGACATGAGCTCTGATCCTAGCATCCCTGTATATAAGCTGGGTGTGGCCACATGGCTGCACAGTGCTGTAGAGGGTAGAGACAGTGGGAGGGCTAGCTCCCTAATTGCTACATAAATGATTAGGTCAGTGAGAAATCCTGTCTCAAGAGTACTATGTAGAGAATGGTAGAGCATAATACCTGAATATAAGGTCTTTGTGCACACACACCTGCATACACAACACACACATGCAACACACAAACACACACACACACACACAACAATGACTCACTTTGTGTTTTAAGTGCTAGTAAATGACTCTTTAAAATAAGCAGATGCTTGAAGCATACAAGTGTCATTTCTCTTTTCTCCTGCTAGTCTTCTCAAGCCATTCATCCCCATTCCAACACAAATGTCTTCCATTTGCCTGGATCTTTATGGCTTTCTATAGACAAAGCCTTTCCCACCATCTGGGCTCCAGCTGGGAAAGCCTCTTCAAGGACATCCATCAATGCTTTCTTCCAATTGTAGCTGTCACTTCTTAAAATTGAATCCCTCTAGCAAAATGTCACTGCTAAAGTCAAGCAAGTTGTGGGCAGTTGCATTTTTCCAAAGGCATATCATGTTCGGCCCTATTTTAAGTGGCAACCCAGTGTTGCAATGCCAAGTGGACACTGGATGCTCAATTTCCAGTAGCCGTGTGCTTGCTGTGTTCCCAGTCTCCAAAAGACTCCTTAAAGAAAAGTTCATCAGGCTCTGGGATGGCTCAGTTGGTAACGTGCCCATTGCAGAAGTATGAAGACCTGAGTTCAGATTCCCCAGCACCCACATAAAATGTGAGTAAGGTCAGAGGAGAGACAGGAAATTTGCCAGGGCTCACTGGTTAGTCAACTTAACCAATTAGTGATCTCTGAGTTTGAGCCTTGTTTGAAATGATAAGTTGGCAGACAATAAAGGACGACTCTCAACCTCAACCTCTGGTCTCCACACATATGTGCACATGCATCTTCCCACACACATATACTATATACTCATATGCATTATTCTACACACAAAAAAGAAATGTACCTATTGATATTTACTAGACTAGAATTTGTTTTTAAAAAGGCCCAGAGGTATAGCTCCATAGAAGAGTATAGACATAGTATATGCAAAAGCTGTGGTTTCAATCACCAATAAAAAATAATAAAAGTAATTGTAATAATCAAAAAAAAGAAAGAAAAGTTGTGGATGGGCTGTGAGTGGAGCATCCCTTTCCATTGTGGCTTTCCAGAAAAAGATATAGATAAGCTTTTATGTTTATTTTCTGCAAACTGAGATAGGCAAGGCTCTGAGGAAAAGTGTAACAGCCTATGGACATCTCCTTTGTCCATCTGGCTGTTCCAGGTCCTTGTCTGATTCTGTGTTCTGTTCTTGCTGGTACCTGTTCTCTGGCTGCCATCTTCTTACATATACAGTCACAGGAAGTCTGGCTCTGCCAGTGCCAGGGTATGACTTAATGAGCAGTCTGGGCTGATCCTTGCCTAAAAGCTTTTCTGTGACCCCTGCCTTTTTCTCCATGTTTGCTGGGTTTCAACCATCTGTACATATTACCAACTGCACTTACTTCTCCTTTTTTTAAAGCTTATGTATATATGCGTCTGCCATGTGTGTATAGATGCCTGCAAAGGCCAGAATAAGGCATTATCTTCCCTGGAGTTGGAGTTACTGGTGGTTGTGATCTTTCTGGAGTAGATGCTGGAAATCAAACTCTGGTCTTCTGGAAGAGCAGCAAGCACTCTCAACTACCAAGACGTTGCTGTAGGCCTTCCCTCTTCTTCTTTTCTTGCTAACTTACCTGCCACTTTCTTTCATACCCAGCTTTATTCAAATATTACCTGAACCCATTTCTTCACCCTTGTTTGAGACTGCTGTAGCTTCACTCTTGAGTCTATCAACACTAGTTGTGAAGACTACAACTTCCTGCCTTCTTGGCATATCTGTTTGCATTATCCTCTGATTTCTTAAGGCCTCAGTAAGTACTGAGGGCTCAGAGGATGTTTCGGAGCCATTCACAAGCAACAGACAAATGAATGTTCTTTAGTAAAGAACAAGACAGGGGGTGGGGAGGAGATATGGGATGTGGAACAGTCATAGGGTGGACCAGGAGTGGGGAATAAAATCTGGAGAGTAATAAATAAATAAATAAATAAATAAATAAATAACAAAAAAAGAAGGAAGAGAGAGAGAGACAGACAGAGAGACAGAGACAGAGAGAGACAGAGAGAGACAGAGAGACAGAGAGAGAGAGAGATGGGAGGCAAAACATCACTTATAAAATCATGGCAGTTTGTGAATGATCAAATTAAAAAATTTTTTGACCTCCTCAAACAACTGCCTGGGGGGTAAATGGCATGAGAAAAGATTTCCTTGACAATGGTTCAAATAAGAAAGAAAAAAAGCAGAGGGAAAGACAGAGACAGATAGAGACGGAGAGAGGGAGGGGGAGAGGGGAGAGGTAGACAGAATCTTTTTCTGAAGGGGAAAGGGAAGGAAGACAGGCAGGAACTGTAAACACCACAGTCTTCTCCCACCCACTCATGCATATTTCAGTCTGCAGTAAGACCAGAAATTTGTTTTGGTTTTGTTGTGGTTTTGTTTTTCCTAGAAAAGATTTAATTGCACAGAAACCATGATCATCTATTCTCTAATGTCAATCTTGAAAGAGTCCCCAAAAATGTAGGCAGAGGACCAAGAGCTGGGAATTTGTTTGGCTGTATAGTATGAGATACTGTCCCAAGTAAGGAGAGGCTGGTCAGGATGTGGAGGAGAAGCAAAGTTGCAACAGTCTTTTCCCATCTCCATGGAAGTGGAAGAGCTGCCAACACATACAGGATGAGGCGCACATCCATAGAAGAAGCCACAGTGTCCTGTGGGCTTAGCTAGTGCCTACTTACTTCTCTCCCATCATGCTCCTCCCTGCAGTGCACAAACACACTTAAATCTTTTTTTTTTTTTTTTTTGGTTTTTCAAGACAGGGTTTCTCTGTGTATCCCTGGCTGTCCTGGAACTCACTCTGTAGACCAGGCTGGCCTCGAACTCAGAAATCCACCTGCCTCTGCCTCCCAAGTGCTGGGATTAAAGGCATGGGCCACCACCGCCCGGCCACACTCAAATCTTTTAAAGCTAGATTCCAAAGACAAAACACATGCATGGGAGGAATCCTCCTCTGGTCAAAAGTCTACATTTCTTTTAAAAGCCCCACTTGTTGATATTTTGAAAGCTATTTTTTCTGTTGCCATTTATCTTTTTATAGGGCAGTGTAGGGCAGAGGATCAAGCCTGGCTTTTTGATAGTGGAAGGATTTTGTTGCAGTCTCTGTTCTGCCAAGTGATGTTTGTGTGCCCATAGGCAAGCAACTTCTATAAAATTCCATTTTCTTGCGTGAAAATGCACTGCAGATGTCTTTTCTTTGGGGGGTTCTTCAGGGATATCATGAAGCAAACTGTGAGAGAGGCTGTTCACTGTCCATGCAATGCTAGCTGCTTCCTGTGTACTCTCCTCTTCATTTTAGTGAATTGGAACCCTGGGATTTAAAAAAAATCATAAATCAATTAATTCAGACTCTTGAATGATAGAATGATGACCCCCTTCATTATAGTTATACTCATCTAGTGATGCGGAATCTCTTCTCTCTTGCTCTTCCTTTTCTTCCTCTATCCCTCTCTCCCTCCCTCCCTCTCCCTCTCTCTCCATTCCTTTGTGAGGTTTGCACTAATTTACTCCTAGTTCTAACCCTTGAGTAATTCAACCAGGTCATAGAAAGCACCCACTGTCCTACAAAGTTAACTGTTACTATAGAAAGCTGTTGCCCATTTTAGAGCTAAACTAGAATTGTATTCAGTGACTCCAGGGAGCTGGAGTTGGAGCCAGATGGGGGGACTGGGAATATATTTTAAAAAAAACAAAAAAAGTGAGTTGCTAACGCCAACTTTATTTAGACAAAGCTGGCATCTTTTTTGCTCCTGAGCCCAGGTAGCCAGGACACTGCCCATTTTAGGACTCTTGGGATGTATCACTACCTAGAGAGGCTCATCAGCACCTGGAGAAACCTGGATTTTATTTAAATACCCCTACTCCAAATCCTTCTCTTGGCAGTCAATTTAACCTGGCTATATCCAAACCTTACTTACTGTCTCCATTATGACCTGCCTTCTAGCTTCTGGCAGGAATGGGCTTTGCACTCTCCCTGAGTGTCTGGCCTTAGCCAGCTAAGCAAAACACAGAGTTGGAGGTCTTCCAGGTGAGTCTGCCTTTTCCCCATTCCTTGAACTGAGAATCTCTAGATCACAGAATGAATGACTAGGAAGGAAATGTGAAGCAGAAAAGACTCTGGGAACTTTGATCTCATAGTTCTGAGTTTAGTGAGGGCAACTGTATCTTACCTATTTAAGATTTCAGAATTTGGAATGTTTCCTTGAAAGTTTTCTACTATTTGCAATTTGAAATGGGGAAAATGAACCAAGCAAATACTGATGTAAGTTAATCATTTTGTTTCATCTACAGAAGAGGAGAAGATTAACATTCAGAGGAGGAAATATGCTTTGCAAAGGTCATACTGTGAAATGTAGGTGAAATAGTAATACCAGATCAGTATTGAAGCTAGTGGGCTTTTATGTTGCTATAGACTCTTGGGGATGTGCACACTGAGGTATTTTAGAATAAGGTAGAGAGAGAATGGCTATTTCCAAAGCATAAGATACGGTTTCTACTTTCACCTCCAGTACTCACCAACTTTATCAACATCCTATCTTTTGGCTTTGGTTTTATTATCTTACTGGGGAAAATCTAAGCTAGCTGATTTCCAGCTGTGATATTTTGTTAGTTAAATAGCTTAAATATGTTCTAGTAATTTTTGAGCATCCATGCAGTACTGAAACAGGGCAAGTCCCATGTTCTTGGGAATAGAGTAAATTTCTTGGCCTTTATTCAGTCAATGAGCAAAATATCTAGTGGGAATCTGTAAAACTCCAGGCACTGTGATAAATGATGGAAGGAAAGTGATCCACGTAAACACTCTTTCCTCGTGTCAGTCTTTCTGCTCCATTCACCACACCCTATAGAACCCATTGAGCTGTAGGTGCACGCTGCATGCCCAGCTGTGTCCTGAGACATCATTTGTTTTGGCATGAACTCATTAGAGATCTATTCCTTTTTATCTTGACATGTTAAGTTGATTGTTTAAACTTAATCTCCCTGTCAAGTTTGAGAACAAGGAAACTCTTTATAATCATTTTCAGTTTCTGGTCTTGTCTAGTCGTGTGGGCCATGCTGCTGGAGCTGCAGCTGTGACCAAGTACCATCAATTGCTCACATTCACATGCAGATTGGTTTAGGCATCAGTAATGACAACAAACTTGGGAGTCAAAGAATTAGATGCTTAAATGCTGACTCAACAGTTTAATAATTTCTTATTCTTCCATAATGTCAATACATTCCTGTTAGTAGCATATATTTTTAAAAATTATAAATCAATGCAATTTAGGTCTACTAGGTGAGAAGAACTTGAGTATAATGTCATCTCATAGCTTATTAAGGAGAAGTAAGGGATCCAAGAAAAACACAAAGTATGTGTAATGTTGTAAATGAACCAGTATGGTGCTATACAGATTGTTGAAAACATGAGAGGAAGTGTTGATGTAACCATCTCTGTCCTGCACAAGCACACACACACACACACACACACACACACACACACACACACACATACACACACACACACGTTCAGCCTGTAATTACAAGTGAGAATCAGACCATGTAGAGTAGGGATGGAATGATCTTGCTTAAAATTCTGGTAGAGCTGATTCCTGGTAAAATAAAATAATGAAGTTATTTCTTTTTCTTCTTAATCTTGATATATTTGTTTGGACTAGTCAGTCCTGTTGCTGCTTTTATTTTAAAGTTAAGGGAAATCACAGGAAAAAAAACATGTGAAGGTGAAGAGATTTATATGTGATATCCTAGTGTTCTAGAATATAGATCACTAATGAAAACTATGTAATAGGCTCTAAACTCAATTCCCAACACCACTGGCATGTCCAGTGTGTAAAAATTGGCTAATTAAGATGCATAGACTAAAGCCTACCTCTGCTCTGTTTGACTTTCAAGCCCTGCTTTGAGTAGCCACAAATACGATAATGGGTGTAGAGATGCTAAATAAGCTCACAACCACTGTAAAACAAAAGAAAACACAAAACAGCAAGAACAACAACAACAACAACAAAACAGCCAACCCAAAATACCCCAAAACAAACAGAGATGGTGATGCTCATGCCATGAAAAAGATAGAGAGTAGTAGTACTATATGGGAATAAAGTGGGACTTACACACTCATGTAGAGAGCTTAGGTCAAAATAACCAAGCTCTCTACATAGGAATTACAGAAGTTAATTATTGATTAGCTTTCACCATATTCTAAAAATGTAAGCTTAGAAACTATGTTCTGGGTGAAATAAGAAAGAGCCATATGCATCTGGCTAAAATACACCTTTGATGATCACAACAAATGTGCCAAGCTAAAGACAGACAGGCAGACTTTGTTTGCCAAGGGCTTAGCCCAGTGTGCATTCTCTTTCTACACGGAAGAGCTTAAGGAAGCCTTAGTTTGTAAATCTGCCTGTCTTGAACCAAACTCATTAATTCTCTTTCTGGATTTTAAAGCAATGCTCTGCTCTTCTTTCTTCGTTCCCTTTGATTCACAATCATCCTCCTTTCCACTTTCGTAAGTCTGTTTCAGTGTATTATTACCCTGCTTACATCACAAGTGTTCTAGCTGTGTATTTATCTAATCACCTGCTTGCAGTAATAAACCAGAATGTTTATAAAAAAAGAGAAAGCAACACCCACAGGGAGAAGGTCAAACCTTTTAACATATTTATCCACTAGATATTTGGTAAATACCCACTGTGTGCCAGGTGTAGGTTTAAGTGCTTGGGGTATTTAGTTAACAAAGAGAAAAATATTCCCAAAATAGCTGTCTTTGTTATGCTTTTGTTCTAGTGAAGGACAAAAAAATAAAGAAACAAATTGAAGCTATGCAACATTGTAAGGAGATCACTCCTGTCTGAAAATGGAGTCTCATCAGTGGATTGCGCCACATAAATAGATCAGAAGTCTGAAAGTGAAGAGAAGATTGAAATTTAATATGAATGTACACGTAATGATTTACAGTTTATATAATTGCATGTGTGTTTGTGTGTATGTACACATTTTGTGTGTTTGAAACAAATATGTATCTTTTTCACCTAAGCTTTCAAGGATCTTTCACCAAGTGTCTCCCCATCTCTGGTTTTCAGAACTTACCTTCAGTGGTTTCTACTCCTCGCTCTGTGCTCTGGCCATCTTCTACCTCTCAAATACTAAGCTTAATTAAATTAAGATGGCAGAGCCAGTCCCCCAAGCTTCTCACACAGTGTCTTCCCACACTGAGACTCCTTTACTCATCTTTGCAATTCTCCTCACAGATTTTTTTTCTAAAACCACTACCTACTATCCCTAGGCTCCAGGGAAGTGTATAAACATTTCTTCAACAGCACAATGTCCTGCTGTGCTAATGATCACCTGTTTTTCTGTCTGTACTATGCATTTTGCTGAGTGTTCAAAACTTAATACTGTTATTAATATCCACATCATTGGCATCTAGCTCTAACAAGCATACAGTGTGATATTTGTGTAGGGAAAGCACTCAAATTTTACATGCTTAAACATTTTTTTCACCCTCTGGATTGCTGAGCATTTTTCCAAAATTTTTCTCTGTATACTTCATGCCAGTAAGATGAAAGTGAGGGAACAAGAAGAGGGGGGAGAGAAACAGAAAGAGTTGGGGAGAATATAGAAAGTACTTCATTCCATGAGACCTGGTTAGAAGTATAATGAATGCTAAAACTGCAATGGAAATTTTGGTTTTCTCCAGTGAAGACTTACTGGGTATATAAATCACACTTAAGGGGAAGTCTCATTCCCTCCGATAGACAACCATGACAAAATGAACTCAGTGGTATTTTGTGGAATTTTTTTGCCTCATATTACTTTGTTTGGGCCTTTTATTTTTTTAATCTTACTGAGGTTTTTTGTGAATTTTATCTTGTTATGTTTCTTGTTCTTTTTTATTGTTCTTTTAACTCTTATTTATTTTAATTATTTTAATTATTTAATCATTTAGTTATTCTCTTCCCTACTTTTTCTAAAGAAAGAGAAGAAGAAGGTGCAGAGTTGGGTGGGTGGGAATGTGGGGAGGATTGGGAGGAGATGGGGAGGGGAAGCCATTATCAGAATATATTGCATAGATTTCCAGTTAAAACACAACTAAGATGACCTATGCAAGCATTTTTAGTTATGATATATTTCTTTTCTTTAAAAAGAAGAAAAAGGCTGGAGAGATGGCTCAGTGGTTAAGAGCTTCTTCCAGAGATGTTGAGTTCAATTCTCAGCAACCACATGGTGGCTCACAATCATCTATAAGGGGATCTGATGCCCTCTTCTGGTCTGTGAATATATATGTAGTAGAGCCCTCATGCATTAAATAAATAAAAATTTGAAAAAGAAAAAATACATATTTAAACCTAAGTGATTTAATAGTGTAGTGGAACATTTGGATCAACTTAAAAAGAGAGAGAGAGATTGTTAATGCAAATAGCACTAATAAGTTACTCCATTATTATTGTGAACATTGTGATCGCAATACTTCAAAGACGATTATCTTGATATGGTTTTACACTAACAAGTTCATCAGATAAATATGATAATGACCTCCACACGTTATGGAGGGGAATTCTGCACCAGACATAGGATGTTCATCTTTTGGGATGTCTTTTGGTTGTAGGAGTCTCTTATTCTTCGACAAAGAATTTCTTCACTTGGATTTTTGTTGCCCCCAGGAATCTACCTCTGGGCCCTTGAAGATGCTGTAGCTGATAGATGGCTGTGGGAAGAAACATTAGCATGGTGACTAATTTCATCCTTTTGGGATTTTTAGAGCGTCCCCAGCTGCAGATTGTCCTCTTTGTGTTGTTTCTGGGGATCTACCTGGTGACCCTGGCTGGAAACTTGGGCCTCATTGTCTTGATCAGAATGGACTCACACCTCCACTCCCCCATGTACTTCTTCCTTAGTAATCTGTCCTTTGTTGACGTCTCCTACACCTCCTCCATAGCCCCCAAGATGCTCTGTGATTTCTTTAGGGAGCAGAAGTCCATCTCCTTTATAGGCTGTGCTATTCAGCTTTTCTTCTTTGTTGGAATGGGAGGCACTGAGTGCTGTCTCCTGGCAGTCATGGCATATGACAGATATGCTGCTATCTCCAACCCTCTACTCTATCCATCCCTCATGTCACCCACCATCTGTGTGGGGATGGCCATCACAGTATACATAGGAGGGTTCCTCACTGGCTTGATCCAAACCAGCTCTATATTCCAGCTTCATTTCTGTAGGTCTCGGGTTATTAATCATTTTTTCTGTGACTTGCCACCCCTGATGTCCTTGTCTTGCTCCAGCACTTTTTTCAGCCAAGTCGTGAACTTACTGGTTGTGTGTGTGGTTGGTGGGGCATCAGCACTGGTTGTTTTGGTCTCCTATGGCTATATCATTGCTGCCATCATGAGGATTCATTCAACCCAGGGTCAGATGAAGGCTTTCAACACCTGTGCCTCTCATCTAACTACAGTGATCCTTTTCTATGGCTCTGGTCTCTTCTCATACCTTCATTCTAATGCTGGATACTCACAGGACAAAAATAAAGTGGTGTCCATGTTCTATGGTGCAGTGATCCCCATGTTGAACCCTATCATCTATAGCCTGAGAAACAAGGAGATCAAAGAAGCACTGAAGAAACTCAAGAAGAGGAAGAAGCAGATGTCCTGTCTCTGTGCTATGTAGTTCCTAGTTTAAAAAAGAACAAATACCAACTTAAGCCTTTTGTTGAATGTAAATAATAAAATAATAATGTGGCTCAGATAATCACTAGTAACTTAAAGAAACTATTTCAAGCAAGACCTTCTCAACAGACATATCTACAAGACAATTGTGCTTAATGGATATTTATTTTCTTCACTTTACTGTTTTTGTTATGGGCTGGTCTTAGATTTTAAATTTGGTCACATGTTTTTGATGATATTTGTCTACCATTAGGCTACCAGGTGCTGAATTCAAGATACCATGTCTTAGGGACATGAGCCAAAGCCTAGTAATAAGGACATGTCATTCATTGATGTCTTCATTACAATAAAACATAGTTCTTGCTAGTCCTCTTGGGATATATTATCGGTCCCCTTGTCTTGGATTACTACCTGACCAGGGTTGGTGCTAACTAGAAATATTAACTTTGGATTAGGAACCCAAGAATCCCCACAGACATGATTTCAATAATAACTCAGAAGTAGGAAAGTAGGAGAGCCCCTGTAAACTATGTTTAGGAAGAGTAGAGGATAACAGCGTGAGGTCATAGAGTTCACTGAGGCTAGATACAAGGAACCAAGACCACCAATTTTTATATCTGCAAGGTCATGATGAGAAGAAAGCAAGGATAGAGCATATGAGGGGCCCTACACTTGGGATTCCAACTCTCTATCAATATAACCTAGTGCAAAATTGCAAACTTACTTAAACATTATAAAATAGTTTTGGAAAAAATTTTAAAAACTCAGTTGTGTTCTCAGTCATGAATTTTGTAGATGGTGCCATGTTACAATATCAAAAGTTTGGATGCACCTGGAAATAGGATGACATGAACTCCAGGCCTGAAATCTCCTCATGACTATGTATGACCAGCTGGCAGAGAAAAACTTCCATGAGACAGTCTGATTGTATATCTGTTCACTAGATCAGGTTTCACTCTTGACCTTATATGACTCCTAATGTGTGTCTTGTCTGCAGTCTCCCTGAACCTCGATGTCAGGCTTTCCTACTGTTAGCCTTGCCTCAGTTTCCATGCATTCTCTAACATGTGTCACTACTCTTGTGGGGTCCTCATTCCAGAACATGATCTGAGAAGAGGACATCTACATCAAAGAGTTTTCTGGAGAGTGGGCTATGTCACTAAAATTATCTTTAACTGTATATTTCAAGATAATTCCAGAGTAAATGGTAAATGAAGTCTTGTTTCTTTAATGATTATGTATATAAACCATAGTGAGTTACAGCATCCAACTGTGAATCATATTGTCCTAGTTATCAATATTCTGATTTACCACTCTTGCATTTCATAGTGTTCTCATTTGATAATTTCTAAGACTAGCTGAATTATTGGCAATTTCTATGGGAGGAGATGGTTTAGAAGGATCGTATCCTGACAAGCCTTTCTTGATCCTAGAGTCCTACAGACCAGGAAATCACTACAGAAATATGTCCTTAGATAAAAATACTATAGGAACCACCTATCTCCATCTGACACTATATTTTTTTTTCCTGGCTACCTTTTCCTAAGCTGTGAGCATCCGTGCCTAAGCTCTTCTTTACTCTTCTTCCAAAGCATTGGGCAGATCCTTCCACAAACTATGTGCTTAATGTGTCTGTTTAATACACATATAAATCTAAGTTTATCTGGAAAGTAATTTAGAGATGTAAAACCAAAGGAAGGGGACAAATGCTTATTGGTAGCTTATGATGTACCAGCATTATGTACAAATTTTTAAAAAGTTTCAATTCTATAACATACACACAAATTCCTTTGTTAAAAATTCAGTAATGGCTAGATGGCTCAAGTGTTACCAGTGTTTCCTGCTCTTGCAGAGAATCCAAGTATAGAGTATGGTGGAGGTTGTTAGATGGTAGGAAGGGGAGAGCGAAAGATGAAGGAAGTTAGATAATAAGCCATGTAGAAGGAAGTGCTACTTCTTTACAGCATGTGTGAATTACTCTCTTTTATTGAAAGCCCTAAACACAAAGCAATGATATATTTTGAAAGGATGAATTGTTAATACCCTGTTTTATGTATATACATCAAATTAACATAAAGTATCTCATAAAATCCCTAGTTACTATGTGCCAACTAAAACATGAAGACAACTAAATAACAAGAGTTCATAACAAACCAGTGGCTATTTAGATGTAGCAATCATTGAGCGATGTTACAATATACAGCATAGTGTCTAGCCTTGACTTTCAACATTCTTTCCCAGAGTTTCAGGTGCCTATCACCTCCCTGAGCGGACCTTTGCAAAGTTAGATCACAGATGTTGGTCCCATCACTAAACAGTCTTTCATGGATCCTCTCGAAGATGATGGTCATACCTTTGGAACATCTGTTCGTGGATGCTGTTCAGGAATCTGCTTGTGAATGTTGGCCCCAACTCTGGTTATCCTCCTTTGAGGTTATGTCAGAAGACCTTCACAGGCCTAAATAACAGCTTGATGTTGGTCACACCACAAGGTTGTACTTCAGGGGTTCTGAACATTGTTCTTACTCTGCAAGGGCTCACAGATTTGGGTCTTGTCTTCACCATCGGCTTAAAAATGCTGACCTCGCCACTAGGCAGCTGCCTGGTGCTTGGCATACTGATGCTTAGAGCCTGCAGATGCAAGTTTCCTCCTCACTGAACACAGTCACCAATGCAGTTCTGATGGAAAGTTCCTTCTTGTGGTCTAGAGTAATTCTACTGGCTACACCACTTCTTTTAACACTGGCAAAACTTGTTCTGGGTTTCCCAAGTATAGTTTATAGATAGTCTGAGGCTGCCAACCTATGACTCAGCATGGCACTTTTTAAAATGGTGTCTTGCCCCATGGTAAAGGGCTGAGTAGAGAGGGATTCAGAGTCTTTCCTACTATTGATTGCAACCTTTCTTTCTCTTCTTTTCTTTTTAAAATGTCTGTTAAAGGGGAGTGTGCTGACGCCCTCTGTCTTAGGCCATTGCTCTGGTTACTCTTAGTAGGAAAGGAGAGCTAACTCCCTAGGCCCAGCAAATCCATCCAGGATGGACTGGTCTCTTTATATTATGTTTTGTAAGGTTTTTTTATTTCTTTCTCTCTTTCTTTCTTTCCCCCTTTCTTTCTTTTTTCCTTTCTTTCTTTCTTTTGTTCTTTTTTAACCTTTACTTTGCTATTAAACTAGAGATTCCTGCCCATTACCTCTTCTTGACAGCTTACCACCAACTCTCCCAAGTATATTTACTAGAGGTGCTGGCATGACATCTGCCATCTTCTAGGTTTTTTTTTTTTAATTAAACATTTTTTCTTTTATTTTTAACTAGTCAATTTTTAAAAGATTCATTTATTATTTAATACAGCATTCTGCCTGCATGTATTCCTGCATGTCAGAAGAAGGCACAAGATCTCATTGCAGATGGTTGTGAGCCATGATGTGGTTGCTGGGAAATGAACTCAAGACCTCTGGAAGAGCAGTGAGTGCTCTTAACCTCTGAGCCATCTCTCCAGCCCTCTAGTTTGTTTTCTATGACTACACAGAAGCATTTCCCATTGGCTTTCTTTTTCTACTCTCCATAATAAAAGGAATTGCAAACCTACAAACCCACTGGCTTCTTCTTTTAGTATAGGGACAGTCTTGGTGGGAGAACTCTCCCTTGGAGGAAGGAATACACCAGTAAGTCCCAGAGCATGAGGTTAGGACTCAGCCACTGAGAAGAGAAAATATCACTGTCTCACTGTCACATCATCCATATTCTCGATTGGAGTTTAATCCACAGATTGCAGAAATCCTAGCTCCCTGTTTTGTGCGCTAGGTTTCAGATGGGCCTCTTAGATTCCCTCAGACCACATAAAATGGGGTGATTGTGGCCTGTGTAACCATCCCGGATGGTGATAAAATACAGGGATTGGAAACATCTGACCCTGTTCCAAGCCTGCACAGGATAAACGTTGCACATGAGTCAGAAGCTTGTACGTAGTTAACCAGATATGGCTTCCGGCTTGTTAAAGGAGATTCACACCTTTTGGGGGAAGAATTACTTCTCTGTGCTTGAGGCCAGAGGTTGGTTAGTGTGTAACTCCAGGCATTTACTCACCCTGGATGATCAGCCTGAAAGCATATGTGTTTGGACACGTAACTCAGTGCAAGAGGCCGGAGGAAATGGTTGGTGGAAGGAGAAAAATAGGAAAATGCCTATTAAGGGCCAACTTACTGCTCTGGTGTGCAGTGCTCTTGGTCACTATGTTTTTGACAAATTAAAATTGAGATCATAGAGTTGCTTTTATCTTCTATTTCTATCTTTAAAAACAAAACCAACAAACAAACAAAAAACCCAGCAGCTCTGTAAAGTCCCTCACTCTTCTTCCATGGAATGCTTAGGACAAGACAGACTGGTGTCCGAGTACACTGCAGAGTTATCTTCATACTTTATATCAGCCCCGATAATATCTCCACAGCAGGACATGAGGGCTTAGTAGCAATGAGACATCATAAAATGTGCGTGAGTGCTACTTCACTTCCTTTCTTCTGTAAGGACAGCCTCCAACATTAGTAAGCCAATGAGAACTCTAAGGCTTGTCCATGGCGTAGAACGATCCTGGGTCTGGTGAAGATAAAAGCATGTCAAGAAGGGCAGATGTTGCTACGGCCTCTTCATTTTCAGCAAAAGAATCTGGCACTGGAGACTGACAAGAGAACAGAACAGTGAGCCAAGATTGGAACAAGTGTAAGGGAGCGAAGAAAACACTACCGCAGGCTTTTCAGGTAGAGAAGAGGTGAGATGTGGGATTTGTTTTTTCTGAAAACTCATCACTGTTGCAGGGTAAACACCTGGGGTGAAGAAAACAGGAGAATGATTTGTGGAGAGTGTATGTTCAGGGATATAGTACACTATAATTTATTGCATATCCTAGCAGTCCTAAATACTCCAACCAGCTCTCATTTGCCTATTTTGCAGTTAGCAAAGCCTGAAGAGCAATTTGTGGTGTTAGAGAATTGTTGAATTTTATATTTAAGAAACTACTTTCTTTTCATCTTTCTGTTTGCCACAGGTTCTCTGGTGGATGTTCAGGACTGGTGTGTGTCTGCAACTACCTTCACCATGAACAGCTTCATTGTTACGGTCCTCATCTGGACCACAGTGGCATATGCTGAAGATGAGAAAGCACTTGAAGAGATCCATGAGTATGGTTTCCAAAAGTGCCAGAATGCTCTGCATCTACCCGTTTTGGAAGTCCTACCTGGAGGAGGCTGGGATAACCTGAGGAATATAGACATGGGACAAGTGGTGGACTTGACATACACCAACTGTCAGACCACAGAAGACGGACAGTACATCATCCCCGATGAAGTCTTTACTATTCCTCAGAAAGAGAGCAACCTGGAGTTGAACTCAGAAATCCTGGAATCCTGGATGAATTACCGAAGCACCACTTCATTTTCCATCAACATGAATCTCGATTACCTTCCCAAAGTCAGCGGCAAGTTCTCTACTGAGTTCCAAAGGATAAAGACCCGTCAGGTGAGAGACCATGCTATAACCACACGAGCGCAGGTGAGAAATTTGGTCTACACAGTGAAAACCAACCCAAATGCAGAACTCAGCTTGGGGTTTAAGAAGGAGCTCATGGAAATCTGTGACCGTCTAGAGAAAAACCAGACAAAGATGGCCACTTACCTAGCGGAACTCTTGGTCCTCAACTATGGCACACACATTATCACTAGTGTAGATGCTGGGGCTGCACTGGTTCAGGAGGACCATGTAAAGTCTTCCTACCTTAAAAACCATGAGGGTAACCGTGCTGCTGTGGCTGCATCTGCTGGATTTACCTTTGCAAAGGTTGTGAACTTCAAACTGGAGACAGGCTTTGAGTATCAAAATAACTTGGCCACAGGCTATCTTCAAAACAGAACCAGTTCTAGGGTTCAGAGCATTGGAGGAATTCCCTTCTACCCAGGGATGACCATTGAAACCTGGCAGAATGGCATCACTAACCACCTGGTGGCAGTGGACCGTGCTGGCTTGCCTCTGCATTTCTTTATCAAGCCTGAAAAGCTGCCTGGTTTTCCACACCACTTGGTGGAGCAGCTGGCGAAGACAGTGGAAACTGCTGCGAAAAGCTATTACAACTTTAACACATACCCAGGCTGCACAAATATCAACTCCCCCAACTTCAATTTCCAAGCCAATACAGATGATGGCTCCTGTGATGGTAAAGTAGTCAACTCTCCCTTTGGAGGGGTTTATCAGTTGTGTGATCAATTATCAGGGCAAGTTAATATTGACATGTGCCTAGATTTCCATCAGAAGAATCCACTTACTGGTGATTTCTCTTGTCCCTCTGGCTACACCTCTGTCCATCTGCTCTCTCAGACCCACGAGAAGGGTTATATTGAAGTGCAATGTAGAGATAAATGTACCCTCAAGATATTCTGTCATACAACGTGTAAAGATGTGTTCCGAGTGGCCAAGGCTGAAGTTAGAGCTTATTGGTGTGTGGCCAATAGCCAAGTACCTGTCAACTCGGGAATTCTCTTTGGAGGAGTCTTCACTGACAAGAGCATCAACCCTATGACAAATGCGCAGTCATGCCCAGCCAGTTACTTTCCTCTGAAGCTGTTTGAGAACCTCAAGGTATGTGTTTCTCTGGATCATGAGTTGGGGCCCAAATCTTCAGTCCCCTTTGGTGGGTTCTTTAGCTGCACAAAAGGGAACCCCTTGTATGATTCTGCCACACCTGGAGACTTAGAGGAATCATTTCAGCAAAAATGTCCCGGGGGCTTCAGCCAACAGCTAGCTGTGATCGTTGATGGATGCCAAGTGTCCTACTGTGTCAAGGCTGGAATCTTTACAAAAGCATCTCTGACTCCTGCTAGGCTCCCACCTTACACTCAGCTACCTATTACTGAGTTTTCCACCGACCTAGTTGAGATGACAGGTGAGAGTGCCCAATTCTGGGTTAAGGACCCTTATACCCTGCAATGGAGACTAGAGGAGCCACCAAAAAGTGGTCGACTATCAGGAGGAGCAACTGCTGGAATCACAGTTGTGGTTATCCTAGCATTAGGAATTTTAACTGCCATGGCCATCTATGGCCACCGGAGGTTTAAGAAGAATGAATCCAATGAAGTTCCAAGAAGGCAGATGTTTCTTCCTTTTCCAAGAGCTAGAGCCACCCCTGGTATAGTACAGGACCCAAATCCAGCTTAATTCTTCCTTAAAGAAACAGTTCCTCTCATCTCCAGGCACAGGTCCAAGCTCCTCTTTCAGGCCTTTCTCCTCCACCTCTGCCTTCCTAGAAAGTAAAGCAGAAGTTGCAACAGGAAGAAGGTTTTTTTTTATGACTCTGTGGTTATATTTATGCCTATGTATTGGGAATTAAAGGCTCTGTGCAAACAAGGCAGGAGAAGGAAGACTTGCTACCCGGTCAGCAAAAACAAGCCCAGGTTCTCAGCCATAGTAGGAATGCGCATTCCCAAACAAGCTGCTGGTATCTTCACCTGAGTCTCTGCATGTAAGAACAACTGGGGTGGAGAGCAACAAGAACTTTGGGGCTGAATCTGCTCTTAGTGTGAAGTTGTCAGAGGTCTCCGATTTGTGAACAGGAACACTTTGCCTTCCCTGTATCTTGTTTTGGATTTTAGCCTCCTAGAGACAATCCAGACTCTGTGGAGACTCCAAAACTCTGTACTGATGGCTGCGTCATCTCCCTGTGTGCCTGAAGGGTGCAGAGTACAGAGCAAGTTCAGTTTCTGTCTGCCCCACATTTAAGATCTATTTTGCCCAACCCACTTTTAGACCAGTTTTAACTTACGAACTTCTCATATAATGTCAAAGGCAAAAGGGTGGTGTGGAACTGGAAATAAATCAATAAATGTAAAAACTGAAGAGGACTCCATTGTTTTAGGAACTTGCTGGTTTCTTCTAGCCAATTGATGTCTACCTCTAAGCTCATCATAGACTGGACAGGGAAAGCGACTGCTGTTTAGATGGATCAATTATTATGGTCTAGTTTTCCATGTTACCAAAAGTATAACCCTTTCTATTTCTGTGACTGGCACGCACCCTTAATGACTTCCCATCAGAAGTGTGAATATAGATGACATGAATAGATACACCCCTGTCACAGCAAGAAGTATTTATTTTCCTAGAAGTGAAAGGTGTCACTTTTCCCCTAAAACTAATGGTAAGCAGAAGATATCATGTCCTGTCCATTTAGGTTTTGCTTGGTTTCACTGCTAGAAACAGGGTTAATGCAAACAGTTGCATTATTAAGTTAGCTGGAACAGGTACCCAGGACCACCTGTGACATGCACTTCAGATCTGGGATGGCTTCCATGGGGTATCCAGCAGTCTGCATGACTGACACCTGGCAATAGCTAGGGTTTTGCTTAATTTTCATATCTGAGAATTTAATTCTCTACAACATGAAAAATTCCTCTACATCTGCTTTAGAAATTACGTATCCATTCATCATAGTGCATCATCAGTGAGCTATCTTCTATGAGAGATGATGTGTTCTCTCCATTATGTTAACAATCAAGGGCTTGTGCACACAGTAGGCCCTCCTGAGGAGCCCCATGTGTCTCAGCCTCTGGGATTAGGGAGAAAATTACTCATTTGCTTTCAGCTGAGATATAGAGAGGAGTGAATAGCTGAGTTTGAACTCTGCCCTACTGACTACCCACCCAAGGGGTTGATTGTATATGCTCTTCACCAAACCTGCCTTTTTCGGTATTAGAATGTTCAATATTAAGGCATTTTCCTCTGTGGCCTGTGGGTTCTGAGTGAATTTTGTATGTACAGCCTAGTTAATGACCTCCTGTACAGAACTGATTTTCCTTTGTAAATTCTTTAAGGGTTATTGAGTATGCCAAGCACAGTACAGCAAGAGGCTCCTAGATTTTAATGAACAAACATCCCATTGAGACAAAAGTATTTCACTAATTTATATTCCTAAACATGCATAAACATTTATAAAAATGCGTGTGATGTAGCATTCTGTCTGAGTGGTCATCTGCATGAAGTCAGAATTTGAGGGCTTCTGGTTCACACTCAAAGCACCAAACAGAAGTCAGACCCAGATTCCTGAGTGGGACTCCTGGGCTCTGCTGGGTTCTGAATTCCTATGGTTGGTGTCTGTGGCGAGATGAGGCCTAGATCCTAAGAAAGGCATATCCTGTAGGATATTGGAGATTAAGACAGAGTTTGGTGATAATGGAACCTTTTCGTTTCTTTCTTATTCTTGAGTCCTCACCTCTGTTAAAGTGATTAATATTAAATATTTACTTGAAGGGAGGAAAAACCTGCCTGCAAATTAGTTAAGCAGATATTACATTGTAGTCACAAGCAAAGCCATTTTCAAGAGGTTAACCTTCAGGCTGAGATATGGCTCAGCAGTTGAAAGCACTTGTCCTCAGGGTTGTATTTGTAACATCCATACAACAGCTCACAACCCTCTATAACTCCAGTTCCAGGGAATCTACAGTAGGCAATACACTCATAAACATAAAATCAAAATCACTAAATATTAAGAAGAAAGAAGTTACTATTCATGATTTTCAAGATAACTCTTCTCTCACAAGTTCACTCATGCTATGTATGTGGTCTGTCTCTTTTGGAGGAACTAGGTCAAATATGTGGGTAGAACAGATGTGGGAATGTTTAGAAAATAAAAAAAGGGGGTTTCTCTTTATTTAGCTAGTTGGATTGAGGTTGCCCACAGATAGCGGAAATAACCCATATGCTTCTGAGACAGGTGCCAGAGCACTTCTTCAAAAGGACCTTAGGATAATAACTGCTTGGTCATTTGTAGTTTATTGTTCTGCACATACACTTCATGACCACAAGGGGGCGATTCCCTCCCACAGAACAACACTAACAACTTCAAATCACAGCCGCCATAAACACAGCCCTGACACCTGGACATCCACCAGACAAGAGTCATTTTTTTCCCAGAAACCCTCATTAAGATGCTGTTAGCAACAGCTAAGCACAGAGGGCAGTAATTGTTTCTTATGGTGGGTGGATCTGTTCTCCATGCTTTCATGCTATTGTCTATCAATCTCCTCCAAGATAAAAACATTTCATCTTGGAAGAACACTTCTTAAGACACAGAAAATTCTCAGGAAAATTAAACATTCCATCCTGTAGGTCATTCCGTAGCTGCAGAAAGGCAGGGCAGGAACTCAAGGCAGGAATCTGGAGGTAGGAAGTAAAGCAGAGGCCTTGGAAGCGTGCTGCTTAGTGGTACAGTGCCTATGGCTTATATAACCCAGAACTAAAAGTCCAGGGGTGGTACCACATCAATGTGAACCCTCTCACATTAATCATTGATCAAGAAAATGCCCTTCAAGCTTGTCCACAGGCCAATCTGTTGGGGGCATTTTCTTAAGTTATGTTCTCTCTTACCAAATGACTTTTGCTTGTGTCAAGTTGACCAAAAATACTAACCAGGACACTCCCCAAGCTTAGGAAATAATCAATGCAAAGGCTTCAGGAAGTCCCTGAAATTGATCAGTGTGCTGATTTGAATGAAAATGACCTATTATAGCCGGGCAGTGGTGGCGCACGCCTTTAATCCCAGCACTTGGGAGGCAGAGGCAGGAGGATTTC
>NW_022196904.1:143626404-143658396 GCF_008632895.1 Mastomys coucha
AAAAAAAAAAAAAAAAAAAAAAAAAGAAAATGACCTATTAGGAGGTGTGACTTTGTTGGAGTAGGTGCAATCTTGATGGAGGAAGTGTGTCAATGAGGGTGGGCTTTGAGGCTTCAAATGCTCAGGTTGGCCGAGTGTCTCTCTTCTTTCTGTCTTTGATCTGGATGTAGAACTTTCCACTTCTTCAGCACTATGTGGACCTTTGGGCTACCATGTTTCCCACCGTGACAATGGACTTAGCCTTTGTAAGCCCCAGTAAAATGTTTTCTTTGTACAAGTTGGTCATGACATCTCTTCACAGCAATAAAATCTTAACTTAGACAACTAGGTACACTAGGCCCCACTATCCGCAAGCATATACAAGCAGTAAGGTCTGCTGAGAGACATTCTCAGGCAAACTGAGCAACCTAGAAGCTCAGGGCAGCCAAGCTGCCTGGAAGGGGCAGTGATCATCAGTTACCTGGAAGAGGTTCTTATCACCTGAGCTAGCTGAAACATTCTCCAAGCTGTTGAGCTGCCTGCAGGCTGTTCAAAGGGTTCCAACTTCTGTGAGTTGCCACCCATGCTAGGGTAGGCCATTGGTGATGTAGCAGTCTTTGTGTCATTTCTGATTAAGTAACCCCTCACCCACATTACTGTAAGAAAACACAACCAAACAAATAAAAATTCATTAGCTCAGCAACATAGATTTTGGTGGTATCCATACTTGGCTGGTCATCAATTCTGTATTGGGATGAGTAGAAATTTTATTCTCATTTTTCCTGAAATATTGTTACACAACATAAGCACAAAGCAGAGAAAGAGTAGGGCATGTATGCTTGACCAACTATAAAATCACAGAGAGGTCTGAATCTTCAAAAAGGAGAAGGGAATAGAGACACAGAGGCACAGATATACCACATAGCTTTTCAAGGAGTCAACATCTCACAAGGTGTGTCTCCAATTCCATTTGCCACCCCTGGAGTCTCATGGAGGGAGAATATGGCTGCTAGTGCTGAGACTGTGAAAGCCGGGAGCCCAACCTCTGCTTGGCCCAGGGAAGCACATTAGGGCTTCTTTTGGGAAACAAAGTTGCTAGTGCCCAGGGTTTGACTTCCTTAAAATCAGTGACTGTGGTTTGATGGGTTGGTACAAGGGAAAGGGCAAGAGATTTGCACCTAACCCCAAAGGGGATTCCTGGGGGCCTTGAAGGATGTGAGAAGGACATAGGCCAGTGGTCTCGTGTTCAGTGTTCCAGGGGTTACGAACTGTCTCAACAGTCAAAAAGACCTGAATCAACACAGATGTGAGTCTACTTCCCATTAACCCAAACCAAGGAATTAGCATAAATACCATAGGAGTGTCTCAGGCTTCTCAGCAAGAGACAAAACTCAGTCCTCAGGGACTAGGGACAGATACTACCACAAGCTGGGCAAACCTCCTCACCACAAACCCTTCTGGTGGAAATAAGCTTGTTTCATAAATCACACAGGGCACAAGGGAGGCACTCACTAAGAGGAAGTGTTAGCAGATGCACTAAAGGGAGTGTGTATGGCATAAACTAAGAATATCTTTAAACTGACCTAGTGATACACCTCAGGCACAATCTAGAGTCAACAAGATTGCTATAATTGGCTTGCAAATCCTGCACCATGTATCAGACACACTAGAAAGGACTTCAGCAGATTCTGTAGATAGGCAAACAGAGATTCAAAAGACAGAACTGACTTCCTACTAGCCAACAGCAGCCTAGTGGCAGAATGAGGAGGAATTGAATGCAGTCTCTCCAGGTTCCCTGTTAGTTCTATGTTACTTTGTGTGTGTGTGTGTTAGGGGGAGAGGTGAAATTCAAGTATATATGAGTTTGCATGCCTGTGTACACACTTGTGGAGAAGGAAGATGGGCATCTTCTATCGTTCTCTACCTTATGTGTTTATGTGTTTGGTTCTTTTTGAGTCAAAGTCTCTCAGTGAATCTTAAGCTAACTGTTCAGGTAGGCTGGCTGGCCAATGAGCTCCAGGGATCCCCTGTCTCTGCTCCACAACCCAGCACTGAGATTAAAGACCTGTGCCTCTATGCTTTCCAGTCTGGGTGCTGGGTAACCAAACTCAGGTCTGTATATTTACATGGCAAGTACTGTACTGACAGTTATCTCCCCAGCCTACTGTGATATTCCTATCCACGCATGTATTGAGCACTGAGCATACCCTCCCACTCTTCTGCCTCCCCTCTCCCTAGACTCTCTCTTGCTTCTAAAATTCCCTCTTGTAGAGGTAAGCATGTAAGAGCTGAACAATAGGAAGGAGGGCCTTGAAACATTGTCTTGTGGCCACGATGTGACAAAGGCAGGCATTCATGCACTCGTGACAGTTGCTAGCACAAGGACTGCACAAGGCTGAGAGGGTAAATATTTAGCCAAAGATGGGGAAGGAGCTCATGGCTCCCCACTGGGACTCACACAAAGTACCAGAGGTCAGCTAAGGAATGCTGGGAGAGAGGAAGTAGTTGTCTTTACTGAAGTAGCCACTGGTGAGTTATTTTTGCAGTGGACATATTCACATCCAAACCCACATAAGTAGCCCTGGTTAAGCTTAGTGGGTCACAAAGCAAAAGCAAAAAGCAAAATAAAAAGGCAAGAAAGTGGGATGGAGACTTGATAGGGGGAAGGAGGAGGATTATTGGAAGATAAGAAAAGGCAGAGGGATGGGTATGACCAGAATGTGTTATATACAAGTATGCTATTGTCAAAGAATAAAGCTTTTAAATAAAATAAAAGCCCCACCTACTCTATTCTTACCCTGCTTTCATGCTGCTCTCTCACCCCTAGTGTCCTCTGTTCCGTTCTGTGCATCAACAAGCTTGCTGGATTTTATAAATGATTGAGAACTTATTCTGTACATATTTCTGTATTCGTCTAGATTCATTTACTATAATGTTCTTTAACACCATCCAAATTACTGCAGAGGACATGATTTCATTCTGAGTAGTATTTGATTTTCTTCATTCATCAGGTGAAAGGCATCATGGTTTGTTGCTTATTTTGGCTGCTATGGGAAGTGCTGCAACAAACATGGGGGTGCAAGGGTCTTTTGGTATAACGATTTCATTTCCTTTGGATATATACCTGGCATTCTAGAAGATACTGAAGTTTTACTTTGAGACACTTGAGAAGTGTCCATATCATTTTTCATATGCCTATACTAATTTCTATTCTCATCAATAGTGCTTTAGAGTCTCCATTTCTCTGAGTCCTTATCAGCATTTATTTATCTTTTAATGATAATTTTCTCGATGGGATGAAATGAGACCTCTGCTCATTTTATTTCCTCATGATAAGTGAGTGAAGATGAACATTTTTTCCATATTCAAATCATGACATTTTATAATCCTGTTGTCCTATTTTAAAAAAAAGATTTCTTTATTGTTATAAATAAGTACACTGTAGCTGTCTTCATACATACCAGAAGAGGGCGTCAGATCTCATTATGGGTGGTTGTAAGCCACCATGTGATTGCTGGCATTTGAACTCAGGACCTTTTGAAGAGCAGTCAATGCTCTTACCTGCTGAGTCATCTAGCCAGCCCAATCCTGTTATCCTTAATAAGGGATCAGAAAACAACAGATCTGAAGACAAGTCCATTCTAGACCATTTTTGTAAGTAATGACTTAATAGAACACAATCATGACTGTATTTACCCTTCATCTATCTTTGCACAAAAAGATGAAACAGAAGAGACAATTCACCGACAAAGCCTACAATACACTTACAAGCAGATTGGTCCTTTACAGGAAAAATTTGTCTGCTCCAATCTAAAGAAGTCTAGAATGAATTCTTTAATAAATCAAGCAATCAAACACTTCTACTTGGCCCATATTTTAATTCAAATGTCACTATAACTGTTTCCCTGTGTTCAGGATAACAATAAAATTTTCAGGCATCCTTTTGAGTTAATATGGCTCCAGATACGGTTATAAATTGCCAGGAGAAAGCCACGCTCCTCAGATCTTCTAACATGCCCTTTTCTAAAATCCTGAAAGGAATGAGCTATCAAAACAATGTTCAGACTTCCCAGCAAACTCAGAAAGCAAAAGCTGATGACCATTGAGCTCCTGCCTATACCATGTGACCCCTCCCTTGGTGCCTGGAGCCAGAACTCAGAGCAGCTTCACCTATAACTTGCACATAGGTGCTATTGTTTGCTTCACTGCAGTGGAAGTAAAAGTTTAGGGAAAACCCAGAACCTGTCTGTTGTCAGTGATAGCCCTTGGATCTTAATGTTATTTCAGTTCTAAAATCTCCTTTTTACATCCTTATTTGTCAAAATAGAAACTCAGAAACTCGAGTGACTGTGTAAAACAGAACAAAATCTAGGAACTGAGTAAACCCACAACCCAGCACACACTGTTAACCTAATTTTTAACTTTCACACACACACACACACACACACACACACACACACACACACACACCTTCTATTTCAACAGAGAAATCAAAGATCCCAACTAGATATATGCTGAGATGGAATAACTACCTAAGCTTTGTTTCTATTTTGATCTAGTTGAGGATTTTGATGGTAACTTTGACTTTGTCTCACCAAAGTCCACTGGAAGATGAAGATAAGAGAACAAAACATTGAAGAAAATGGTACCTCCTCCCACAGGAACTATTAGTAGGCAACAATAGCTCCTTGGGGAGGGACTGGGTCTCATGACATCTCTACCCATTATGAAATGTTGAAGAATCCACTCTTATTTATGTAAGAATCTCTACCACTGTGTGTTCATGTTTATGAAGGTTGTGTCACATCTGGATGACAGCATTTCATGGTACTCTTCCCTAGCCTTTGGCTCTTGCATTCTTCCTGCTCAGACTTTCACAGTGTTCCTTGAGCCTGGAGGAATGATGATGATGCTGATAGAGATGTCCCATTTCGGGCTCAGTGCTCAACAAATAAAAAACTGTAATGAAAAATTGTTTAGAAATACACAGAAAAAAAACTGTACCCAGCAAAATGCAAAGAATTACAATCCTATAGCAATAAAGGAAGCAATGAAACAGAGTTGCCATGGTTCAGAATATTTCAATATATTTAACAAAAATGGTTTTATACATTTTAAAACCTAATGATTACAATAAATAATAAAAATTTTCATTTTATGGAAACATTGACTGTTATTCTGAATTACGTGATAATAAAACAAATATGGAAATGTGAACTCTGACAACAGTTAACTCAGATAAACCCAAAGTTACCCAATCACTTCTTTTGCCCAAATATTTCTCAAGTAAGAAGTCCCATAGCTAGAAAGATGTGAGGAGTGAGAAATAAAGATGGAATAAAATTCTGTGCTGAACTCTCAGTGTCACCGTCCTGTTTTCAACTGAAGAACGATATGCAAGAGGCTTTTCCCAGCAGGCTGTCAGAAGGACAGTCAGAAGCCGGAAGGGAAGAAAAAGGAGTTAGCTGTGCTCAAGCTTTGTTGAGCTTGAGTTTGAAGTGGGAAAGAAGCGGAAAGGGGGCTAGGGAAAGGAGCGATGAGTAAAGGGCTTGCATTGAGAGGACTGGAGTTCACATCCTCAGGACCTGTATACAAACTGAGAGGAAGCGGTGGCTCGTCTGTAACCCTGGCATACTGAAAGCAGAGACAGGACTCATCCCAGCAAGCTGGCTAACTACCGTGGTAAAAATGGTGGACTCTGGGCTCAAAAGAAACCATGCCTCCAAAATACTAATTAAGAAGAGAGCAGCCGGGCAGTGGTGGAGCATACCTTTAATCCTAGCACTTGAGAGGCAGAGGCAGGTGAATAGTTACAGGACAGCCAGGGCTACACAGAGAAACCCTGACTCAAAAAACCAAACAAAAAAAAGAGAGAGAGAGAGATGGAGAGAGAGAAAGAGAGAGAGAGAAAGAGAGAACAATCAAGGAAGGAGCTTAAAGTCAACTCCAGTACTCTACACACACACACACACACACACACACACACACACACACACACACACACACCTGAAAAAAAAATAAGGGAAGGGGTGACCCTAAGAGTGACCTTTACAATACTTTACAATAACACTAAATCTGACATTAGTGACTGCACAATAGGCACCTACAATGAATGCCTGACCAACAACAGATATTCAGTACCTGTTTACCTAATAGATAACAAAACAGGTTTCCATTAGAATAGCCTATTGAGGATGTGCTGAGGCAGCTTCGGAATTCAAGAGGAAATCAAAGGTCTGGTTAACAATATCTGCTATTGGGATAGTGGAGTGTCTATTCTCCACAATTCAATCCGTGAGCCTAAATTCCCAGAAAAACAAACAAACAAACAAACAGTACCTGTGTTAAAGATGCTAATTGACTGTGTACAATTTCTGTGACCATGGACCGATGACACTCGACATGTTCAGATCCAAATTACCTTGAGTTAGCTTTAGCCTCCGTAGCAGCTATTTATCATCCACCTCTGTGTTTGACCTAACATCCTTGTTACTATCAGGCAAAACATCTTTGCAGTGTACACACAGATGACTCCTTTCCACCAACTCAGATGGCAAGTATGTTACCAGACAGCATCTAACACAGTCAAGACTTGCTGCTCTTCCATAGCCTATCTCCCTGACTGATGTTTCTACCAATGTATCTGAAAAAAATTGCTTCAGTGATGACTTTCCTTGTTCTGTCATTATAAAGAGTTCATGAAATCATTATCACAGTGGGATGTAGGTATTTAAAGTAGCCTGAATCTTTTCCCCAGGCCTTGAGCCTCCCCTTTTTTGGTCAATAATAGCCATTATGTTTGTTCTGAACTTATTCTTAGGATTCTGTTTGGACACTTAGGGGGTTGAAGGGTGTATTTTCTTTGTTTGTTTCAGAGCACTCTGTCTTAGGGCATCCATCTTGTTTTTAGAACATATCTTTGTTAGCTTAGTGGTTTATGTACTTTTCTCTTGCCACCACTCCGATAATTAGCAGTTTTCTACCTCCCTCCCTGCTTAATACTGCCCTTCTCCCTTAGGTAGCACATAAACCTAAACCAATACTGGCTAGCTTAGGGAAGCTCATAGTTTTCATGGAAAACTGAGAGTCAAAGAGAAGCTACTGAGCATGACCCGCATCTGGGCCTCTATCTGCCTTTGTGCTTGATAACTGTGGTCATTCAGCTCATAAGTATTTGGAGATGGCGAGTATACAAGAAAAGATAATGTGGCTTTATGGTTGCCTCTATGAGAAAGTGTTTATCCAAAGTTGTTGCTGTGGGTTTTGTTTTGTTTGGCACAAAATGAGAAATTCTTGGTGGACAGTAGAATTAAAGATTCTTACTTCAATTAGAATTTTAATATATTTAAAGAAATGGTAAAATGTGTAATACATATTACTATATAGTAATGTATTATATTTAAAATGTATATTATATATATATATATATATATTACAGAGAGATAGAGAGAGGGAGAGAGAGGAAGAGAGAGAGAGAAAGAGGAAGAGAGAGAGAGAGAAGCAACCAGCTCAAAGGTAATGAGATGCTAGAACCAAGTAGAAAATTAAAAAATATTTAGAGGTTCTGAGCTAAAGGTAAATTCTGAGATGTCTGTTAACTCGTACTCTCATGTATCCTTGAACATTGCCTCTTCCTTATCTCCAACAGAACAAATTCTGTATCAAAGGAAAAGATTAGTATGGCCTCTAAGGTTAAGACCTAAGGGGGCCAATTCCATGCTATATTAACAATTTCCATCTGTGGAGGTATCTTTGGCTTGTTCATAAACAGAGAAAGATAGAAGTCAGATGTTACACAACATTTCCCCTTTGATTGTTTTTCCTTTTGGAAGGCCTCTCTTCTGGATGACATAGAGATGTGAACTATTTTATTTTGCCAAGAAGTACATTCTGGTTGTATTATATATGTTCATGGTAATATAATTGTTTTGAAGTGAGACAAAACTCTGCACCTAAAATCCCTAAACATAGCTAACATTTTTTTTAAATAAGCTTCTTTAAAAAAAACTAGTTTTTTTGAGGTCCTTAGTCAAACCTAATTAAGGTATAACTCTAAAATTTGGGGACTAAAGAGAAAATGGTCATTTAAAAATCTCACTTAGCCTACACAAACTCTTACAAACGTATTTAAGATTTACTATTCATCTTAATATGTTTCAATATGTTATAAATACAATTATCTTTTATAATATATTTGAGACAATAACAAATCTCTGTGCCTTCAGCTTTAATGAAGGAAAAGAAAAATTGAGTAGAATGCCTGTTAAATGATTTATTCCCTTACCTCAAGGGTGGAGGGCAGCTAAAAGTGGAAGCGATGGAGCTGAGTGGAGGCAGAGATGCCCAGTTCAAATGAAAAGATCCCCCACCTTTCCCCCTTTTCTATTAAACATAATACTTTTATTGATTCTTTGAGTCTCACACAATGCACCCCATCACACCCAGTTCTTTCATGGCCCACCCTCCCCCTGTGACAGAACAAAAAAATAAATAAAAGAATTAAAAATAAACAAAGTCCAATTCGTGTTATCTATATTCTGGAGCACGGTCAAACTCCCAGCTTTTTGTCCCTCAAATAGAACGAATCCTTCTCCTCCCACACCCAGGTGGGAAACCATCAGCTGTGGAGAGCTAACTTCAGCATCCTTATCACAATTTTTAAGAGTTATCTTTGGTGGCTTTCTGTTTAGGTTGCTACGTGTTTTAGGGAGTGAGGGTGGGGGTAGGGAATTGTCAAAGAAGCCTTCCATGTCCCTGTCCCTCAAACTGTGTGTCTGTGGCTATTGATATCACAGCAAAAGTAGCTTCCCACTTTACGGTCAGCAGAAGCATGGATCATAGGCTTCCTCATGGTCTCTGGTTTCCTGGTGACAGCACACATCACAAACACAGTTATAGACGTAGGACCACAAACCAGACATAGCCCTCAGTGACAGCACAGTGCTGGACATCTCCATGGTCTCAGGTGGCAGTGCAGACTGCTCACATCAATTTGGCCCCTGGCAGATGCACACCTCACAGACATTAACATAGATAGCTTCAGGCTGCAACGCAGACCAAGGACTTCGTTATGGCATTTGCAACACCCTCCCCCTTATTTTTAAACAAAAGCAATTTCTAAATATCTGTTATAATAAGATTTAAATATTTAAGAACTAGCTCATTTAAATTTGTTAAAAAGAGCGTAGGAAAGGCTCACTGTTGTGCTGTTTATAGCTATTAGATATTTAAGATACAATGTATGTTTTTTTACAGTTGCTGTAATCAAAGGCTATTAAAATTTCCCAAGGTCAGTGTTCTATATTCTGTAGAACTGGTGCCTGATTCTCTATTTAAAACACTAATGTTTTCTTAAATATTGATTTTTTGTTTTGTTTTGTTTTGTTTTGTTTGAGATAGGGTTTCTCTGTGTAGCCCTGGCTGTCCTGGAACTCACTCTGTAGACCAGGCTGCCTCGAACTCAGAAATCCACCTGCCTCTGCCTTCCAAGTGCTGGGATTAAAGGCGTGTGCCAACACCACCACCTGGCAAATATTGTTTTTTTTAAATAATATTTACAGAAAAACTAGCTTAGAAAACAAAGGTTTTACTAAATGAATAATCTCTTTAAAATTTTTTGGATTTATTCCCCCTTTGCTATCCTTTTGAGAGAGCAACTCTTTCTTCTAGCATTAGCCTGGTTTATTTGGGGATCTCCATGAGAACCTGTCAGCTACATCTAAATGGAAAGTAACACAGCCCCACCACTAGGAATCTTGCCTGGCTACAGCAGTTCAGATTCCATACAACCTATTCCTAAGACTCCCTACTAAGGTCAACTTTAGAGATTTCTAAAACTTACCGCTGCACTAGATTTCCATACTGCTCCCCACAAATAACCACCAATTCAAGCCATCTCTCCCTCCATTCCATGCACTCCTCATCTGATTCTTCTGACTCTCTTCCTCACCTACCCACAGTCTACCCACAAAATCTATTCTATTTCTAATAGTAGATCTATCCCAATAGTGTTCTCCCCTTTGTCTAACCTTTTGAGTTATATGTGTTGTAGGTTGGTTATTGCTTGCTTATCAGTTAATATCCACTTATAAGTGGATGCATATAATATTTTTGTTTTGGGATTTTGGATAGCTCATTCAGGACTTTTTTTTTTATTTCCATCCATTGGCTTTTGAATATAAAAAAAAAAATTTTTTTTTGGATTTAATGATCTCATGTTTTAAGTGTGCACCACACGAAAGCCTGGCACCCACAGAGGCTAGAAGAGGGTGTCAGATCTGCTGGCATTGGAGTTACAGACAGTTGGGAGCCTCCATGTGGGTGCTGGGAAGCAAATCCACTTTGATTCGGTTTGAACAAGAGCATTTGTTGCTCTTAACCATTTACCCATCTCTCCATATTCATGGCTATTACTTTTCATCCTTATACTCAATGAGTCATTTAAAATGTGATTAGGTTTTATCCAAATCTATCTTTGTATGCTTTCCCATTGAGTAAAGCTGGATAGTCACTACCTGTATGCTTTCCTAACAGTAGGAAAATTTTATTAAAAAATATTTCTACTTGGGGTGTTCCTTTACATAAAAATCATAAAATTTTTTTGTTATCAAATATATAAATCCGTTTGTAAAATTTGGACTATTGAATACATTTTCACTATGTTTAGTACCTTAAATCTTCTGTATTGGTGGATAAATAAACAAATGTCACTAAATGTATAAAATAACAAAAGCTCATAGCTTCCTTAGCTGAAGACACTCCTGTTAGTTCTGATGACGCTAAGATTTACTCCCCTTTGAAAGACATCCATGTCTCCTCATAAATAAGTACCAGGTAGCCAATACAATCTTTGGTTTAAAGAATCACGAGTCTCCTCCATTAAGAGGAGAGATTGTATAATTTCATAAGGGACTTCAAGCTGATCCATAAATATTGAATCCACTTGAAACTCCTGAAAGATGAAGAACTTGGAAAATGAACTAACACCAAAAGAGTTAACGTGTTAAAAACAAACAAACAAATAACATCAAGACCCCCTTTAGCCTGGAGGGCTGTATCAATTACTTCTAACTAATTTTTGTGCTGTAAAACTTTAAGAGATAAATCCTTAGATTCTTATTTCTTACCTCAAACTTGTGCTTCCTTGTGAGGACTCAGCCATAGGGACTTCGAAGACGCCAAATGACAACTGTCTTCAACTACACTGGTGACAGCTCTACAAGTGCTTTACTAAAAGGGCCTCTGACAATATTTTTACTAATCCTCACTTTCTATATTTCTTAAACCTTTTTATTTTGGATTTTTTTGAATTATCTAAGATGTTTGGAATTTGCTTGGTATAACCCTAAGTAGTGGAATTAATATTTATTAATATTGATTTTAGTAAAGCTACAGATAAGAGTGATGTGTTTTAACATTAATCACCTTCTTGTTAGATCTGATTGTTTACCTGGACCTTCTACCTTACTTGAACAAATCATCATGTTTGAAAAGACTCGAGTATTTTCACTACCTTGGTATATAGTGTCTCTCATTAGTCCGTATATTTGGATTTAAATTTTTAGGTTTTTTTCTCATTGATAAATCTTTTGGAAGATTTTTTAAAAAGTGGGGAGAACCTCTATTTTGACTCAAAACTCTTAAATCAAGCTTGTACCTTAAAAAAGTAAAGAAAATTAACTGGATCCAACTAACTAGATTATAAGTTTTTATTGATATTTAAAACATTAAAATAAGACAAAATGAAAGCTCTGAAAGCCCTATGGCATATTCAGATATTGGTTACTTAAAGTAGCTTCAACTTTAAAAACTGACTCTGTTGGGAATATTAGGACTTGAGTTAACATTTCTTATCCAAACTATACAAAATCAATCAGTGTCTAATGGCACAATATTCATGGTACTTCATACCTCAATTGCCCACTTTTAGAAGATACAGTAATTATATTAACTCCGTGAAAATTTCACACAGTGTATTTTGATCATATTCAACCCCCACTACTCCACACCCTCCTCTCTGTACTCCTCCACTTCCTGTTCTCTTTTTGGTTCCTTTTTTTGGAGGATACTATTTCACAACAGATGTCCTGGCCCTCTGGTTCTTACAATCCTCTTCTATCCCTTCTTATGTAATATCCCCTGAGCCTTAGGTGTAAGGACTGTATTTAGATGTATCTACTGGAGCGGGGTGCCCCATGATCAGCGGTTTTCTGTGTTTTGTCCAGTTTTAGTTTTCTGTAATGCTCTCTCTCTGCTGCAATATGAAGCCTCTTTGATGAGGAATGAGAGCTACCTTTATCTGTGGATATGAGTATTTAGAATTCAGTTAGAAATTAGAAAATATGACTCTCCATTTCTTTTTCCAAACTAAAATCTGTCATAATACCAAGATAATAAATTGTCCTTTAGGTTTCCTGGTTTCACCAGGTGGGTAGTTGGCTAGCTTTACAGTGTCTGATGTGAATTCTTTCCTATTGAGTAAGCCTTCAGTCCAATTTCGGTAGTTGTTGAGTACCTCCATGATATAAGTATTATTGGACCTTTCAGAATACCTTGCAGTTGTGATTATTGTGGCTTGCAGATGATGTAGCTACATAAAATAATTGATTGCTTCCGTATCAGCATTCTTTTTCTCTTCTCTCTCTTTCTATCTATCTATCTATCTATCTATCTATCTATCTATCTATCTATCTATCTATCTACCTATCTCATTTTGGGTTTCTCTGTATAGCCCTGGCTGTCCTGTAACTCATTCTGTAGACCATGCTGGCTTCGAACTCAGAAATCTGCCTGTTTCTGCCTCCCAAATACTAGGATTAAAGGCGTGCGCCACCACTGCCCAGCCTTAGCAGCTTTCATAGCTCTTTCTGATACTGTAAGAGCTATCCTTCAGGGTTGAGGCTTTCAGGTCAGATCCATATTAATTCCTCCAAGTTATGGGTTCAATGTGTGTGGAATCTTTAGCAATAGATTTACATATTTTTCTGGAAGACAAATGAAGGCAAAGGCAATAATCTCTATCATTTGGGGTGTCTCTTAGACTCCTCTAACAACACAGTTTTTGAATAGATGAATACTTAAGGGACCCTATAGTATAATTAGAAAGGAATTTTTAGAAATTAAACAATATTTTTATTTTGTAACATTACTATGTATATAAGGCTTTTGCCTATGTGTATATAAATGCTCCATAGCCATGCAGTGCCACTGGGATCAGAAGGCATTACATGCCCTGAAACTGGACTTCCAGCCAGTTACGAATAGTCATGTGGGTGCTGGGATTAGAACCTGGGTCCTCTGGAAGAGCAGCTAGTACTCTTGTTTCTGTCCCCCAACCCCAACCCCTGAGACAGGGTTACTCTGTGTAGCCTTGGCTGTCCTGGAACTCCTCACTGCATAGACCAGACTCGCTTTGAACTCAGAAATCCTCTGCCTCTAACTCCCAAGTGCTGGGATTAAAGGTGTTTGCAACCACTGGCCAGCTTACTTTAAAATGTAATTCAATTCAATTATGTATGTATGTATGTATGTATGTATGTATGTATGCATTTGTGGGACAGGGCCTCACTTTTTGCCCTGGATGTTCTGGAATTCATAGAGATCTACTTTCTTCTGTCTTCTTAGTGCTGGGTTAAAGATGTTTTCTACCATGACCGTCTGTCTACCTGCTTACTTAAACAGAAAAAAACCTAAATCTAAAATAATATGATCATGCCAATAACCTAGCACTCAGCAGGCTGAGGCACGAGGATTGCTGTGAGTTCCGTTCAGCCTGCGCTGCAAAACTTACCTGCAGGTCAGCCTGTGCTAGAGTGAGACTCTGCATCAAAAAAGGTTTTTAAAAAATTGTTCGGGGGATAAAACCTGGGTCTTCTGCATGTTACGGCTAGCCCTGTACATTTTTGAACTGGCAATAAAGTCTAAATGTTATACATGTTGATAGCACGCAGTTAGTACTCTTAACTACTGAGCCATCTCTTCAGATCCCCAAAGCTAAACAGTATTTTATTTCACAATAAAAAAATATGTGAGGCCGGGCGGTGGTGGTGCACACCTGATTTCTGAGTTCGAGGCCAGCCTGGTCTACAGAGTGAGTTCCAGGACAGCCAGAGCTATACAGGGAAACCCTGTCTCGAAAAACCAAAAAAAAAAAAAAAGAGAAATATTACAAAGTGCCTTCAACGTTTTTCTTTTGGATTATAAAATAGGATAAAATAGGAAATGAGTTTTGGTTATGGCTACAAAGCCTGTAGGATCCTAATTTCTGACATGTCTGACCTCTAGATTTTATCCCAGTCACTAATAATATTTAGTACATAGAATGACAATTTGTTAAAAGAATATTTAAAGCAACATTACTGGTTTCTGTTACTGATTTCTTCTCTAATATAACTTACTTTTATTTCCTTTCCCAAACTAAAATCTGGCACAATATCAAGGCAATAAGATAGATCCAATTATAATCCACGAGGTACACTATAAAAACTCAGTTATTAAAGACCAATATTGTGTAAAGTTGAAACAGGCCACTTTTGCAATTGCAGCCGTAAAATCAAGTTTGCCAACAGAAAACTAAAATTGAAAGAAAATGAATCAGGACAAATATTGCAAAAATCAAAACAGTGCAGAGTATAAATAGCTTTAGACACAAGAGGAATAGTTAATCTAGTTTAAAAAGAATATTTGTGGGTCTGGAGAGACAGCTCCACGGTTAAGAGCACTTGATAGTCTTTCATATGTCAGGCATGGGATCCATCCCTCTTCTTGACAAGGAGGGCACCTACACACACAGTGTACATAAAAATAAATGAATAAATCTTCTTTAAAATGAAGGTTTTTGATTGGTTAAAATAACTCTTTCCTTCTTCGACCGCCTTTACATTTTTAGGCTATCCTGTGTCCTTAATTCATTTATCTTTAGGTATAACGTGTTTACCATATGTAACATATAAATGTTGTATTTGATACATAAAATCAAATTTGAATCATGATGGCTAGAGAGGTTTCTCCCTTAATGCCTTCAACAACTCTGTCTCTCTTTCTAGAAGTCGGCTATCCTTCCTACTCAGTCTCACCTCTATCAGTTCTTAGGCATCAGTCTTTGCAGCCCCAATGGTCACAAAATTGTATTTGGCCTTCCCACGCAAAGGTGTGATTTAGAACCAAGACCAATAACAGTGAGTTGAAGGTTCCAGAACAAAGACCGCACCAGTGGATATTAAGGATTCTATGTAGGTGACTGATAACACAACTTTGCTAATTATAAACAGTGCGCAAAGTTACGTGTCCAGAGCCAGATAATCTTGAGTTATCTCTAGTCTCTGTAACAGCCATGCATTGCCTACCTCGGTATCATGTAAAATCCTCTTTTTGGAATATAGAAACAAACCCTTGGCTTCCACCAACCCAAAGGCTAAGAATGTCATCAGATGACACTCTTAAAAAAACGCCTCGATTTATGAATGTCTTTGTTCTTTCTCTACAAAAATTTCATGAAGCCTAAAAATTTCATGTGTTGGAGTGGCCAGAATCTGTTTCCAGACCACTCGTGTTTGAACCTAGAATAAATGATGCTTTTTTTCTCCTTGAGGTGAGAGTTGTGTTTCTTGCTTCAATAGGACCATCAAAGATTCCTTCTGCTTTAATATGGTGGAAGCTCTACTACTTCAAGGTCAGCCTGCCCATCTAGAGAATTCCAGGTCAGAACTAAACAGTGAGACCTTGTCCCAGGCAAACGTCAGAATAAAATGGCTTGGGCTGCCAAATTCTGGCCTAGCATTTAATATGACTATGCAGAATTTCCCAAGTGGCAAATTCTTTTGGTTTTACCCTCCAGAAAAAAAGGGGAGCATGAAACCACTGAGTTATTATTTTTTGTGTGTGATTAGTAGACAAACAATCTTAGTGCAAAGAATTTGTTCTGAGTTGACAAAGCAACTCTCAGAATATCAGGTTAGAAGTCAACTCAGAAATTAAAACAAACAAAAACAAAAAACAAAAACAACAACAAAAAAAACCTGCCACTATACTCTGTGCCACACAGGTCCTCCATTATCATCAAAATATGGTCTATAACAGTCAGGTTCTTGACTGTTCATTCCATTTAACAATGCTTTGTATGTCACGCGTCAGACTGATCTCCTAGATTCCTGGCAAACAAAGTAGGCTGAGGTTGGTTAACACAACCGTCTCAGATCATCTGTGAGGTGTACTTGTCAGAAACGCCTGAAAGGGCTCCAAGCCCACACAGAAGTGAACCTTAGACATGAATCATAGCTTAACTCCTCGTGACACAGTGCCAAACATGTTCAGACTTAGAGAGAAAGCAGATGTGTGACTTCCCTCTTGCTGCTTGCTGGAGGAAGTGAAATCGATGTGCAGCACCAGAGACGCACACCTTCTGTAGAAGAATTGCCTCTGTCTACTAGAAGCCAGAGCTCAGAGGTTAGCCCCAGCCCTTCACTGCCTCAGGGGAGCCATCTGGAGAGAACGTGTGTTTACAGGAATATTTCAGAACAATGAAAAAGCAGAGAGCATTACTGGAAGGAGTAAAACAGGACAAATGGAGGTGGGAGGTGCTAGTCAAATTCTGCACCAGCGTCCTCATAGCGTACATTCTGAGCACTGCCCTCCTGTCCTGGCATGCAAATGGAGGTTGTACCCTCGAATCTCACCATTTCACTTCTCTTTTCATTGTTTCCCACCAGCTAAACCTCTTTCACCAAAGAAATCATAAAAGCCATGTGTTCAGCCTCCCCAGGCACATGAAAATACCAAAAGTAATGTGATGTTTAAAAAAATATAAGAGAACTAGCTGGGCAGTGGTGGCGCAGGCCTTTAATCCCAGCATTTGGGAGGCAGAGGCAGGTGGATTTCTGAGTTCGAGGCCAGTCTGATCTGCAGAGTGAGTTCTAGGACAGCCAGGGCTACACAGAGAAACCCTGTCTCAAAAAAAAACAAATATATATATATGTGTGTGTGTGTGTGTGTGTATATATATATATATATATATATATATATATATATATATATATATATACACATTAACTGGATTAATTTGTTATTCAGTGCCAAATGGTCAGTCCTGAAAATATAATACAAGTAACTTTATAAGGACAGATACACATACATGTACATACACACATACATATCCAGATGCACATATACCATACACAGACATACACATACATGTACAAATACACACACATGTACACACCTAAGCACATGCACACAGAGACATGTGCACACACATACATGTATATATACATATATGTATGCATTAACAATTAGTTTTTTTAAAAAGGTCATTAATTTGAAGAAGAGTATGGAGAGGAACATGAGATGGATTGTGGGAAGGAATGAGAATGGAAAAATGTTTTAATTGTGTTTTAATTTTAATTGTGTTCTATATCAAAAATAAAAATTTTAAAAGATATATCTGTATTGCTTGAATTGTTTTACCGAATACAAACTGACACTCATTGCTACTTAGCAATTAATAAATGCTCAGTTAAAAAAGTCTCATAGAGCTAAGACATTCTCATTGTTGAAAAAGCAAGAAAACCAAGAATCTCTGGAAGTTTAAGAGTAAAAATATTGTTTAACAAACTCTATTGACCAGACACTGTCGATGGAGCCTCTAATCTTATATACCTGATCTATCTGAGCTCATGATGTTAGTGTTTTACATATCATTATATAACACAATGATTTTTCATTATAAACATTGTTTGAAAAGCTTGTGTTGTCTGTAGAATACTTTGTCATTCTTCCATTTTATGCGATATTAGAGTGGAAAATTGTACTAAAAAGAAGGAACAGAAAAAGTGAGAGACTGTTTAGCAATTTTCTAAGACTTGAATTTCAAACCGTCTATGCTTACTTTACTTGCCTCTCACTTCAGGATATCAAGGTCTCAACAGGATCTATGGCTTATTTTTATTATTCTTGTGTGTATACATGCTGTGGTGTGAGTGTGTGTGTGTGATATGCAAGCATATGTGCCAATGAAGTCACCCATAGAAACGTAGGAGGAGACTGAGGTTAACATCAGAATTTTTCCTGAACTACTTTTCCACTGCATCTATCTATCTATCTATCTATCTATCTATCTATCTATCTATCTATCTATCTATCTATCTATCTATCTATCTATCTTTGAGACAGGGTCTCTCGCTGAATCTGAAGCTTACCATCTTAGCTAAACTTAGCTAACAGTCTCTTGGGATTCTCCAGCACTGGGGATTCAGGGATGCACTGCTGTGTGCACATTTTAGGGGAGTTCTGAGGATCCAAACTCAGGACCTCATACCTGCATAATAAACACTGCACCCTCATAACCACATCCCCAGCCCTCAACGTGACTTAGAAAAGAGAGAATAAGGGGAAATTGTTAGCCTGTCTGTCATCAAATGAGTACGCACAACCCAGTTAAAATAGAAGACTGCACTTTTACTGAGTAATTACAAGTACTCAGAGGCATTCAACTCTCAGCTTTTAAACTCTGGGTGCTGTCTCCCGAGGTATACATATAGAACCCCTGATTGTATATGGACTAGAGCACCCTCTGCAGTGGCTGGGCTAGGTTCTTCAACTTGGTATAGCTTGGACATTGTTCACAAACTCATTCCTCGATGGAGGCTGGTGTGAGTCAGTTTCCACAAACACCTTGGCATGAATGGAACCATGGTAAGGCCTTTATGAATTTACAGAATACCACTGGAGCCCGGATAGTGACTAGGGAAACTCAAATCCTTCAGAAATGCTCTGCTGCTGCCTCAATGACAGTCTGCGATAACTTAGTTCCCTGGGATCTTCATAGCCTATACACAGGTGGTAGCCTTAACCCATGGCTGAAACATGAGTCTGCTTTTATAGTCTTAGGACTGCATCTTGCTCATAAAATGATCCGGGGTTCTATGAGGGTGCCATGTGAGGGTGAGGGTGCCATCTATTACCTGCTGTAGAGTCCCTGCCTGCTGCTAAATGAACCGAGGCACTCCAGGTGTTACAACTATGTAATTCATGTCAGCCTCCCTTAATCCTGACATTTGATCACTAGCACACACCTACACCTCTCTGAATTACAAATCTAAAGGAGCTGGTATCACTGCCTGACAAAAAGAAGAGGTAGATGTCAAGAAAAGGACACTCATTATGTTGTTCTGACAATAGAAAAAACATGAATTTTAGTGCTTTTTTTAATTAGATATTTTCTTTATTTACATTTCAAATAATATCTCCTCTCCCAATTTTCCCTCTGAAAAACAAAACAAAACAAACAAACAAACAAAAAACCCTGTTTCCACCCCTCCCTCCCCACTTCCTGGCCCTGCCATTCCCCTACCCTTCAACTCCTTGGGTCATTTTTCTACCTCCTTCATTGTGGACCCTGTGCTCAGTCCAATGGATGGCTGTGAGCCTCTACTTCTGTATTAGTTGAGCACTGGCAGAGCCTCTCAGGAGACAGCTATATCAGACTCTTGTCAGCCAGCACTTGTTGGCCTCCACAATAGTGTCTGGATTTGATGATTGAATATGGGAAGGATTCCCAGGTGGAGCAGTCTCTGGATTGTCCTTTCAGGCTCTGCTCAAATTTTAGTACTTTTAATCTGAGTAATAAGGAGCATCTTTCCTCTTTTCTATGTCTTTGCTGACTGAATATAAAAGTTAAACATGTGGTCAGTTACCACTTAGTTGAAAATTGCACACATGGAGACAATCAGACCAATGTATGGACACATGCCCATATACTCCTAGGCCATTGTATGCTTTGAGTAAAGCAAAATTTGTAAATTTGTAGTGTGGCTTTTGTCTTCTCTTGAATATTTCTATCTGAAAGGAGAAAAACAGAGGAAACCCTCACCCTCACCTAGGATGCTCAGGGCAATTCAGGGTGAGGTTTCCCAGCTAACGGAATGCTTTCCTGAGCAGTTTAGCCCTAGATAAGTCTATCTCCAGACCAGGACCGTGTGAGTTTGTAACAATGAGACCTCACACAAACGTTCTTTACCCTTTCGTTCTCAGAGGACCGCCTCCAACTTCAGTGTGCCAATGAGATATCTAAGACTTGTCCTGACACAGAGTAGCCTGCCTAGTGGAGGCGGGGTTTGTAAATAAGCACAAGGTTGCTACTGACTCCTGCATTTCCAGTAAAAAGAAACTAATATTGTGATTTCACAAGAGAAGAGAAAGGGAGATCTTGAAGTCAGTCAAAGAGAGTGAAACAAAAGCCAGACAGAGCCTTCTGACAGAGAAGAGGTACGGTGTTGATTCCACGCTCTTGCTGGGTGCCAAACCACTTTGGTATAAGAAAGGCAGGGTGAGGGGCACAGGAGAGGGGTTGAAGGGTGTGTATTTGTGTATCCAGTGTAGAGTAATTTTTACAAGGTACTAATGGTTACTAATATCCCAACCAGCTTTCATTTCTCTATTTTGCAATTGGAGCAGAATAAAGAGGAACTGATGGTTTTAGGAGAACTGTAGAAATTTCTGTTTCAACAACTGCTTTCTTTCCCATCCAGTGAATGCTTAGGGCTGGTATATGGCTGGAACCATCTACGCCATGAACGGCTTCATGGCCTTGGTCCTCATCTGGATGATGATAGCGTGTGCTGAAGGAGACAAGCCTCTTGGAGAGGCAGGTACGACTGGATTTCAAATATGCAAGGATGCCCTGAAACTACCTGTCTTGGAGGTCCTACCAGGAGGAGGCTGGGATAACCTGAGGAATATAGACATGGGACGGGTGATGGACTTGACATACACCAACTGTCAGACCACAGAAGATGGACAGTACATCATCCCCGATGAAGTCTATACTATTCCTCAGAAAGAGAGCAACCTGGAGATGAACTCAGAAATCCTGGAATCCTGGATGAATTACCAGAGCACCACCTCAGTTTCTATCAACACAGAACTCTCCCTTTTCTCCAAAGTCAATGGCAAGTTCTCTACTGAGTTCCAAAGGATGAAGACCCTTCAAGTAAAGGACCAAGCTGTAACTACCAGGGTTCAGGTAAGAAACCGGATCTACACTGTCAAAAACACCCCAACTTCAGAGCTCAGCTTGGGGTTTACAAAGGCACTTATGGACATCTGTGACCAACTAGAGAAAAACCAGACGAAGATGGCCACCTACCTGGCAGAACTCTTGGTCCTCAACTATGGCACACACGTAATCACCAGTGTGGATGCAGGGGCAGCACTGGTTCAGGAGGATCACATAAGGTCCTCCTTCCTGCTGGACAATCAGAACAGCCAGAACACTGTGACGGCCTCTGCTGGGGTTGCCTTCTTGAACGTTGTAAACTTCAAAGTGGAAACAGATTATGCTTCTCAGACCTCTTTGACCAAGAGCTACCTGTCCAACAGAACCAACTCCAGGGTGCAGAGCTTTGGAGGGGTTCCCTTCTATCCAGGCATCACCTTAGAAACCTGGCAGAAGGGCATCACTAACCACCTAGTGGCAATAGACCGCGCTGGCTTGCCTCTGCATTTCTTCATTAAGCCTGACAAGCTGCCAGGCTTGCCAGGTCCCTTGGTGAAGAAGCTGGCGAAGACAGTGGAAACTGCTGTGAGACACTACTACACTTTTAACACTCACCCTGGCTGCACAAACGCTGACTCCCCCAACTTCAATTTTCAAGCCAATATGGACGATGATTCGTGTGATGCGATAGTAACCAACTTTACCTTTGGTGGAGTTTATCAGGAATGCACTGAACTGTCAGGCGATGTTCTTTGCCAAAACCTAGAGCAGAAGAATCTGCTCACTGGTGATTTCTCTTGTCCCTCTGGCTACACCCCTGTCCATCTGCTCTCTCAGACCCATGAGGAGGGTTACAGTCGCCTGGAATGTAAAAAGAAATGCACCCTCAAGATTTTCTGTAAGACAGTGTGTGAAGATGTGTTCCGAGTGGCCAAGGCTGAATTTAGAGCTTATTGGTGCGCAGCCACTGGCCAAGTACCTGACAACTCAGGACTTCTCTTTGGAGGAGTCTTCACTGACAAGAGCATCAACCCTATGACAAATGCGCAGTCATGCCCAGCAGGCTACATTCCACTGAACCTGTTTGAAAGCCTCAAGGTATGTGTGTCCCTGGATTATGAGTTGGGGTACAAGTTTTCAGTCCCCTTTGGTGGGTTCTTCAGTTGTATAATGGGGAACCCCTTGGTTAATTCTGATACTGCCAAAGACAAAGGAGCACCATCTCTGAAAAAGTGTCCCGGGGGCTTCAGCCAACATCTAGCTGTTATCAGTGATGGATGCCAAGTGTCCTACTGTGTCAAGGCTGGAATCTTCACAGGAGGGACTCTGCTCCCTGTCAGACTCCCACCTTATACCAAACCACCCCTCATGAGCCAAGTTGCCACCAACACTGTCATAGTGACCAGTAGTGACACTGCCAGATCCTGGATTAAGGATCCTCAGACCAATCAGTGGAAGCTGGGAGAGCCTCTGGAGCTTCGTAGAGCCATGACAGTCATCCATGGAGACAGTAATGGAATGCCAGGAGGGGAAGCTGCTGGAATCACTTTGGGAGTCATCATAGCCCTAGGAGTTGTCATCACTTTGGCCATCTATGGTACTCAGAAGTACAAGAAAAAGGATTATCAGGAAATTGAGGAGCAAGAGAGTTTGGTTGGAAGCTTAGCAACAGATGCATCAGTCCTTAATGGAGAACAGGATCCAAGTCCAGCTTAATTGTCTCCAAAGGAAACAGTTTCCAGCCATGGCTTTAAGTACATCTTTTGCTTTGTTTTCTCTACTTCTGCCTTCCTAAGTGACTGAAGTGACAGTTGCAATAGGAAGGAAGCAGGTATTACAACCCTGGGAGTATTTTCTTAGGCCTCTGCACCAGAAAATCAAAGGAGCCATTTTAAGTGAGGTGTGGGGAGGGGTATGATTCATTTGCAAAAAGCTGGACTGTGACTAAGCCTCGAGGTGTGTGTGTGTGTGTGTGTGTGTTTGTGTGTGTTCTCATAGTTGTCTTTACCTGAATGCACTTGTGCGAAACAAGGGGAGGTGGAGAAGTGGGATTTGGAGATTGTGCATTTAGTCTGAATTTGAAAGGCTTTCCAGTTTGTGAGCTGAAGAAGTTTGTGCTTTAAGTACGCTATTTCTTTTCTCTTGTTTCAAAGAGGCAAACATGGCCCTGAAATGCCACAGGAGTCTTGCATGTGGTGTTGATTGACAGTGTCCTCCCCCATGAGTCACCTCACAGGCATGTGAGAAGGAGAGGTGGGTGGGGTTTACAAAAATTCCGCTTCCCAACTTCCTCACAGCTAATCTAGGTCAGTCTTGGGCTTCTGAACAGTGCGAACAAGTCCTCAGGGAGAAAATTATATATATATATATATATATATATATATATATATATATATATATAACACTTATAAATTTCTGTTAGGGGGTGAAGGATGAAGAAAAAGTAAGGAAACGAGTAATACATTAAGAATGAAAATTGGGGTTCTGGTGACGATGTGAGTATTCTAGGAAATTTTGAATTCTTAGATCTGTCAATTAACAGGGTTATAAATGAAGAACTAAACAGAGCTCTAGTTTGGACAAATCAATCAGTATGGCTTCATGTTCATGTGTCACGTCTCCTTCTTCTCTACAGACAGTCTTGATCCTTGTCTCCCCTCCTCAGCTGAGGGTGCAGAGAGATATACACACACACACCTTACACGGCAGCAGGAAGCTTTTATTTTCTTAGGGGTGAAAAATGCGCAAGTCACAATGAGCCTGCACTTAAATACTACTTCCTGAAACTGAAGCTATGGAGACAGCGGTGCCTTCTGCCTGTTAGGATTTGCTTTTTTCACAGTGCTTGGAAGAGGGGTGGGGTGATTAAAAACAAAACAAGATTTATGTCACAAAGTTAGTTGGAAAGGGCCGTGATATGTATTTCAGATCCAGGGTGGCTTTTGTGCGGCGTCTGGAAGGCTGCATGACTGACACCAGACAATAGTTGAGGTTTTGCTCAGTTTTCATATCTGAACATTTAATTCTCCACAACATAAAAATTCCCTTACAGCTGTCTTAGAAATCATGTATCTATTCACCACAGCACATCAGTGAGCTCGCTTCTGTGAAAGACCATGCGTTCTCTCTTTAATATTTACAATCAAGCGCTTGTGCACAGTAGGCCCTCCTGAAGAGCTCCACGTGTCTCAGCCTCCAGGAACAGGGGGAGAATCCCTCATTCATTTCTAATCGAGATACAGAGAGGAATGAATGACTGAATTTGAACTCTGCCCTACCAAGAGGCTGATTGCAAAACCTCTCCATCAAACCTGCCTCTTGAGCACTAAAATGTTCTCCTTAGCCTCTGTGTCCTTTGTGGGTTTGGGATATGTTTTAATGTTTCATTGAAGCTAGTCACCTTTCAGAAAATACTGGCTTCCTTCTGTGAATTCTTTACTGAGTCTGCAATGCAAGGCCTGGGAGAAGACTCCCAGACCTTTAATGCAGACACTTCCTGTTGAAGTTTTTAATAGTGGTTCCATAAACATGTAGCTCTACTAACAAAAATGTGTGTAAATGGGCATTAAACTGTGTACTCGGCAAAACTTTATCTTGGTGTTCGTCTGTATGAAGTCAGAATATGGGGGTTTCCAGGTCACCCTCAAGCCAAGTCACTAAGTCCCCGGGTGGGGCTCCTGGGCTCTGCTCAGTCCTGACTGTAAGGCTGGGGTATGCAGAAAGACCAGGGCTGGTTTTCGAGAAAACCATACTCCGTGGGATATCAGAGATGGAGACAGTTTGGTGACAAGGGAGGCTGGACCTCCCTTCTTGTTCTTGTGTTCCTATGATTACTAGGATGTTTAATAATAAATGCTTACTTGAAAAACTGCCTGAAAATAAGGGGCCCTTTAAGTCATCAGTGTTCAAGACTGAGAAGATGGTTCAGTCAAGTGCTTGCTATTTGAGCATGAGAATCTGAGGATGTATCCCCAACCCCCATGTAAAAGCATGGATGGTGGTATGAACCTGGAACCCCAACACTAGCAGGTATGGACAGGTGGTGCTTGGGGTTCATTGTTCCACTAGCCTATCCTAGCCAAAATGCTAATTTCCAGGTTTGCTGAGAGAACCCTGCTTCAAAAGATAAGGTAAAAGACAGCAGGGGAGACACCTGATGTCATGTGTCTAGCTTCAGCATATATATACAAAACCTAGCAGACCTTCACACACACACACACACACACACACACACACACACACACACACACACACATCCCCACACAATGCACCTCCCCACATGCACCCTCACATGTGTCCCTTTATACAAACATGCATCTCCTCACACATATGCACCTCTACACACATACACCCCCTCACATACAATGCATCCCCTCATACACACATACATCCCCAACATGCAATAAAGATGACCCTTCCCCCCAAGTTCACATACTCATTTCTGTTGCTTTAAGGCCTGTTTCTTTGAGGGGAACCCAGAGTCAAGCCAGGTCAAACGTGTGGGTAGAGATGTGGGATTTTTTTAGAAAATAAAAAAAAGGGAGTTTCCCTTTATCAAGCTAGTTGGATTGAGGTTGCCCGCAGATAAAGGAAGTAATCCTCGCGCTTCTGAGACAAGTGCCAAAGCACTTCAACAAAAGCAGGCCCTTAGGAGTAACAACAATTTGTGCTTGTTCATTTGCAGTTTATTGTTCTGCACATACACCTCATGAGCACCAGGGGGCGATGTCCTCCCACAGAACAACACCAACAACTTCGAATCACAGCAGTTACAAACAGAACACCTGACATTTGGACATTCACCAGCCCTCTCCCAGAAACCCCCACTGAGTTTTAAGTGACCTCCAACAAGCAAAGGGGGGCAGTGGTTATTTCTTGGGCCACAACAGCCTTCTCCCAATCCTGTCATGCACACAACAGTGCGATACCAGGACAAGTACTTTTGACCCAAGTAAAAAAAAAAAAAAAATCACACAGAAGTCTGAATCTTACAAAAGGAGAGGGGGAACAGAAGCACAAAGGCACAGACAACCACAGATATACCACATAGCTTTTCAAGGGATAAGCATCTCATAAGGTGTGTCTCCAATCCCATTCGTCACCCCTGGAGTCTCATGAAGAACATGGTTGCTGGTGCTGAGATTGTGAAAGAAAAAGCATGGGGGGCCCCCTGATTGGCCCAGGAGAGCACACCAAGGCTTCTCTTGGGGAAACACTTTGGGTCAAAGGAGCTCGTGCCCAGGGCCTCGTCTCATTGAAGTCAGTTATGTATATTTTGGGGCTGGCACAAGAGAAAGGGTAAGTTCCAGCTACTACTCTGACCCACACATTGTTGAGATTGGCAGAGTTCCATCAGACCAGAAAGTTGGGAGAGTGTAACTTGAGGGTGAGGTAGCTCTCAGAGCATCCTCGGGGAAGAGGGAAATGAGGCATAGACATTTCAAAGTCCTCTGGGGAAATTCTTGAAGCCATGAAGACTAACCCTCAAAATGATTTTCCTTCCAGAACAGCCACTCCCTGAGATGTCCTTCTGGACCCTTCCTTCTACCTTGTGCTACTCTTTTCCTGCATCTACCTCCTCTGCTGCGTGGAAACATCCCCCACTGGCCATTCCCTCACCTCAGAGCCTGTTTTCATTTTTTTGCTTCATACTGCTTCACTTTCCTATCCACGGACTCCCAGTCTAATTTCTCATCCTTGTAGGCAAGAAGCAGGGAAGGTAGGTAGCAATGGGTACTGAAGGCAAAAATGATTGTAAGCCCTCAATGAGGGTCTGATTATCTCTGAAATTTGGTAGCCTGATAAAAGGGTGTGACATTAACTCCCACCTAGCTCTGGTGTATCTTTCTCCTTCAGTAGGAGTTTACCCAGAGCTACAGTGAACTCAGCAATCTTCTGCTCTGTTTGTGAGACAAAATGGCCTCCCATTGATAGGATGGGCTGGACTAAGATGGCAGAACATTTCCTCTTACCACAGTGCCCCCTAGTGGGAGGTGATTAAAATTCCATTAACCATTTGTAGAGTGAAAGAAAACTCAGCACCAGGGAACTGGGTTAGGGACACTTGGGTGATTCTACTGGCCACAGCAATATCAACAAGGGTGGAAGCCCAACAGGAGGCATCTCTGATGCAGGGTGCACATGAAAGTGTGGACTCCAGTTCTAACTTAAGTACCATTGTGAAGGTTGTTGAATTTCTCTCTTTTTTTTCCCAAGCATCAAAACCTTTCAAACCTTATGATATATATACATATATACATACATGTATATACATGTACATATACATGTATGTGTATATGTCAAACCCTCAAGACATGAGGTATATAGGTTCAAATTAGTATCCAGAGGAACTTTCCCTAAACACAGAGTTTAAAGAACTCACTTCCAAAGGGGAAATTGGTTTCCCTTCTTGAGTCTCCATTCTCTCTTACCTGATACCTAATCCATTCTTTAATGGAGCCAAAGTTGAGGAGATGTTGGGGATAGATTGGATCTTGGGACACCACCCAGATGCCATTAGAGAAGACCAGAATGTGTTACTAACTCTGTTAGGAATGAACTAAAGAGGCTTCTGCCACCATGGTTTTGGCCAATCTGTGCTAGATGGAAGCTGGAGACAGGGGCTGGAACTGGAACAGTAATAACCCTGGCCTTGAGTTAGCAAATCTGCTGGGAGATGAACTGAGCTCTCATATAAACAAGATGGTTGGAGGCTGGCTCTGATCTAATGTCAATAAGAAAGAGAAGGGTCAATCTAGCTCTTGAATCAACACATCTTCCCAAGTACAATTCTGTGTCCATCAGGGTCCACGTTTATCATGAGATGGGCTAGCAAAGGTGAGAAAAGTCAAAGGGCCATACCTTTACTATAGGATCCCCAACAGAATTGGGATTTGACATGTGAAACAGAATTCAGAGACATGATGAGACTTTCCCAACAACATGGCCCACACACCCACACGAACATATGCACATACACACATGACAAAGAGCCTGGTGTGGGCTCCAACTCACAGTGACTTGATGAAACTGAGCTGGTTTGAAATGAGTTGGGAAGAAGGCTATGGGCTCCTCTCCCTGAGGATATGCAGATGCTCAGTGGGATACAGGCTCTGATTGGATCAGAGAAAGGTTGGTTGGAAACAGCATCATGGGATGCCACCCTAGAGAGGAATCTCTGAGTCCTTCCACTTGAGAGAATCAGATGCCTATGGACAGGCCACTGGATGAGGAGGAAGGAAGGGCCCAGGCTCCTCCCAGAGGCATTTGACTCTGACCCTCTTAACATGAACTGCTTCCTTACTCTGCACCAAACCTTCCAATTTCCGATGTCACAAGTCTATACCTCTCTCCCCAATTGTGCACAGTGAGAGCTCCCTGACTCCAGTGGAGGAGAAAAAAAAAAGCAGAAACTCCACTCTCAAGGCAGAGTGGAAGCAGCAAGAAGCCAGCTGAGGAGGGGGATCTCAGCTTTACAAGGCCAGGATGTGGAGTACCTCAATACTGCCCATACATTAAGTGGCTGAACATAACCCCTGCTTAGGGGTGGGGAGAGGTGCAGGGTCTTGACTACCCAGTACTGAAGATTCCATGGGGACAGAAAGAGGCTGGCCTTCATCCCATCTTGTTTGCGTTGGATGTAGTTTATGAACGACATCATCTTAATCTAGCTCCCTCTGTGACTGAAAGGGATGAGAGGTGGGGATAATACAAGAAGGGAAATGAGGGAGTCAGGAGGCATGGCATCAACCTCCACCTTGACTCTCTCCATTTCCAGCCCTGTGGTCCCCAGTACCCTCCTGCCTCAGTCTTTTTCCTGGGAAGTGCTATCTTCAGAGATACCCTGGGCAGCCAGTTCAGCCAGCACGTTATCCAGGTAATTGGCATCTGGGTAGCCATGGCCAGTGAGATTAGAGCCAAATTCTGTCTTGTGGTGCACCTCATTCCAGATGACAGTGTCGGACTCCCCCGTGGTGCTGGAGGTTCCAATGGCAAAGATGAGACGGCGGTCCCAGGCCACTAGAAGCAGCTTCAGAACCTAGGGCAGCAAGAGTGAGAGACCACAGGAACGTGTTCAGTAACAATCACACACCAATCTTCAGATAGTGGATTTATCCTCATGTCCCCAACCCTTCCTTCGTCATGATGCCCTAAGCAACCCAGAAGAGAATGATTTGAAATTGGCCACTGAGCACTATAGTTTGAATCTCACCCCTGTCGCTGAATAACTACGCAAATTTTGACAAATTCAAACATCTGCATGAGATTTGTTTATTTAAAAAATGGTAACACTATCACCCACCCCAAGGGTTATGTGCATTTGTAGTATATGCATGTGCGTTTGCATGGATGCCCTCAACTGTATGTGTATGTACTTGGAGGCCATTGGCTGAAGCTGTATGGTTTGCTAGGGTGATCTCCACCCATTTTTTTTTTTTTTTTTGAGACAGGATTTCTCACTAAACCATCATTAGTCGTGGATCAATGGGTAGGAAGAACACTAACTAATAACAGCATTGCTAAGGGAATTGGTGAGAGGAGATGGTTTCAATCCATACTGCAAGGAGGGTTTTCCTAATATTATGCTAAGACAAGCACACTTTGTAAAGAAGAAAAGGAAAATCCACTGAAACATGGATGTGTTACTTTAAATTTTAATTTTAATTTCCTTTAACCAAAGGAGCTTGATCCCAGAAATTGTGTTTGGGATAACTGACATGATGTCAGAAAAAAAGAAGCAGCGGCCTTCTGTAGGGGTTATCAAAGGATCAAGCAGCTTGGAAGGTGGTGCAGGGGGGTGCGGGGAATGAGCTGAGTGGATCTGGCCACTTAAAGCGAGAGTTCAAGATGGTGAATGCGCATAAGTTCAATTATTTGGGGTCTGTTGTTAATGGTCTAAGGAAGCCCTTGCAACATGAGTATGGTCCTTTGCTTGTTTGAGTCAGTCACATGTACCCCAGCCTGGCCTCAGACTTAACAGGTAGCAAAAGATGACCCTGAACGTAGAGCTGAGATTACAGGCATGTGCAAGTTGCTTGGTGATAAGTGCCAGAGATGGAAGCCAGGCTTGGGCACATTGTAGACAAGTGTTCTACCAATGGAACTTTGACTGCAGCCTTAACAGCAGACTGTAGAGTGGAAACATTTGGCTGCAGACCTTGGGCTAAGGAATAGAATTTGTTTCTATTGGTGGAATGCTGCCTTGCCTTAATTCTGATTCTTAGTTTGAGAACAGAGCACTACTGCATCTTTCTTGATATTGTTGTTTCTTTGTTACAAACTATCCTCTGCCTCCCTGGAAGAACAGAACATACCCACACCCCTTGACATTAAAGCCGGACAGAAGGATAGGGTGTATTATGAGATACAGGGAGGGGATGGAAGTCCCCACTCGTCTGGTTGAAACCTCTGGGGAGCTGAGAATCAAGAATTCCAGCACAATTAACTCTTGTTGTAAAGGTTGCTCACACTGAGCTATTTCTATTACCAGATATATCTTTAGTAAGAATGTTAAAATAGTGATAAGCCAGGCTTAAGTCCTGAATGTATACAAGTTTGAGTAGGAATCTTTTCTTCTTTTATGGGAACCTCAAACTGTTAATTTTCTTTATCATGAAGATGCCCTCCCTACCTCTCTGTATCCCTGTGGTCTAGGGTTTTCCTTATCAATTTGAATCCTGTCAGATGTCCCTTGGGACCATCCTAAAGTCTTGTTCAGGCTTCTCGGAAACCTTTCAGCTTGGCTTTCATGGCAGAAAGACACATGAGGAGTCTGCAGGTGAATGCTTGTGCCCCTCCCCAAATTCATGGGAACTTCTCACTAACACCTCCAAAGTGAGTGTTATAATATGGAACCTTCTGGGGCTTATTAGGTTAAGAGAATGAATGTTAATGAATGAAGTTGACACTCTTATAAAAGGAGGCTGGCAAAGGGAATTCTTGCCCCTTTTCCCTGGCTAGGACACACAGAGAAGAGGCTTTGTCTATGAGCAGGAAGTGAATCCTTGCCAGATCCTGAATCTGCCAGCACCTTAATCTTGGACCTCCTAAATCCCAGTACTGTGAGAAATAAGGACCTGCTGTTTATGAACCACTCTGTCTATGCTCTGTGGTAGTTTGCTAGAACAACCCAGATATGCTTACATATGCTTGAACTTTGACCCACAGCAGCAACATAACCACTAACACTCGATGCTGAAAGATCGACATTTGTTGAGTAAACTTCTCAGACCTGGAAAGGAAGTTGACTAAAAGCATGTCTCTTGCATTTCCCCAACACTTCCCTGAGACAAGTGGTTTTTCACCCTCTTGGCATCAGGCACGATTCTGAAAACCCTGATCGTGAATTATAAGGAATCCTGAAAACCAATAAAATAGTCTCCCACCAATTAGGATCCCAGAACATTGTGCTTTGGTGTGTGCTCGGATCAGATCCTAAGAAGATGAAACAGTTTCCAGTTCTGAGTTTCTGTCAAGCTCTTAGGAGTTAACACTGGCATTTCCCCAGGACCAGTTTTAAAATAACAGGGCTCTAGATAAGGATCCTAGAGTAGGTGAACTATTGCCAATAGGATTTTGAGAAGAAAAAAAAAAGTCTCTCCACTCCCAACCACCTGCAAAAACATTCTAATCAGGCTGGTGAGGTGGCTCAGTGAGTGAAAGTACTCGCTGTGCAGATCTGATGGCCTGAATTCAGATTCCCAGAAACCACATTGAATGCAGTGATGCACGTCGGTAATCCTAGCACTCCTGTGGGGAGATGGGAAGTAGACACAGAAGAATCATCTGGAAGCTCTCAGGCCAGCTACTCTGGAACTGGCAATACAGCAGCAAGAAACAAGAGGGCAGGGTGAGAATGGACTCCTGAAAGTTGTCCTCGGACTTTCATGTGCACACTGTGGCACATAAGTGCATGTAATGCCATACAAGTCATACTCATGCAACACACACACACAGAGGGGAGGGAGAGAAAGAGAGGGAGAGAGAGAGAGAGAGAGAGGGAGAGAGAGAGGGAGAGAGGGAGG